>NC_080638.1:56380725-56686379 GCF_027579445.1 Ammospiza nelsoni | reverse complement strand
TCAACCCGGTGCCAGCAACAAGTCATTGTTGGGAATACAATTCCTCTCACAGAGCATCTTCCAAGAAAAAAATAATATTCAGGAAGAATGTACCTTGAGCCATCAAGCGTTTTAGCGCTGGTTTGTTTGCCTTTTCCCAACAGCCTGCCTTTAAGGTACATCATTTCTGGCATCAGGTTTCCTCACGTAGAGACCATTTAAGTACTTAAGGTGCTCTCTATGTACTCAGCCAAATGTTTTGCCAAGAAACCTAGAATTTCTTTGCTTTAGAGGCATAAAGTCTTCCATCTGAGTCTTAATTACAGGGTTGAATACACAACGAAACGGCAGCTAAGCCCCTACATGTATGGAATGTAACACCACTTCACTGCGCCTCACCTGAAAGACAACTTGTAAAAAAGCCACAGATGAGTAATAAACTGGAAGAACACTAATAAGAAAAGAGAAAAGATTTAAACAAAAAATCTCCCTCCAGTAAATAATTAGATTTTTTTTCTGATTTCACTACTCCTAATAAAAGACAAAGAGCCCCGTCAGGAAGTGACTCCATCTGAGAATCTACTTCCAGAAAATGTGGTTTTAGTGGTCTAGACCATCTTGTCATGGCCAGGGGAAGTGAGTCTGAAGCCATCTGCATTTGAAGCACTCTGATGTGGCGGGTGACAAAGCTCTCTTGAATCATGCTCCTGGAGTGGGTGTCCCAGGGGAGGCAGAAGCAGCAATGGAGTCCTAGACCTTCCTGAGGAGGAGGAAGCCCAAAAGCCACTGCTGCCGGGATATGTCCTTGGTGCTATTAATGATCTGTGGTGCTGGAAGTCAACAGGAAATTTTCCTGGGTTTCTGTGGGCAGGATGTCAAACCAATCTGCAAGGCTCATTCTGCACCTGGGCAGGGGCTGAGATATCCTTGAGGATGTGGCAAACACAGATGCTGCTCCAAGGCTGTCCTGAGGCCCTCCAGGGCACAGCAAAGCTGTGGGCAGTGGTCTCATGGCCAAGCTTGGGCCAGCCCTGACCATGGTGGCACTGTGCCCACCTGCCTCCAACTCCCCACTGCACCATTTCTGTCTCAGGAGCTGTGCCACAGCGTTTTGGGGTGATAAAACACTGTGGGTAAAAGGGATTGCCCAGCTCCAGGGAAAAGGAAGGGGAGCAGGGAGTCCCCATCCCCTGGGAAGGCGAGGGGACAGGCTGAGCTGAGGCAGTGCATGGGTGGGGAGCTCTGGAGAGGCAGCTGGGCTCCTCCTGCCACGGCAGCCAGCTTTGCCTTTCCCCTCCTTATGGGTGCTGTGCCACATGCCACTAAGAACCCAGTGCCAGAGTGAAGCCCCCTGGATAAACACCTGGCATGGCTGGCCCATCTGCTCAGAGGCAGGCAGGAAGACAACAAACAGCAAGATAAAGTTATTGCTTCACAGAAATGTGTGCTGCGTTTCTTAGCTGGAGAAGCCTCATCAAAGCATACCTTCAAGCAGGGAGCATGCTTCACCCAGAGCACACAGTCTTCATATTTAACCTGTAATTTAGTTGGTTGTTGGTTTTTTTTTTCCATAGAAAGATCAAATTAGCTGCTTTAGCTCCATCCCTAATTAAATGTCTTTCCTTTTTCCTTTTTCCAAATGGCAAATTCCTGCGAATTCAAACAAGTTATATCACCTGGCAGAATTAACTTTTAGTCAGGACATGCCTGTCATTCCAAACAAATTAGATATCTGAAGGGGGAGGGTTTAGCTGCATTTCTGTGCACTAACCAAACCAAGCAGTTATGATCCATATGGGCCAAAAACTATATTCTTCAGGTGACAGTAACCCCTATGCATACCAGCACCTTGCTCAGTCAGAGAGTAAACACCCATTGTGCCCAGCATATGCTGCTGTGGGTCTCTGAACCCATGTTTAATGACCTTGTCAGGGAATGTGTGTGCTGTACTCTTACATTTTTAAGACAGCATAATGGTGCTTTTGTCTTCTGTTTTTTCCTGTGTGTGGCAAGCTGCAGCTAGTCTTCAAACTTAGCTTAAAAACTTCACTTATTACTTCTGGACAGTTCTCTAGCCACTTCTGGGCTTACGTTCTTTTTTTCCTTTTTTTTTTTTCTTTTCTTTTCTCCTTTTTTCCCATTTTCTTTTATTTTCTTTTATTTTTTTCTTCTTCAGCTGAGTGTCTTAGCAGATATCAAACTTTCTTTTTGGAACTGTAATTGATACTTTGGGGTCCAGCTGTGTGTCTGTGCACAGGTGCATCTGCAGGCTCACAGCCTCCAGTCCATTGGACATACATATAGCAAGAGCATAACCTGAATACCTAAAATAAACACTAATGCTCCATTCAAAGGTCCCAGGTGTTTAGTGTCTCATTCAGGAGGGAGGTTCACTAAGTGGCTGACTTTTAACATGTGTCAAAGTCCCACTAAGTTAAAGACTCTGCAAGGTTTTATAGACAGTGAGAAGACTGAAAATTCAGGATTCACGACTGAAGTTTTCTCTCCTCCCCACCTGTAGAGGCTGTCAGGAGAAATTTGAATATGGAATGATAGGAAAAGGGGAACGAGGGAGAATGGCCTTAAGCTGACAGAGGGCAGGTTTAGATTAGATATTGGAAAGAAATTCTTCCCTGTGAGGGTTCTGAGGCCCTGGCACAGGTTGCCCAGAGCAGCTGTGGCTGCCCCATCCATGGAAGTGCTCAAGGCCAGGTTGGATGGGGTTTTGAGCAATCTGCTCTGGTGAAAGCTGTCCCTGCCCATGGCAGGGGGGTTGGAGCTGGATGAACTTTAAGGTTCCTTTCAATCCAAAGCATTCTGAGGTTCTTTGATGCCCTTTTTGCCTGTGTTTGTCCTGGTGTGGACATGGGTGTGCAAAGCGCAGGTACAGGTCATCAGCCTGCCCTGAATTCATGGCTACAGACCAGAAAAGCTGCTGTTTCAGGCATGCAAACCTGCAGTTCTGCTAGAGAAAAGGACACTTCATTACAGATAAGATAACAATCTGTGTGCATAGCCCCAGAAAATGGATACAGAGACTCCATAAATTTCTTGGGGCTGCCAGTGGAACTGGGAGGTTCAAGAGGATGTTTGGGATTAGGAGGAAATAGGAACTCTTCAATCAGAGCAATGAGAAAGAAGACAGATCCTTTGATGACTTTTCTTAATGCAGCTGGGGATTTTCCATAATTCCTTATATTCTTTTTAAGCAGTTTTAATTACCAGAGAACATGAGAGTGTTTGTGATTGTGACATGAGAGTAGGATCCACCTCACAGCATTTCAGATGTTCACACCACTGCTGTCCTATCAGAGCTCCCTCCACAGCCCCGTAACACAGACTAAAGGATGGCTGGAATTATTTTGGGCACCTATTTCAGCATGAGATAGATCCTTCTTGAAGCCATTGATTCTAAAAAGACAACAGCAGGTTAGATGGTAACCAGATAGATGGAGGCACCTGGAGCTAGGGAGATGAATTTCACCCCAGGTACAATTTAGGTGTTGAACAGGTCTACCAGCCAACTGCTTTGGCTGCAAAATTTGTAGGGAAATTAGTCAGGGAGCTGGAGGAATCTGGCTCTAGGCAAGGAACATTTCCATCTCCTGGCAGGAAGAGAAGGCACTGGGAAGCAAACAATTAGGAAAGTGGATGAATATTAAAATCCTAATGGCTCCTGAGGTGCCTGTTAACTTTGCTAAAACCTGAACGCAAGGGAAGACACAGAATGGGCCTTTTGAGGATGAGTATGAAGGTAAAGGGAGCTTTTTTGTCTGCTGATTTTTCTTCATGCCCTCTGATGCCTTTTGGGAGCCAGCATCCCACTGGAGGGGAGCTGAAGCAGAGGGACCCAGAGCTGAGTCTCAGCCATGGAGGGCTGCTCCCCAAAACCACCTGAGAGCATCCTCAAGCATGCTGAAGTGAGGGAGGGGGAATCCTGGGAAATCTTCTTCTAGGATATGAGATTAGCAGTGATGAAGTCCCAGATCAGCTGATTTTCCAGGAGACTTCTGCTCCCATTGCCTGCAGGACAGCTGTGCAGGAGGCAGGGAAGAACCAGAAAGCAGGCCTGAGGAACCTATGTCTGTGCTCACTGCTCCATCATAGAGTCTCCTGAGTTGAAAGGGACCTGCAAAAATCCGGTCCAACTCCCCCACATGCCTTAAACAGGGGTGTGAAACACAAAGAGCTCTGCAGGACACAGGCAGGAGATGAGGTGGAGGATGGCAGGACAAACGTGAGTGTGGGAGCAAGGCCCTGGGAGGGTGATTTACCCTATGGAGTGCTGGGAAGAGGACAAAACATCACTCTCACTTCAGCTGAGTTCTTCACTCCCAAACCCCTACTCTCCCCTCTGGGTCAGGAGCTGCTGCTTCCACACACCACAGCCCCTTGCTGCCCCATGCCATGAGACCCTGCCAGGAGCACCACACCAAGCTCCAGGGATGGACACACAGCTGAGCCCTGGGACAGGCACTGTAGACAGGATGTGTCCCTTCCCCCAGCTGGGATGCAGGTGCCTCAGCAGCCCCCATATCCAGCTCCCTGCCTGCTGGTCACACCCCAAGGCTTCCCATCTTCCAGGGGTCACAAAATGCCACGCCAGGCAGTCTGCACCTGTGTGTGAGCACAGGGTTTCCTACATGTCTACAGACAGAGCTTTTCAGGTTTATCGAACCAAAAAACCCCTAAATCTTCCCATAGTGCTATAGGAGACCATTAAATATCAGGTCAGTGCTTTGAGACCCTGCACAAGTGCCCCACATGAAGATAACCCTTCCCATCCCAAAGCACTTACAATGGAAACATAAGAGCAGAGGCAACAGGTGGGCACAGACGGCCAGGCTGTAGGGAAGCACTCAGCAAAAAAGGAAATCCAAAAGTTCAGGAGGTGCTTAATCCCTGTATTGAGCTGCACATCCCTGTATTGAGATTGCTTCTGCCCGTTTCATTGCATCAAAAAATTCACACACTGCATTCTGGGTTGTACAGATAGTGCTGGAGACAAAAATGGATCAGCCATCACCATATGCTCAAATATGGTCAAACACTGGCAACTCATAAGGATCCTGTACAGGAGATCCCAAATTAGTTATTTTTGTTTAAATGACACTTCTGCCCTTCCAGCTTTTCTCAGCAGCTGTCCTTTGCAGGACTGTGTTCTATATCCGTTTGTTTACCTACTCTGCTGTAGGAACCGTTCCTATGACAGCTCCTGTTAGAGGGAACACCTGCAAGTCTCAAACCCTGTGCCCCTTGGCTTGGAAATTAATTGTTCATCTCTATGGGCTGAAGCCTGAATCATTTAAAAAAGGGAGAAATGAGAATTTCCAAAGAGTGGACAGAACTGAATATGGGGAGCTGCATCTAAAAGATGGCAGCTTCAGATAATGATTTCCAAAATTACCCTCTGCCAGTGTATTAGGTGATGGGTTTGAGATGGACTTCTGCAGTTGCCTTCCTTTGTTAACTGTCCGATGATAAAATTTTCAGGATCCTGAGCTTGCTGTAGCAGGCACTCTGCAAACATAGAAAGGACATAGCCCAGAGTTTACATTTTCATTCTATTCTTTCTTTCTTTCTTTCTTTCTTTCTTTCTTTCTTTCTTTCTTTCTTTCTTTCTTTCTTTCTTTCTTTCTTTCTTTCTTTCTTTCTTTCTTTCTTTCTTTCTTTCTTTCTTTCTTTCTTTCTTTCTTTCTTTCTTTCTTTCTTTCTTTCTTTCTTTCTTTCTTTCTTTCTTTCTTTCTTTCTTTCTTTCTTTCTTTCTTTCTTTCTTTCTTTCTTTCTTTCTTTCTTTCTTTCTTTCTTTCTTTCTTTCTTTCTTTCTTTCTTTCTTTCTTTCTTTCTTTCTTTCTTTCTTTCTTTCTTTCTTTCTTTTCTTTCTTTCTTTTCTTTCTTTTCTTTCTTTTTCTGCTCAATAAGAGCTGTGAAAAGGTGACTTGCAGCTTCACACAGCTCCAATTCTGTAAACAAATCTCCCACTGCGATATTCCTTCTGCATTGCTGAAATTAAACTGAGGCCAAAGATATTTCCATAATTTCCTAGAGTACAAAACCAGGAAAACACTTTTAGATTTTTTTTTTTCCTTGTTTGTGGCATTTTCCACATGTTAGAACACTGCCAGCACGTCTCTAGAAGGATGTCATGACAGGAGCTTTATCAAGCACAGGTAACAGGAGATAAACCCTGCTGGGGACCTGAGTAAGTCAGGTGAAAGCAGGGTCAGGATGCTTTTGCGTTTTCCCATTGCTGCTGTGAGGTAGATGAAGGCAGATGGGACATTTTGCAATGACCACTTTGCTCTGCAGCCTCCCCCAGTGTTTCACCTCTTAGCTAGAAACTCCTCCTCACTGGGGCTTTCTGTGCTCTCAGACTGGAATGCTCTCCTCCACCACCTTTCTTGTCACTCCTGAGCCCCATGGAGGGAGTAATCAGCAAAGAAAAATACAATTCATTTAAAATTCTGATTTCTGCTCTCACCTGGTAGGGTTCATGGCACAGCTCCTTAGGGCTGTGTCTGCAGCTGAGCAGCTCAGGGCTGACACTTCTTGCTGGGGGATGACAGCAGGCTGAGAGCAAATGAAGCTTCTGCAAACAAACTCTTCTGTCTTAGAAGCATAAACCTAAATGTTATTTAATATTTTGGCTGTTAAAGTGATACTTCTGAGTCTCAGAAGCATGAAACACCTTGACCAGAGCTTGTCCCAGAGCCCAGATTTCATGAATGACCCAAGAGGTCCCTTCAACTCTACTCCCTCCTACAAAAGCCAGCTTGGGAAAATGAGACCTAGATATCAGAGTCAGAACCATGTGTTTGGATGCATCTGGTGGCCCAGCAAGCTGCTAAAGCAAACACAGGCAGCAAGCACTACCCCTTGGCTTGTCCTGTAACACAATACAGAGAGCTCCCAGCACTGATGCTTGGCAGTCACCCGAGGAACCACTGGACTCTGCTGGAAAATTAATCCTTGTGGTGAGGCCAGGGGGCAAAGGGGAGAGGGGCTCACTGAGGAGGATAATCCCCACCTCCTTTAAAAATTAAACACTATGTTTCATCACTGGATAGCACTTTTCTCTGTGAAAACACTCACAAGAGCCAGGAAACTTTAGGTGTGCAAGCTGTGTGTGTGCTTCATGTAGAGCCTTGCCTGTGTCCTATGCAGGCACCATGGAGGACCCCATGGTCCCAAGGAGGAAAAACCCCTCCCAGAGAGACCAAAACATGGAGAGACATCCTAAATCATCCCTCCCACCCATGGACAGCAAGAGCCTGCTTTGCTCAGAGAGCTCTGTATTTCTACTTTCCAGTATCTTATTGGCACCTGTGCTTTGAGTGACACTTCCCCATCAGGTCTGTGGCTTCAAAGCCTCTTCCACAAGCAGTGCTGAAGATCTTGCAGTGCAGGGATGGCAGCCAGGGCTCAGATGGGACCAGAGCTGTGCCATGTCCTCGGTAGCTGCCCCTCTCCAGCCTTTCACAGGCTGCCACATCACCCAGGTTATATTTAGCGAGGCATCTGCAATGACAGTCATTTTTCCAGTATTTAGGAAATGCTAGTGCTGTCTTCTGGTTGGCTGCCAGGTGCTGGGAAACATGTGTTGGGATGGATTATTTTCAGTGCTCTCACCAGCACAGTGCCCATCAATCACCCCCGTGGGGCTGCTCCAAGTCTGGCTGGACCAGGGCAGCCTCACAAAGTCCTCCTGCCTCCCCAGGGCGGGGGGAGCACAAGCATGAGGAGGCTCAAGGGGAGCATGCAGATCATTTTTTAAGGAATTCCTGTCATGCCAGGCTTAGCTGAGCCTACCCAAGCCTGCTGCAAAGCCTGGGGTGACGTTTAAAAAGAGTGGGCCAGAGCTGGGGACACGCTCTGGCTTCATGGTAAAGGCTTCCTCCAAAATGTTTCCCTGGAGGAAAAGCTGAGTGAAATGCTCTTTTTCCTTGATGCACTGGCTTGCAGCAGGGGTTTTAACAACTGGGATGTTGCTTCACTTCACAGAAGCTTCTCCCAACAAGTAGCTCTGAGTTTGGTTTCTGCAGGGAACTTCTTGCCCCTTAGAAAGTAAAATGCACCAGGCAATTGCTCATGACTAAGTGAGGATCCAGAGACCAGCAGATGGTTTTATAAGTATTGTCATTATATAATTGATACGCTCTGTTAAGCTCTTTATTTTCTTTTAAACAGGGTTTTTCTTTTCAATGTACTTTGGCCACAGCAGCATCAAAGAAGTACAGCTTGAACAAACACTTCTGCCAGGTCTTGATTGCTCTTTCTCCTGGATTACAAAAGCTTTCCCTCAGCATTTGGAGGATTCAGTCCTGCCCCAGTAGCCACTGCTTACCCCTGGAGCTTTTCCTTCAGGCTTTTGATGATCATGGCTATTCCATCTCCCCTTCCTCCCAGCTATGCTTCCCTCCCTGCCTATGCTCCCACACACATTTTCTTGCTATGGGCCAACTTCATGCTGAGGTCAGCCCAGGAATGAACTTCAGGGAGGGCTTTTGCTGCCCTCAACCCTTGGCAAGGTCTGGTTCTCCTGTGGGTTCAGCACTGCTGGAAGCCCCTGCAGGCTGGGATGGGGGGTAAGTTCTCCATCCCAAACCAGGGCACCCCATCAGCTGGGGAAGGGGTGCAGCAACAGCAGCTGCCCCCCTGCACTGCTCCATGGGCTCCTGCCTTCTGTGCAAAACCCTAGGAAATCACATTGCAGTCACAATGTTTAAGGAAAATCTGCACCCAGGGAAAAGGAGAGGGTTTCCCAGCCAGAAGAAAACAGCAGAAATCACAGTCATGGCTCAGGTCTTTGCTCCAAAATGTCAACTGAGATTTCTCTCTTTCTCCCACCAAAACTTTCTTCCATTCCTGTTGTGCCTCAATAGTCCTAAAACAACATTTTAATCTTTGTGTTTTGCTTGGCTGCTCCATTATTTTTTTCACTGGAATATATACATATATCAAGCTGCTGGTAACTGCAAAAATATCTTGTGAATAGTGTCATTAACAGTCACAAAGTGATGGCTGTGAATTAAAAATTATTTACAAAGGAAATCTGGACACTATTTAGAACAACTGATAAGATACAGAGTTTTGCAATAGGTGAGACAGAAAAAGGCAGAAAATTTCCCAAATACATTGCTGGCAGTGGATGGATGGATTCATGACTGTATTGTCTCTTTTATTTCAGATTCTGCATTATGTGGGCACAGAGAAACACCTCTTTATGAAAGTGCTTATAAAAGTGTTCAGGTTTCCCTGATGGGAATGCTGATCTGCATTACATGTTATGGCAAAAGCTGATAGGGGATGGATTATTTGGATGCTGGGGGTGGGGAGGTCCTGTTTGTGCCAAGAAAGACATTAGATGCAAATCCCCTGCAGCTGATGTTTTTATGATTCAAGTGGGTATGCAGAGGTCCCTTTAGCTATATGTGGTGTGTGCCAGTGTCACAAACCAAACACACGGGGCTACTCCCAGCAGACATCACTGAAACACAGAGTTTGCTCTATTTAAAGCACCCATGCAAGCACTGAAGCAGTGTCCACATCACCTTTCCACATCTAACACTGATTCCCACATCTCCCTTCTGCTTTGTTCTTGACAACAAATCTCACCAGTTACCAGCTTTACATGAAAGGCTTGTTGTCTGACCAGGCAGGCAGAGGCACTACCAGGGACCGAAAGATCAGTAAAAGGGTGAAATTTGTACCTGTTTCCCACATCTGAGCAGCACAAATGATCATCCTTCAGCTTGTGGGTCAGAGCAGTTGTTCAAAGCAGAAGATACCACCCAAAGCAGGGTGGGAAGACCTTTGGGGCCATCCAGTCCAGTCCCACCAATCCTGTGAGCATCACTCAGCTCTCCAGTGATGCCTCTGCATGTCACCACCATGCAGTGCAGGATCAGGGCTGTGCACAACACCTAAAAGGCTTCCAGTGAAAAGCCAGAAACCCTGGTGTGCCAGACGCAGAAAGCAAGAGGAAACAAGTTGTCACCTCTGTCCTGACCCCACACAGTAGGAGGGCTTTATGGGTTGAAAGTCAAACTAGTGGGTTTTGGGTTTGACCCAAAAGTCATTGCCAAACCTCAGACAGAACAAACCCCTCCCTGGTTATCGTTCCCCCTGGGATTTTTGCTGAACTCTCAAGAAAAGAGTTTCTTATCAGCCTCTTGCCACCCCTCCCCGAAATGCAGAATTTTGGCAACAGCCAAGTTTCTTCACAGCTTCCAGGAGCACATGGGAATGTCTCTGCAGTTCACATGCACTCTCCCACAGGAGCCTGCAGAGTGCTGACAGCACCCCAAATCCCACAGGCCAGCCTTGGTCACCTTCAGGCTGTACATGCAGCACGTGGTGAATGCATTGAACGCACCCTGCATGCCTCAGACCTGCTGTGCACAAAGGTGGAGGAGGTTTGTGTGTGGTCAGGAAGCTCCATGTGTTCTGAACCCATCAGATTTCCTGTACAGAGCCTTTTCCAGGAGCTGACTGCCTCCAGCCCCACTGCTGGACCTCCCTGCACTGTGCAATTTCTCAGTGCATACCCACTGCACCTTCCCCAGGCAACTCTCAGCTGGGACAAACCCACTGCCCTGCCTGAGCTGCAGATCACCAGCTGCACTTTGAAGCCAATCTTTAAAAACCCAAGAGATTTATCCTGTTCTTGCAATAGGAGCATTTACTAACCCAGCCTCGATGTTGCTGCATCCATGCCTGCCCCCAGTACCAGTTGCAGCAGACATCCAGAGAAAATCAGCTTCAGGCAAAATAATCTGCATCTTGATGGTTTTTAAAGGTTGGCAGCCTATTCTCCTGGGTCAGGAGCTCCCAAGATTGCCTAGCTCACCTAGAGAGGGCTGTGAGCAGTCAGGGTGCATTGCTGGTGTGTTGCCTGTTCACTAGCAAATTCAGTTCCTGGAAAGACTAGTGGTGGTTTGAATCTAAGAATGGTGATGTTCCTGGCCAGAATGGGAAGTATTTTATTTTATTTTATTTTATTTTATTTTATTTTATTTTATTTTATTTTATTTTATTTATTTATTTTCTTTTATTTTAATTTTAATTTCAGGTTTCGGATGCTTCTCGGAAAAACATTTAAAACTGATCTATCACCTAGAAAATGAGCATGAATGACTTTTTACTGGAGTAATAGAAACTGAAACATGAACATTCAATAAAATATTTTGTCTACAGGAACTGCAAAGCTGCATTTAAAGCAAAGTGTTCAGTGTGTATTCAGGTGTCCTTTCTCAGCCAGGTACTCAGCTTGCTTGTGCTGTCCTGGGGGAGGAAGGAGGGACAGAGGGACATGGCAGCCTCCAAACCTCCTTTGCCATGGGGAAAGCATCAATTCATCATCCTTGTACAATATGTACATGGGCTTGTTTGATCTCATCTTGCAGCTGAGAAACTGCATCACAAATTTTCCCCTGAGCGGGTTTTCACATGTCATTAGCAAATCCCACAACATAAAATCAATCATAGAAAATATTCAGCAAAAAATAATGGGGAGGAATTTCTCTGCTTCCCTGTTTGTGATATCTTTTGAATCATGGCTACCCACTGCAGGCAAAACTTGTGGAGCTGCATAAGTTTCCCTGCTCAGGGAAATCTCCCCACAGACTTCAGAGGGATTTTTGCATGGGTAAAAGTCCAGAATACATCCATCATGGTGAAAGAAGGAATCCTTCTGTTTACTTGTCCAGGTTTCATTTGAAAAAGGGGAAACCAAAACCTGCTTTTTTCACATTAAATGGTTATTATGTGACATCCAATGAGCTAATTTCAGGGCTAACTCTGTGTTGTGTGTGTTGTGTGTAACCCTGGTGAGTGACTGCCCTGGAGCCCTTACATGTGAAGACTTCAATCAAGATTAGTTAAAATGTAATAAATCTAAGTAGGCAGAGTGGTCTGCCCCGACTATTAATAGCAGGAGTGGGGAACTCAACAACTGCTGGTTGCTCAAAGGGCTTAAATGGATAAAATGAAACAGAAGGTACATGTTTTATTACAGGGTGTCACAGTGTTATCAGATGCGTGGAAATCATCCTTGCAATGCTACTGCACCACTAAATCTTGCATGCAGGCTGAATGAAGAGGATTACTTCCAATATCCTTTTGCTCATGCTGCTGTCACAGCTTTTCCATATTTGACTTTGGGAAAAGAAGAAAAGAGTTTGCAAGAGGAAGAGTCATGCCAACGCTGCGTGTTAGCACCAAATCAGATTGGTCATGGCTGATCTCAGCGGGACATCAGAAGTTACAAAGCCAGCAGAAATGGCCAAAGAGCCTTTGCAGGGATCCACTGGTATTTGGGTTTATATCCATTTCAAAGGGAAGAAGATATGGGTAAAGCTCTTTATGGCTGACTGACGTAAAGCATTTATGAATGTAAGAGAGTAGGCAACTTGGCCCAGTGTGCCAGAGGAGAAGTGCATTTAGAACTGGATTTTATCTTCAACTCTAAGGAGTCTGACTCCAGTTTGGGCACTGCTTCTTAATCCTTGCCCACCTTTACACTCTCCTGAGCACTGGCTCTGCCAGTGGTGTGGCACAAACACCATTTCTCGGCATATGTTTGTTCAAGGACTACCCCAAGGTGCCCAATCTTAGCATCTGTAGGAGGTATCATAATGCTAATATAACCTGTGGGCTGGCTGGAAATATTTTAAGACATGCTTCTAATATGAGTCTCCCTGTGGGTGTGTAGCTGGGATTAGCAGGTTTTCTGCAGATATTACTAGAACTGCTAGAAATGAATAATGGAAAATGAAACGTAATTTCCATTATATTCTCTCTCCTCTTCCAGAAAAATGACAAAATACATTAGAATGTTGGAAGTGGGACACATTTATTTGAATAGAGCTATGCCACTTCCCGTAATAGCTACTAGAGAACTTCCAAAGTTCCCTAGTTTTCTTTCAGCTTCCAAATTCATAGTACTATGAAGGATGGCAAGTCATAATGCTGACAGAGATTGGATTTTTTGTTGCAGCCTGAAATCATGTATATCCTGCTCATTTCCCCTTACAAGTCTAGGGGTCTGCTTTGCACTCAGTCTTCCAGATTTGAATATGCATTTACAATTTGAACCTTTCATCCAGTGACCCTTTCAGATAATGCAACTCCCTGAAAATCTACTACAGCCTTAGGAAAAGCAAGAATGGGAACCATTGAAGCAGTGGTTGCAATGACAGCAGCCTTACAGTGCCTAAAGGGAGAGGGACTTTTTACAGGGTGTGTTGTGGGATAATAGCTTGAAAGGGATATATAGCTTGAAACTGACAGAGGGCAGGTTTAGAATAGATATTGGGAAGAAATTCTTGGCTCTGAGCGTGATGAGACATGGGCACCAAACGACAAAAATTGACTGTGTCCACGCTCCATAGTATTTGGGAGCAGGCCTTCATTGGGCCCCATGAGATGACCCTCCAACATTAATATTTTTTACCTATTATTGCAGATGAAAAGAACACTGAGGCCATCCTGTCTCCAGTCAGAATGGTTGAAATGGAGGGTTTGCAATGTGTGTCCTGGAGAGAAGCTCTGGGAAGACGGAAGAACACAGGGCCACACTCCATGCTGCAGGAATCAGCAGCTGGACAGGTTTATCTGTATAATCACTTATATAAGGGTCATTCTGCCAGCTACACCATGTCCTGCATAGTCAGGAGACACACAACAGGATGATCCCAGAAAGGGAAAAATGGATTGCCTCTTCTCCAGGCTGCTGGGGCTGCTCCATAGTGCCTGCAGTGGGATATCTGTCTGTCTTCCTCTGGCCATCTGGAACCAGGGGGAGCAGCACAAAGCGTGTGTGAAGGCAGATGACAACAGCTGAAGCTGGAAAGGAGAAGCAGAGAAAGACAGAGGAAGCTGTTAGTAATGCCAGGATCTATTTTGGTAGATGCAGGGGTTTCATTTATTTTGCAACATAGAAATTGGGAAAAACTAGAAACAAATCCTATAATGACGAAGGTAGACTTGTGAGAAATCATGAATTTTTTACCAAAAAACATCAATAATTTAAGCTATTGATATTGATCTATTAAAGCACTCGAAATTGCAATTCTCTTGCTTATCTTTCCCCTTTTTACTCTTCATTCCAATTCCCTTTGTTCTTCACTTGTCACTCAACATCACATAGATTTTGTGATAATCTGCATTTTCTTTTCAGCTTTCTTGAAATCATCTGTTTGCCCGTGTCTTGTTTCTCTTCAGTCACTCTGGGTGCAAATCATCTGACACAATTTCAGCCATTTGAGAGTCAGGTACTCACCCAGGCTGCTCCTCTGGGCTCCATTTACAGAGGGCAGAGGGAGACCCAGCTGGCAGTTTATCCCACGCTCTCTAGGAAGGGGCCAAAGGCTGAGCTTAGCTTTCACTGGACATCTAAATCTGAGAGAGAGAAAGAGGGTGACAAGCCCTGTCATCTGTGACTTTCCAATAACTGCATGTTACTGGGCTTACAAGGACAGAAGGAGGAATAAAAAAAAGACATGACGTAATTTTAAAGAAAAAAAGTAGAACATCACAATTCTCCACTTGTCAGAAAAGGAGATTTTTTTTTTTTAAGGAATGCTATGTTTAGGAAAATCCAAAACTTTTCACATATATTCCAAATTTAGAGCAAAAAGGGGATTTTAAGCAGAAAAGTACAAACCAGATTTCGTAAAATTATAGACATTATTTCTCTAAACCTTCCCAGCATGTAGTTGAATACTTCATGAAAGGTGAGAGAATGTTTTAAGCCAGAACAATCTTCTAGCAGCTATGAGCAGATTTGTCACTGACCAGGGAGCAGATGTGTTCTGTGATCTGACAGATGTTCCAATGACAAAAGGGGAACCCAACACATGGATCAGAAACTTATTTTATCTGGAGCCCTGGTGCATTGTCTGAAAAAAACCATAAAGCCAAACCAAGTATTAAACTTACCAGAAAATTATCTAAAACTTGAAGAAAGTTCTAGTATTTTCTTCTTTTTCAAATTAAAACAAATCTGTAGAACTTCATGTGACATTTAAGTGCGTCTATCTCCACTTCCCTGTCAGCCCCATATCATCCCTTGACATCTCTTCATTTCTCCCTATTTGTCTCAATTAAAAGATCAAATGTAATTTTCCAACTGATTTTCCTTCCTGAAATTTTTAATTCCATTTTTCCAACATTCTATTAAATGTCAATCTCTCCACACACGCATAAATTACTTTATAAACTTGGGAGGTGGGGGGAAGGGAAGAACAGAAGCATAGATAAAACCCCAAATAATTCACAAACTGAGGCTAAGGAATTAATGCCATGTGGAATTTAATGCCATGGGGTGCTCTGCTACCTAAAGCCTGTCCAGTCACTCTGCCCCTTCCAAGGAGCTCTGTGCACAGCTCTTTCCATGTGCCATTGCAGGGAGGTGTGGACTGGAGGTGGTTTGATAAGATGTTCAGTCTGGGGTTTCAGGCCATGCACCTTTCTGCTTTGTCCTGAGAGAAGCTGCCCTGCAATAATGCTCAAAATCTGGAGAAGTTCCCTGTATAACTGGAGATCTGCTCTGTTTAACAGCATCTCACAGATTCTGGCTGGCCAGCTGAGCCCCAGCGCTCCTGTGTGATTGCAATGAGTGGGAGAAACCTTCTTTCTCCTCACTTTAGTAGTAATTAATTAAACTGGAAATTACCCCAGCTGGAAAATCGATATGCCTCTGTCTTATTGGGGCATATGAATGCACAGCCCCTTCTGCAAACAGAGGTTTAATTTACCTCCCAATTGCCATGAGCTGAGGTGATATCAACTGCAGCAGTGTCCCATGTAATCGTGGCTGAGGTCAGGCTTTAATGTTTGCAATTCCTGTGCAACAAACAGTTCTTTTGGCAGTGAATTTGTTGGTAGAGCTGTCAGAAAAAAAGCACTTTCTTCTTCTAAAAGCACTATTCCTGTGATGGAGATGGGCCACTGTCATTGCAGGCTTGTTCTCCTTATGAGAATTCCCTGAAATGCTCAGACAGACCTGTGAAAAGAGGGATTCTGCACATGGGGACACAGAGGCACGAGGTGGCAGCATGGCCAGGGGGATTTCCCCCTTCATTGTGTTGTCCTGACATCAGTGTTTGGCAGAACTGGCAGTCAAGCAAGCAGTAATTACAACTCCCAGGCCATGCCTCCATGGTCCTTTCTTCCCCAAGGAATTTCCCCTGTGCTGATGTCCGAGTTCAGGGTCGAGTGCTGGTGACCAGCAGATCCAGGTGGCAGTTTTGTGAAGCATGTTGGATTCCCCTTGGCATTCTCAGCTGCCTCCAGCCACTTTCTGCTTCCCTGCTATTTGCCCCCAGGTCTTTTTCCTCACCTTTAAGCTGGTGAAACCTTGTCTGTGTCCAAGTGCCTCTGTGCTAAATTCATTTGTGTTCACAAACATGTGAAGGCAACTATAAAAGTGCAAAAAAATGAATATATGTTAATGTATTCTGCGATCATAAAACCAGAAAAGGGAGAAAAGAAAGCAGTGATTTTATCTCTGTAGAAAGAATAATTTAAGAAACATTACCAAACATAGCTATAGAACACAGCTAATGACTCCATTTCAGGTCTTAACCTCCACAGTGACCTGCCCATAAATGAGGTATTTTTTCAACCTCATGTACTTCCCAAGCTGCAAATAATCCATAGTATCAGTGATTCCAGTCTCATTTATTTCCACCAGTGTGACTTTCTTTTTCAAATAAAAAGCACAGTGCCACACATTCTGCCTACAGCTGGAATAACATGAGAGCTGCTAGCTGTTAGAATTCACCCGAGGGGAGCAGTTTAAGGTAAAGCAGCATTAGCCTGCAGCACATGTCACAGCACAAGAGAACCCCTTCAAAATGAAAATAAAAATGCAAATCTGCCCTCTGTGTTGCCTGTTACACCATCTCTCTAGGTTTTAAACATTAAGAGAACAGCTTTGTTTGACTTTTTTTACTCCCAGGTTGGTTCTTTAGCTCAGTGCACAGATATTATTCTGCCAAATAACTCCTGTGTAACTTGAGCTATGCCACAAGATTAATCCCTTGGTTTTTTTAGAGGACAACCTGATGGAAAGAGCTGCAGTTAGCAGGTGGGCTTGTGACAAAGAAAAGAGAGCAAGGATCAATTATAGCCTTGAACGTGGCTGCTCAACTATGTATCAGATAACCACCAATTCCCTGAAAATCTGTCACTATCCAGCAGTTGCTATGCAAGGGTGAGTGTGGGGCTGCTGAGTTCATGTTCATAATCAGGCCAGGTGGGTGATGCCTTTTAAGGAGAAGTGGCAGGAGGAATGCACAGAGACCCAGGATGAACAGCCCTGCCATTTTTGCCTGAATGAAAGGCACTTGATGGCCTGGGACATGATGGCCAGTTTTGTCTGCAAAGGGTTTTTCTGGGGTGACAATATAGAAGCAGAGCCCTGCCAGTCAGGTGGTGGTGCTGCTTTGGTGGCATGGATATGTGGAGGATAAGGAATGGGTCTGATTGCTTGCTTTCTCCTGGACACAGCCCCCTTCTGAATATCCCAAATTTTTTCACTGTAACATATGTTTCTGTGCATCTCCAATTTCTAATTTGTCCTCCTGCTGGCACCATTGCACAGACATTCTCATTTTGATACAGGACACAAAATCTGGAGGTTGCTTTAATCAGTCAGACAAGATTATCACATGAAAACACTTCAGATTGCTCCCTTATCTGCGGGGATACATGCAAAGCTCTTTGATGAGAGAAAGAACATGCTGGTTCCACATCTCACCCCTCCAAACAGTCCTCAGAACCTGGTGAAACATCTGGCTGATCCAGCTGCCACACTTACCAGATCTTCATGTTCACCAAGACAAATCCACCTTATCCCACCTCAGGCTACCAGCCCTGAGTGATTGCAATGAGTGGGAGAAACCTTCTTTCTTCTCACTTTAGTAGTAATTCATTAAACTGGAAATTACCCCAGCTGGAAAATCGATATGCTCACCTGGCAGCAGTTGTACTTGCACTGCTGAAACAGCCACTGGAAGAGACCAGCCAGCATGAGCTTGAGACCCACCAACATTACCAGGAATGGAAATGGCCCTTCAGTAAAAAAATCTCATTTCCTGTGGTGTGCATTTGCCAGGGTTACCCAATACTTTTTACCAAGCTATCACAAAGTCTGAATGAAGTTGAAAAACAGGTGAAGAAAGGAAGGGGCAGTGGGACACATCACTCATAAGGTGACCACAGATGAAACTGTCCCCACAGCTGGATGCTTCTCAAGTGCTCTGCAGACTCATTCACAGCTGCTCCTCAACAAACCTTTCTATATCATGAAACTATATCATACAGATGAGAAAATCCTGCTCAGAGGCCGAAAAAAATAACCAAGGCAAAACAAGCACAACAAAATAAACAGATATTTTAGTGCCAAAAGACCAGTAGATTTTAAGTGTCAAGAAATGAGGCTGTTTTCAGAAGGGACTGAAAAGATTGAGGTAATGGGAGCTCAGAGACTTGTGGTTGCCACTACACAGTGGGACAGCTGAAGTCAGGGACTGGTCCCAGCTGTCCTCTTCATGTTCCCCATCCAGGGAGGCAGGATATCTGCCTGCCTCAGCCACTGCATTTTTAACTCCATGTGAGTCAAGACCCTTAGGTTCCTCCTTTTGAAGATAGGGTGTAAGCCCTTATGTCTCTTAGTTGTGTATAAAAATACTCACCAAGAACCAGACGTGGAGTTACAGGGCAGTGACTCACAACTGCCTATTATTTACTAAATAATTTTATGGTACACTAAGCACTTATTATGTTCTTCTTTGCCCTCCCAGGGGAATTGCTGCAAACAAATTTTGGGAGATGGTGCTTGTCCCAAAGCACCTGTAGTCTGGACAGAAAAGACACATGAAGTGTGCAAGCATAAACAGTGGGGCAGATAAGAGATTTGCCTGAGGTCACAGCATTAAAACTGGGATTTGGTTTTCCTCATGCCCCATTCCCTACCAGGTATTTTGTCCATTCAATTCTGACACTGCTATCCCTGGTGATGGAAAAAATTAACTGAAAAATGATAGAGGCTTTCACCTGGTACCTATTTACAGGAGCAGTTATTACAGAGGAACTAATCCTCAGGATTCCATGGTCCATGAAAAAAAGGTTGGTTTTCTTTGACACCATTTTTATTTTCCCTCTTCTTCCACTGAGAAATGGTAGTTTAGGATAAGAGAAGATGGGATGGAACATTCATTGCAAGAGTGCTTGATACAGATCCCACTGCTGTCCTGTGTGTACAAGTGATGTATCCATGGTATTCCAACTCCTCTGTCCAGAGGGGGAGGTGGGTGAGGCAGGGATGTGTCCTACAGCTGAGTGGGGAAGAAGAGCAAGTCCCCTGGCTGCTTCCCTCAGCCATCAGCTTTGCAACCCTACCTTGGTTCATCTGGTGGTGGCTTTTGGGGTGACCACTTGTGCTCTCCTGTGAACTCAGGGTGCTCCACACACCTGTCATGCCTCCATCCCTGCTCTGCTGTTGCAGAGGTGCCATTCAGATGTTTCCCATTTTACCAGGAGACAACAGTGATGTGAACTCAGAGAACAGAGAGAGCTGTGAAGGGAAGCTGAGGGGATTGCATCTGCTGCCTGGAAACCTCGAAAGAGGCACTGGAGAAGCTGGAGCAGTAAGCTGAATGTTAACACCTGCCTCTGAGAGCTCCCTGCATTGTCTATAATTGGAATATTTGTCCTTGAAGCAGCTCAGCTATGTCCCTGAGGAGGAAGAGCATGGAGAATGTCTCAGGGAACTGTAACAGCCAGTGAGCTGCAGGAAACATAAATGTGTGTATCTTGGGCTTTTGTGTTCCTGTGACATCTTGCTGGATGTTGGAAAGGCAAAAGATTTCTAAGAACAGCAAAGGATCCTGATACAAAATGAGTAAAAATTCAGGCCCTTTGGAAATCATTTGTATTTTAATAGCATTTATTCCTACAGACAGGCAGCAAAGAGAGTTGTTCTGGGATCACAGGATTATTCCATATGAACATGCTTCCTATGGCATTTACTCCTGATTACCTAAACCCACAAACGGATGTAGATGGCAAGAAGGGAGGGGAGCTCTTGTGGGAAAGATGGAAGAAGAGCACTGGTGGTAAGGTACAACCAGATCTGTGGAGGGTTTCTTATCCTTGGGACTACTTTGAGGAAATTTTGTGTGGACACAAGTATTTGCACATGCAGCAACCTATCAGTTTAAGTTGGGGTGTAGGAAAACCATCAAATTTCATAGGTAAGTTGGGGTGTAGGAAATCCATAAAATTTCCACAGCCTCTGGCTGTGGAAGCCAAGGAAAGGAAAAGGGTCTCTCCAGGTGGACCAGAGACACAGTGTGTAAGGGTAGGACCTCTGCATGGGTCAAAATTGGGTTAGATTGCAGGGAAGAGGTGAATCTTGAAGCTTTCCTAAACCAAGGGAGGATGAGCTGAATCCCTGCAGTCAGTGCAGTGGTGGGTGCTGGAAAAAGGCAAATCCCTCAAATGCTTTGCCCTTCACAACAACAGCCTGAACCTTCAACATCAAAAGCTGAAGAAAAAGGCAAGATGAAGAGAAAAATAGCAATGGTGTCCCTTGGTGCAGACCACAGTGGGTATTCCAAATGGGTGTGTACAGAAACAGGGCCCAACCCACCACAGCTGCTCAGCCAAGCTCCAGGCAAGGGTGGGAGCTGAGCACCAGGTGAATCCCTCTCTGTCCTGGCAGATAACACCTTCCCAAGACACCAGGAGCAGCAGAGGAGAGGGCACGAGCAGCCCTTGCCTGGCTCAAACCCTCGGTGGCGAGAACCCAGCGGAGCTGATGGCTCCGCTGCTGCTGCCAGCCCCATGCCAGCAAGCCTGCCCGGCCTTGCAGCCCTTTATCATTTTAATTTAGCTCTGCAAACCCTGAGCTGTTAGGGCAGGATTCATGCCTCTGGTATTTGCTCTTGGCTCCAGCAGGAACACACTCTCCATGGCTGCTGGGAGAGGCCCTGCACACCATGGTGCTGGTGGTGCCAGCAGCTCAGCCGACACTGCGGTGCCTGATTCCTGTGGGGTTACTCAGAGACACAGGGCAGGAGGAATGGGCACCCTCAGGGCATGGATTTGGCTGCTCTGGGTGAAATCCAACCAATGTTCACAGCAGGAAGACTCTCCATGGCTGCTGGGTGCTGGGAGAGGCCCTGCACACCATGGCGTGGTGGTGCTGGCAGCTAGGCTGACACCACAGTGCCTGATTCCTGTGGGGTTACTCAGAGAACAGAGGGCAGGAGGAATGGGCTCCCTCAGGGCATGGATTTGGCTGCTCTGGGTGAAATCCAAGCAATGTTCACAGCAGGAACACACTCTCCATGGCTGCTGGGTGCTGGGAGAGGCCCTGCACACCATGGTGCTGGTGGTGCTGGCAGCTCGGCCGACACTGCGGTGCCTGATTCCTGTGGGGTTACTCAGAGACACAGGGCAGGAGGAATGGGCACCCTCAGGGCACAGATTTGGCTGCTCTGGGTGAAATCCAAGCAATGCTCACCCACATGCTGCTGAGATTGGCATGATGGCCAAGGGAGGGGGTCCTGCAGCAAGGCAGGGACGTGGCTTCCTCTCTTCACTTGTGATTGCTGTCCTACCCCAAATGAGCTGGGCAAAACTTTGGTAGATGGGCATAGCACCAAATGAAGCTGTTGGATGTCCCCCTCCAAGACGAGGTGGGGGCTAAATGTGTAGCTGCTTTGGTCCATCCTGATGTGATGTTGCAGCACATGCCATGGATTTTCCCAGCCAGCCCCATGGCCCCAGTGAGCCCCAGCCCGGCAGCATGCCCAGGCCTGGCGTGCTGGGGCACCTTCCAGCCTCGTTCATGGTGGCTGTGCCTTCCCTCCTGTGCCAGCCCACCCTGCCCACGCTGTCTCGAGTGCTTCCTGCAAGCATTAACAATGCACCCAAACAGAGGATGCCATCCCCTGGGAGCTCTGCAAAGCTCCATGGTGTCTCCGAGGTGGCTCAGAGGTGTGTACCCAAGGGCAGCCTTCCCAGTGGACATCTTGGCAGGCTGCAGCTCCCAAGTGTCTCTCCTTCATCCCAAGATGACATGGAGCCAGCCCAGAGTGGTGATTTCAGCATTGCCCCCGGGTTGGCATGGGAAGGGAGCCTAGGAACCTGCTCTGTTTTACACCTTCCTGTAGTTCCTTCAGGAGCGTATTTCTTGGAGAAGATGAAAGAATAAGGATTTTGCTTTGTTTCTGTTTTCAAAGCAAAATATCTCAGTGAAAACATTTCAGATCTAATAGCTTGACTAAGCTTTGAATTCCTGTGGTCACAGAAAGTGATGTCTTATGAACACCCATAAAAACTTCAGGCATTAATCACAAGTGCAATTTTCCCCTCGCTCCTGCAGCAGCAGCAGGCAGTGCATTGCAGGACCTGCTCCTGCAGGGAAGGGGAATGCACACTGCAGAGTGACTCCAGGGCAAACAGACCAAACTCCCACCAGCCACAAGCATGACACAGTCTGGAGTAGCATTTTGAGATGAAGTTAGTGGAGCTGCTCCAGACACAGTAACTGAGATCATTCTTTGGCTTAAAACTTTTCCAAATAGTCTCAGCAGCAACACCACAGTGTCCTTTGCCACTGGGAGAGGACCGGGTATGTGTGCCATCTTCCCTCTGGTGACATCTCCAGCCCCACAGCTAAGGGCCTCTTCAGCCTTGCAGGGTTTTCAAGACATTTTATAGATGTTTTTACTACTGATGAAGGCTTCATATTGTACTTAAAGCAGTGATTTGGCTCTTAATTATTTTCTCTTCTAGGAAATTACTTCAATTTTTTATTGTTGTTATTTTTAAAATTAAAATAGTTTATATTTCATTGTGTTTCCTCCCTACCTCAAAAGAAATGTCATTTATAGGACACCAATGGCTGCACCCAAAATTTAATTGCTTGTGGGAACTTGCCTGTCTATGAATGCATCAGCTGTTTTTATACCAGAATCAAAAATGTATTTAGAGAAAAAAAAAAAAAAAGATAAAAGAAAATGGAGTGTAATAAAAAGTATAGCTGAAGGGGTTTGAGAGGCATCACCATATCAAGAAAAGTTACATCACCTGTGAAAACATCAGATATACTGTTCCAGCTCTGCAGTCATTATCCTTATTAGCAGTGTTGTTATTACCACTGGAACAAGAGTGAGCTCAGGGCCATGGAAACAGGAGGGCTCTGGGCCACATCCTGCACATCCTGCAGCATATGCCATGGGAGGCCTGACCCAGACATGCAACAGCAAAAACAAAACAAAACAAAAACTTGTGCAGAAGAGATGAAGAAGAATTTTTGTAGCTGCATTTCTAGGAGAAGTGTTTTTTTTCTTGAGAAGGAGCATTTTAGAAATTCCTTTTATTGTTTCTCTCTCACTGCAAACACACTGGGGCAACTGACATAAGAAATTGGGCATGTTCCTAGAAAAGAGGGATTATTAATAAAGCTCTTGCCTAGACAGGAGCTGCCTGCAGCCCAGTGGAGATCTGCCTGCTAACCCATGTGAGAGGCACACACTGAGAGCTCCTTTACCTTCAGGCACCAGCAACCCTCAAAACCGTCACACTGTCTTCCTGCCCTCCCAGGGATCATGAAAAACCTCAGTGCTTCATTCAGAGGAGCTGTTTTAGTCCCATGTGTGGCAGAGGAGAGAGGAGGACACCACCAGGAAGTTTTCTCACCCTAAGAGGATTATTGAGAGGAAGGGGCTGTGTCTTCTCACTGGCTTATAGCTTCACCTATCAATAACAAAGCCTGTCTGAACCAACACACTCTTTAAATTGGGCTACTCCAGGCAGGTTGGCAGAATTAAATCTGGCCAAAGGTAAACAAAATGTATTAAATATAAAAAAAAGCCAACCCCCTTTCCTAGGAAGCCACCCATTTTTTGCATGCCAGATGCTCTGCTGCCTGGAAACTTTCCAGACAAAGTGCAAAAAAGTTTCTGGATGGGCTGTGAATTAATTCAGCAGCAGTTCATTTGTTTCCTTTAGCTGCATGTACCAATTGCAAATAAGCTTAACAGATGATATTTGCTACTTAGAATTGTTTATAAAACAGCACAGGAATTATTTATAGCTGGACTTCACTGCATACATTCAGTCTGAGGTTCAAGAAATCAAGCTCTCTAGCACCAGTTAAACTCCCTCTTGTTAAAGGTCCATAAATTACCATCAATGGAGAACAGTGTGCAGACTTACACCATGCCAGCTGGAATCCTGGAAGACGGGTTTGCCACTTCATCAGCAAGAGGAATCACACCAGTTTTCACAAGGAAACAGGAGGAACTGATGTTCCTGCTGCTCTGCATGGGTTGGGTCCTCTGCTGATCTGTGCTGCTGGAGCTCCATCAGCAGCACCACAACTTTTCCCCACCCAGGCATCCAGATTACAAAAAATTAGAAGTGCATTGTATTTAAATGTCAGCATTTTGCAAATAAGTCCACAGATAAAATCCTTGCATTTCTTACTATGCCATGTCTCATTTTTAGATAGTACTCAATCTCATTTACAGGCCAGTTAGGAGGTTAATATGCATACCTATGCATAAATGTGTGTTTGGATGTGGGTGCAATTTTATAACTAGCATGTTAATAGGATTGTCACAGGCCCAGACTGCACTAGTGGCACAATGAATTCATCATCTGAAATATCTCTTTTCTAGATTAATCTCTTAAAGCTCATTTAACTCCTCACACTTTATGGTTGTGGGATATTGTTGGATTGTTTTACTCCAACATATCAGCTGGTTACTTGTTTAGTTGGAAAAGTCCTTCTACATATACAGTTACTTATTTTGCATTTCAAAATGAGATGGACCACTTATCTGTAAAACTGGTCTTGAGGTATACCTGCAGCACCATGAGAGATTTAAAAAGTCAGCCTTTCTTTAGCCTCAGAAAGAGGATGGCTGATGCCTCCAGACCTGCTGAACAAACTCTGCTCTGCACCTTCTTGGAAAGAAAAAGCAGATGCCTGTGCTAGCAAGAGGGATTTTTTTCCAAGATGTCCAGCAGCACTTGTGATCCTGCTGCCAATTAGCTCTGGAGACAATGCAGGTAAACCTGGTTTGCCTTTCTCCTCCAGCATGCCAGGAAAAGCTTTCAGATGACACATGAGGTGCCCACAAGGCCTTTGGATGACAGGCTGGAGATGGCTGCAGTCCCTTCCAATGGCATCAGCATCATCCAGCAGGGAGCTCTGTGCTCTGAACAGTCAGTACAAGGCATCCAGTAAGTGCCAGGAAATGCCTGACATTTAGATAATTTATGCACTTATTGTTCACATGAACATCAAGTCCCAGGGAGCCTGGATACCCAGAAACAAGTCAGGCAGTGTGGGTGCCTGCAGACCAGCTTGTTGTCAGAGCCAAATACCACTTAATTTGGACTGAGGCTGTCTTCAAATTGCATACAGAGCCATAGCTTCTCTTTTCCTTGAGTCCTCTCTAGATTTGAACCAGGTTGCATAATTGGAAGGATCAAGTGGGAGTTAAATCCATGGCTCTTGACTTCTTTCAAAGGCAAAATAGTGCTTACTGCCTTGCATTCCTTCAGGGAGCTCCTGTCCAACAGGAGAGATCTAATGACCTAATCCACGTGAAGCCCTGGAGATACTGTTTTTGCTTCAAAGGCTAAATGCAAATTTTCTTCTTGTACCTTGTGTGGTTGAAGGGCTTGGCATGAGTACAGAGGTGGGAGGTGCAGAGGGCACTGCTGCCTGCCTGTCTGAGGGATCAGCAGCAAGTAATGGCAGCACTTAGCCACAAAAAGGCTGGAAGATAAATGTCAGGCTTTCTTGTAATGATGCAGGGACTGCCTCCAACACTGCAGGTTCCTCACTGTGCGCCAGAAGCGAGACCCCAACTGATTTTGAAAAAGCAATTTTTCCCCATCTCAGTCTCAGAGGTCTTCCACTCCTCCCAAGGCTTCTTCTCACACCCCAAACCCTCTTCTTCTCCCAGTATTTTGCCACTCAACCACCACCTTCTTGGCTGTCACCCTCACTCCTGGAGTGCATGAGGGTGAGACTCAGAGCCCTGTCCAGCTGTGCTCCACAGCCATCCAGGGATGGGCCTCTAAGGTTGCACCACTGAACACTGGTGTGGAGGCATGAGGCCAAAGAAATTCCTTGGGCTGCATTTTTCCATTTAAAGTATCTTCTCCCCCCTTCCCTCTCTCTGCCCAAGGCCACTAACCTCCAAGATTTGTCAAAATCTTGGTCTCTGAGCATCCAGTTTGCCTCAGCTTCCCCTCCTCAAGGCTGTTTTGCCTTTTCTACTTAACCACCTTTGTTTAAGTGCAGACTTCTCCCATCCTGTTCATGAAGTGCAGACTTCTCCCATCCTGCTCATGAATAGTCTGAAGCCACCACAGCTCTTGCAGGTTGTAAATTTTGTCCCAGTTCACAATGTTCAGCCCTGAAACAAGAATCAAATCAAATGAGGGCTGTGACCACATGTGGCATCAGCTGGTGATAAACAGAAGAACATTTCTGAAAGAAACCCTGCTTGGTGGAAATTGGTGTTAACAGGTCCCCTTGGACAGCTTCCACCTGGTCAGAGCCTCCTGAAGGCTGGATGCCATTTCCAGACGAAGCCTGCTCAACACCCAAATATTGCAGACTGTTGATGGCTTCAAAAAGGGGTTGAAAACATCATCAGCACAGCATAATTACTCACAAAACAGGCCAATTTCAATGCTCAGCACAATAGTTTTAAACAATAGTTGATGAAAATCAATTTCCAAGTCAGTTGAGAGGCTGATAACGTCCCTGGTTGCACTCCTCATTCCCAAGTAATCATATTAGAGGCAGATGTCACACAAGAATGTGACTCCACTAACCATTAAGAGACACTGAGCTCCTCTGTCTTCTGAAGCAAGTTTCCATGGGATTATACTAGAATAATCCCATGGGTAGAATAATTTAAAATTGAAAAACAATAACAATCCTGAAATAATTTAATGGGATATTCCTTTAATCTTCCTTCTATGGAAGAATCCAAACTACTCAGGGGTAAGGGGACACCTCTCCCCAGGGCTAAATGGCCATGAAATGCTCACTCACATCCAATTTCTGTGGGACCAGGCCATTTAGTGGTTGTCAGTATCTTTGCAAATCTCCCTCCTAGGTGAAATTGCACTCTGCTGTTCTGCCAAAAAGCAGTAGTTACTTTTGGTTTTCAGGGGGGCTTTTTTTTGCTAGATGAGAATATACAGATATTCTCATAACTTTAGAGAGGCTTTCAAAACCCAGGTGCAGAGGTTTGGCATCAGCAACCTCCCCAGAGCACTTTATAGCACATAAATCTTGCTCCCAGTTAATCAAACAGTGCTGGAGTGAGCCAAGGAACCATGAGAATGTAAAATGCTCTTCTCCTCCCTTCCTACTTATCAGAGATTTTTGCTGCTGCTTCTTCAGAGGCAGAGTGAGGAGTTTTATTGCTTTAAATGTGACTTTAGCACTGGTAAGGATGCTGCCTTGGTTGAACATTTTCTGTGCACAGGACTATTTTGGGTTTGGGTTTTTTAACCCAAAACTGCCCTGGATGGGCCAGATGCTCTCCTGCATTAACCCTTCTCTGGAACTGTTTTTTTCAGCCCTCATCTTTACTTTAACCCCAGTCTGGGTTCTCGGCAAGGCTGGAATTGTTGTGCAGTTGTGTTAGGAACAACCACACCATTTCTCCCAGCCAAAGAATTTGGCTGCTTTCCTACTGGTCCTCTGTGCTCCCTGGGTTGTGTGCTGCAGGACAGCTCAGGGTGCTTTGCCTTTTGTTGATGAAGAGCTCTGTGAGGGTGAGAGATGAGATAACTCCATGGATATCATAATTTTCCCAGCAAAATTGGAGCAGCACCCCCTTTTTGCTCAAAGTTATCCCTGCAGATGCCAGACTTGTTTTCAAACAGGGATGCTCAGACTCAAGCTGAGCCAAATAGAGCCAGAGGAAAAGATTGCACCTCCAAACTGTCATGAAATCAGGATTAGCACATGAAGCAGGAGCTGTGTTTAAAGACTTGCTTAACCTCCTGCTTAACACAAGTCTTTACTTTAATCTATAATGCCATCTTGTTTTGTTTTAATGAAGTTATGCAAAAAAGTTCTTCACTGAAAAGACCAACCCAGCATTTTCTTTCTTCCCTTCAAGTAGAGATGAAAAGCACTGCCTGCAGCCTGAAAGTTTGTTTCCTCAAGGAAACGGAAAGCAAAGAATTTACTTATATTAATGCTTTGTATCAAGTACCTTTGAATTTCAAGGGGTAAAAATCAGCCTTGACCTGGATGCTGAGTCCAGATTTTCACAATGTTTTTCCCATTCTGCTGGCGCCAAGGTCAGTGGGTTGCACTTCTGCTTCAGTCTGTTTTAATTCTGGTATCTTAGCACTGACTTCTCTGTGCAAGACATGGAAGCCACACCCCAGTGTGTGCTACTCCCAGCCATTAACAATCCTGGGCTAAATAAACACACAAGGATCCTTCTGCATCTGGTTTTACTGGCAGGAGAAAGAGACATTATATGTCTCTGGAAATCTGATAAAACAGTGACATATAAATTCTGGATTGCTAACATGGCCAGTTTAACTCCACTGGACAGAAATTGCTGCATTGCTTAAGGCTGAGAATAAAACCTCTCTCTTTTCCTGAGCACTGTAAACCAGAAAAAACATTTAAATTAGCATTTGGCAATATCTACAACCTTCTAGCAGAAGATAATAGCCTCTCAAATTCAGTTTCTGCAGTCTGTCCCTCCACAGGGTAATGACTTGTCATTTGTTCTGTCTTATTTGTGGAGCATTGCACAAGCCTGTCTTTCTTCCATGAATATTTTAAAAAGCTGGATAGTTGCTTGGCAAAGGCCTGGGCTGGTGCCTGAGCATTGTGCAGTCTATACCACGCTCTGCCCAAGCTTCCTTGTGACCTTGATAAGTGCCTGTGCTTCTTCCATTTCTCAATTTCCCATCACTGCAGTGTGCATTTTCCTCCTTCTGTACTTTGTCAATTCCTTCAACTGATAAATATCTTTCTGTGTACTCATCTTCATACAGGGTGTACTGCAGGTGCTGTTCAACTTTTCAGATGCTAGAAGCACTGTGATTAAATGAAGAAAAAAATTCTGCTCTTGGTTTTGTTGCAGCAATACTTAAGATTATTTGTGCATGATATAAATGTATCTATGTTTGTTTAGCCCTTGCCTGCAGGAGCCATTCAACGAGGATCAGGTAAGGAGAAAATAGTCAATGCTATGAGCTGGTGAACATGGAACAGGGATGGGCTTGAAGGATGAATTTACAGAAAAGTGACTGGCAGAGATGGGATCATGCAGTAAAAGTTAAGGAAAAACAGTCAGGAGAGCACTAACAACAGAGTAGATGGATATTTTGCCAAGTGTGGTGGAGGAAGATGGAAAAAGAGTGGATTGGGAGTGAAAACAGGGAGTTTAACTTTGGCCATTGTGATTCCTCATGAAGAAAAACATGACCAGCAAGGACATGAGAATTTCCCTCAGGCCGCAGGACATTCCTGGCCTGGAGAACCCAGAAGGATCTGGCTGCTTTTAACAGGGAAGCAAAGTCTGCATCTGTTTAAAATTTAGTCCCCATCTCTGACCTTTCTAAGAATTACAAGTGTGAGACTCCTGGCAAGAAACTTCCCTCCCTGCTACCAAAACAGAGCCACCACCTTTCTCAGCAGACAGGGCAGTCTGGTGCAGCAGTGATGGAAAAGCCATTCCTGAAATCCTGCATCCAGCATGTTTAAAAAGGCTTCATCAAACAAAATCAGAAAGAAGAATCCTGAAAGGAGCAATATTTTTATTAAATGGCAAAATTTACATTATTAATGGTGGATCCATTCACAGTGCATGTATATGGGCTGCATTTAAGGAACATATTATCTGTACATTAAAAAGTCACTCCAAGTGTTATGGAAAAAGAGTATCTACAGATAACATTGACACAAGCAAAGCTGTGAGCACTTAAACCCTTATCTTTGCTTAAGTGTCCTCTTAGAAACACACATCTTCTTATCCATCTTAATTTACAGAGCTGAGGTATGAATGAAATTTGCACCCCATTTGATTATTTTTTATACTGAACTAGACTCTTTTCTTAGCTCCTTTGTTGAAGTAGACATTTCTGCCTGCCAAATGTAGACCCCTTCTGAAGAGATGTTGTGAGTGCTTTGGCCCATGTTTTGCCATAGTTATGTAGTTTCTATGTTTTGCCTTGATGAAAGTGTAGGATTTGTCCTTTGGGGTCGATGCAGCATTTATGGTTTCCAAATGGGCCTTTGTAGTTAAATCCTAGAGAAGTAATTCATTGCAGAAGAATTGTATACAGTTAAGCTTTGTCTAGTAGGAAAATATGCACTATATGTGTGCATAACAAGAATTTGAGGGCAAAATTCTTCTGTCTGAGCCACATAATGGAGTGAGAAGGTGTTCTGGAGATGTACTGTGGCCAGCAGCTTGAGTGCAATTACCTGATATGGTCGCTTTGATGGTAAAGTTATCTTCAGATGTTCCAGTGGAATAGAAACATCCCAAATACTGTGCTTAATAGTTTAATTTTCCACTAAAATATGCGTGTCCTTCAAAGATGCCTTCTTGTTGAAACAACTTAAATAGGAACCAATATTATGACAAGGTGTAATGTGGATTTTCTGTGTACTCTCTGGCTCAAAGGAGAGTTTGCCAAGTTGGATCAGGCAAGGGGTGCAGCGTGTCCACAAGAGAAAGATGAAAATAGCTGCAGTGTTTGATTGCCATCCTGGAGTTTGGTGGGTTTGACACTTTACACCAGCAGCACTTGGGAATCAGAGAGGGTTCCTGGAGCTGAGTGTTAAGTACATGAACCTGAGCAGTGTAAATGTCACAGGAATAGGGATTGGTTTGGGAAGCAGTGTTTGTTGTTAATTGAGTCTCCAGGCTTTGTCTGACACGACTCGAGTCCATGTAGCGGTACACTCAGCACTATCTTTCCGCCCTCTCTCCTTCCCTTTTCTCCAGATAAGAGCATAGCACTCGTTATTCTAAGGAAATGACAGCGATGTTAATCACCAATTCATCAGGATCTCTAACAAAGGCCCTGCTATTTTGAATATTCATATTGCCATGGCATTAGGAATGTCAGAACTGCCATTGTTCTGCAGAGAATGACACATCTCTTCCCGCTCGGCATCGCGGCGATGCGGCCCCGAGGAGCGCGAACCGCGCGATCCTTCTCCAGCGCTGCCCCTGCTCTCCAGAGGGGAGGCAGAGGCACAGAGACATGAAATGACTTGGCCAGATCACATGGGATCCCAAGGAGAGGCAGGAAAGGAACGCAGGTCTTCTTAATCCTGGCACAGGGAGGGAACTTTGTTTCTTATAAACAAAATAATTCACATACCTGACATGAAAGGATGTATCGAGATGATGAATGTATGTGTGAGTACGTGTGCACGTAGGTAATACCCATATAACATTTGTGAGATATACAATATTGGATGTGTAACTCATTCAGACTTGGCCAGAAAGAGCTATTGTAGTGCTGGCTGAACAAATTTATGCAAATCAGTCACTGATTAAACTCATAACCTTTGCAATATTCTTTAGGCAAATCAAATGCTTCTGGAACTGTTGGTGCCATAGCCCCAACCTAGAAAATAGGTTATGATGGGAAAATGGGTCTTAACAGGAAGAAGGTGTATGAAGAGGGACCTACCTGTTGTCCATCTCCCTGCCACCACCCCAAGGTCATTCTTGGCTTAGACCACCAGGATTAGCCTTTCTTGCACAGCTGGTACTCAGCTTGGGGAGTTTGTTGCTTTAGAAGGCTGTGGAGACAAGGAGTGCCAGCAGAGCCAGGGATTACACAAATTCATAAACAAAAGGTGCAAGCAGGGATGTGCCCTCTAATGTCACAAGTTGGAACATGGAAAATTCCAGTTAGATATAAGGCCAAAAATTTTTTACCATGACAGTGGTCAAATATAGCACAAGTCACCCAGAGCGGCTGTGGGATTTCCCATCTTCAGTGCTGTTGAAGGCTGGACTGAACAAGTCCCTGAGCAATTTGATCTCAGTCCAACTCAAAGTTGGACTGAGTTGTCCCAGAAGTGCCTCCCAGACTAAATTATTCCTTGGTTCTCTAAGCAAATTAGCAGATCTTCTTCTTTACTCCTCTATTTCTTCCCTCTCCTCCCCACTATCTTGCTTTCACCCTAATACAGCTGGTATTGCAGGGGGATGGGTCTCCCCTCTTGCCCAGAAACCCTCAGGCTGTAGACTTTAGGATTCCCATAATACTCTCAGGACTCAGGTCATTTAAGGCTAAATTTTTGCTCTTCTCTCTGGAGACCTTCCCATCCCAGACCCTTGAAACAGAAATTGGTTTCCTCTGGCAGCAGGTCCATGGCGGGAACCTCTGGGATTTAACTGGCCAGGGAAAGGGCTGGCCCACCCTGCCACCAAATGGTGGTTTCCATGGTCATGGTACACCAACCTCCTAACATTCACCATGCTGCTGCATTTTACTTGGCCCTCATTCCTATGCTGAAATTTTGTCTGGGCATCAAGTAATCATTCACCCAAAAAAAAAAAAAATCAAAATATTTTGGCCTAGCTGGCCAATGGCCTAACACTTTAAAAAGTGGGAATGTGCTCAGTTTAAGCTGGTTTTGGTCTCTGCACAGCAAATGCCTGGCTTAGCTGGCCTGTCAGTGCTCCCTTATGTGGAAATGAAGAGGCAATGACAGCATGAGATGTATTAACGGGAAAGAAGACACTGGATTTCAAGTGGCAGTACTAGAACTGGGAGGCTGTTTTAATGTTTTGTGCCTCTTCCTGCCCTGAAGTATTTCAAACACTCAGGTCTTGTTTGCTGAACACTCTGAACAATACACGTGTAGTTACAGATTGATATCATAAATCACCTAAAGAACAAGACGGTCTTTCAGAACAGAAAGGACAATTTTGAGGAAGTTTATTTTTTAAATGGCAATATTTATCCTCTTAGTACTTTAGAAAGAAAAAAAGAGAGTCTCAGTTGTTGGGTCTGAAAACCACCTGGAAAACATTTTAAAAAGTCTGTATTCTGTCTTTGCTATTATATGTTTTTGTATATGTGTGAATGCATATGTATATGTATGCATGTATATGTGTACATTAAAAAAAAATCGATCAAAATAAAAATGGGTAGGACCAAACTTCACAAGCCAAGTGAAATCCAAAGCTCCAACTTTATTTTAGATAAATGCACATTTTTGAGCCAGTGTGGAGCTATGAAGCTAAACAGGAACAGGCAGGATAAGCAGTGATGGAAGCTGAGTTTCTCCTTCAGAGGCTGTGCTGGAATGGCTGAGCTGGCAGGGACCCCAGATGTGGCTGTGAACACACTTAGGGCAGGATCTCTATCTGATACAGCTCTGCTGTGTCCCCTGGTAATGCAAGCTGGGTCAGCAACATCAATCTTGGAAGGTCCTACTGAATGCTGATGGTCTGCCTCAGGAAGATTTCCAGAGTTTGTTCAGAGCAGTATTGAAAACCTGAAACTTCAAAATTGTTGTAAGGGAAACTTTTGGGGAAAAGAACACAAACAAACATTAGGTTGTTTGATTTAAATTCAATCTTTTGATCTGATTAATTTTTACTTTTCAATGTTTCCATTTTGCACTAGATTTTATAACTACTTTCTTATATTATGATCCACGTTACATTAGGATATAAAAATGAGAAGTAGTTCTATGATGGAAATTGAAAAGTTCTTTATTCTCAAAAAGTGAGATATGATGTTTCAACAACTTTTCTTCTTGATTTTACAAATTTTCCAGATTTTAATAGAAACAGTTTGTCTTATTTCAACTTTTTTTTTTTCAATTGCCCAGCTTTAAAATATTAAATAATTAGAGAGCAAAATACATACCAGCAGCTCCCTGTAAACTAATCCTGCTTCTAAGTTAACTACAGTTTTCTTATGATCAGAGAAGTCAAATTCTCACTGTAGGGCACTACCAATGGGTGCCACAGAGCCTTAAAGCTTGAATTTGATAAATCATGATCAGATAATTTTTGAAAGACTTACTTTAAATCAGCCAGAAGTTATGAGGGCAGATTCAGGAACAATGAAGTGAAATCACATGCCCTGTGTAAATGATCAGATCTTTCTGGCCCTTTATCAGGCATTGATTTTGGTTCAGTTCTGAGTTCAGTAAAAGGGGATGTGTGCAGTGATGTGCTGTTTACCTGTCTAACAAGCAGCTCTGTTTCAGAGGCCTCCCTCACAGACTCAGCACTGCCTGCAAGCTCTGGTTTTCATTTACTCAGCTGTGTTACTTAGACACATTCTATGGATCAACTTAATTACCCAAGAATTGCAAGTGGGGCTCCTAAACACAGCAAGGGTTCAGCAGCTGGAACTGGAGTGGCAGCTGGAATATGAACTTAAAGAGGTGTTGTGACAGCTCACACTGTTCCCACAGGCAGCCCAGGGAAAGGTGATGTCCTCTCACTTCACACTGGCCTCTGTTTCTGTGCAAGTGACAAATTGGTGATGAACATTTGCTCTCTGCCATGAAGGGAACAGAGGAAGTGGTTATCATCACTGCTCCCTCCCAAATAATAATGAAAGCATCCTCTTCATTTTCACGGACTCTTCAGTATTTGATCACCTGCCCCTCTTGAGCAAAGTGTCCTCTTCCCTGACACATCACCTGATTTTCTAGACCTTCCAAAGGTTTGGCTTGGCTCCAGCCCTCCTGTGCACATGGACAAGTGTCTTCTGGGTACAGAGGTCCTGACTTACAATGTCTCTAAAAAGTTCTGTTGTAAAGCAGTTGCTCAGCAATGAATCAGAGACAGAGGAGAAATGTTGATGCCCAGTCTCACTCATACAGCACCGTGGATGGCCAAATTCAAACCAGAACAAAAAAAAAAAAAAAACCAAAACAAAACAAAAACAAACCCAAATCAAAAAGCTAATTAAGGCAACTGTGTTTCCTAATAAATGAAATGAGAGAGAGAAGTCAGATGTCTTTCTCTGTCACATCCATCTTTACCTCTTCCCAGACATTGTTATCAGTCACTGAAATCCTGAGCTTTTAAACTGGGTCCAGCTGTAGGTTAGCACACAAAAACACACATGGTTTGGACAGGATTTCTCTGCTGATACTTTATAAGATGGTCAACTGCTGATCTGGGTGTTTTCCTCAACCCTTTCCATGCACTCCCTGTGATGGCTGCTCCCAGCAGGGTCACAGCTGCTAGGTGGGAGTGGAGTTCAATTCCCTGCCCTCTCCCAAAGGCTATGCACTGCTCCTGGAGTGTTCTCCAGGCTTTCTGAGGAAGAAGGGGCTCCTACTGCAATCTGGGCATGGGAAAAATGAGAGGAGACAAAGAATACTGGGAAGAAATAGGAATGAGAAGAGTGCTCTGAGTCACTGAGCAAACAGAGCAGTGCATCCAGCACTTGAATAGTTTCAATCCTGTGCCCAAAGAGCCTTGGCTATCCCAGACCTTGGCTCTGGTGAGGGTGGGGGAGAGAGGGAGGCGACAGAGGTAATAGTTTCTCAAGGACATAATGATCTTGAGCAATTTCTGTGCAGGTATAAACATGATTTCCTGCAGCACTGCTTGTCACAAATGTCTCCTCACTCAAACAGGACTGAATACATTTGTTTGCAGTGTTTGATGCAAGGAAAACTTCTGACATATGTTTTATTTATGAGGTGTCCTAACGTAGTGATACTTTTTGTGTGCATGAGGTAGGGAGGGAATTGCCTCTCCCTGGCTGTTAATTTGAATGGCTGAGGATTGTGTTAATAGAAATGTGTGGAGGAATGTCTTAAAAACTGTACAAACTCAGGCTGTGCAAGATGGTCAGTAAAAACAAAGTGTCTACTACTGAGGATATTCACAGACCCTACAGCTTTCCCCAGAGCTCATCTGCTTCTTAGAGATGCCTAAAAGACAGCAAAGGTGGTTCTGGAATCAGGAGAGATTCCAAAATATCTCAGTCCCTCTAAGCAGATGCTGTAGGAATTTGTGGCAGATGGAGAGACCAGGGGAAGGGGAAATTCCAGTGACCTCCTAAACCAGGAGAGCACGAGGGCAGGAACAGCAGCACGGACAGAACAGTCCCTGTGCTCTCACTGGTGCTTGGGACAGCAGAATGAGCGCACCAAGGAGAGGTCTTGGCAAGCTGACCCCCTCCAGACCAACAGCAGCCTCAACATTTTCCAGTGGCTGAACTTGCTTATCTGCTCCTTCTCTTTTCAGCTGGACATGGTGGACAACTGATGTGAGTGCAGAGGGTTGAGTTCAGTCTAGAATGGAAGATATGGAGGACAAATCAAAACATGAGAAAGGTCCTACCAATTCAGTCATCAGACACATCTTGCTCTGAAACCTCATTCTTGGCCTTGACCTGCTGGTTGTGGTGCTTATAAAAAGATAAAAGTATGGCAGATGCACATGTTTCTGGAACATTGCTTTCCTCTGGGGTTATATGGCACTCCTACATCCTGGGCCAGGACTTGTACCCACACAGCCCTCAATAATTTCTTGTGTTGTTATCTGGTGGTGACTTTGTGAAGACTTCTGGACTCTCCAACCCTGCTGCAGGGCCTCCTAAGAACTGAGTGAGGAGAGGACTGATGGGGCAGAGGGAGCCCTTGGCAGAGGGGGCTGGAGGATGGCACAGGCAAAGATGCCCTTTCCAGAGGCTGAGGAGATGGTTGGTGCTTGGTTCAGGCAGATGGAACCGGCAGTAAAGTGGCAGAAAGAGATGAGGAGGCAAAGCAGGCCAGAGGGAAAGCCCTGGTGCAAGGCAGAAGCCAGAAGCCAGTGAGGCTGACACTGACCACAAGGCAAAAACAAAACAGAGTCTTGGTGAAGGCTCCAAGAAGCATGAAACTGGGCTTCATTTCCTAGGTCAAGAAATAGTGGGACACATGAGGAAGACATAAACCACCCAGATGAGGAGATTGGAGAGGAGCTGCTGGGATTGTTTGGGGCAGAGTGCAGGCAAGAACTGTAGACAGTGGCATAATCCTCCAACAAAATAATAATCCTCCTGCTTAAAAGTGAGTCATTTAAAGGCAGTTTGGGTGCATCTGCCCTGCAGTTACTTCTGTGAATGCAAGGAATTACTAGATTTGCTGGCATGGACTGTTCTGCACAGGGCAGGTTACTATAGCACTGTTTACTTTTATGGCAAACAAACTTTTGCAGTGCAAGTTACCTTGGGGACAAGCCTCCCCACTGAGCAATAGTGATATTACAGCTCAGCCCATGTTTGAGCCTTTCCTTAGTCTCTAATCCTGGGAGGATTTGATGGGAAAAGGTTTTAATAATCACTTTAGGAAAGAAAAATGCACCTATAGCTTCCTGCTGACTAAAGTGCTAGAACTGGATGGGGTTTCTGTTCTTATTTGGGCAAACAGGTGGAATTTATCAAAAGATATGGCCCAGCTGGATGCAAACACATTCTGTGTAGGAATGTGGTGTAGAAGACAGATATGGGAGGTTAAAGATGATAATGAAAAGGCCAAGCAAGATTTTGAATTTTATTTGTTTCATTTGGAAACACGTTCTTTTCACCCCATTCTCAGACTCTTTTCACAGTCTCTCCTCCTAAGTTTTTCTTAAGGGCTTAGAAGAATTAAGCACTTTATTTGCAGAAGATCGAAGTGGTCCAAGTTAATTCTTCTTCCATCACATAAAAAATACCCAAAAAAGACACACACAAAAAAACCCTCCAAAACAACCAGTAACAAGGAATATTCTATGTAATGTAAGTGGTGGAAATTAACTGTAGGCAGCCTAGAGCAGAGCCTTTGGGAAGTGCTGCATGGAGCTGGAAATGATCACGATCTTTAGGAAGAAGAAGCAAGATATGTGCATACTACCACTGAGTCAGGGTGGGGAAAGAAGCATCTGAGCATCTGGTCCCTCCCTCCCTCACACACAGGTCAATTGTGCTACAACCTTTGTGTGTTTGAGTGTAAAATCCACCCTGAGTTGGCCAGGGGTGTACAGCACAAGGCACTGGTTGGTCTATATATACTTTCCTGCAGAAAACATCAAAGTCACTTCCCCTGCAGTGTTTCATCACCAAATTAACTCAAGCAATGTCTGCAGTGACATGGTGAGGAGAAATCTTTGGCTGCCACCACAGCTGAGTGTCAGCTCCCTAAAGGCAAGGGCTAATTGCATCTGCTTCCATGTAGCAAAGACCTCCCTTTGCCCAGCAAGCACTGATCTCCCTTGCCCCTGAAATATCCCAGTCTCTGAGTCATCCTATCCACAGAATTCAGGGCAAACTTCAGCCTGTCATATCCTGCTTTTTACTTGAAGAAAACAATTAGAGACAGGTCTGCCAACACAATCCTAACACTTGGGAACTGCTGTGAGCCCCTAGTGGAATTTATGGGGTTGTGGGTGAAGCCTGTCCAGGAATTTAGATGGCTTCTTTGCTCCACTTATCTGGATGTATCAGAGGGCACAGACATGCATTTGAATTTCCAGACAGGCTTCTTCCTTGTAACACATCTGCTGCTGGTGGTGGGTGCTTGCAAGGCCATTGCACTCAGCTCAGGCTGTGATGATCCCTCTGGACTTCAGCAGGATGCACTGCAGCTTGCTTTTGGCATCAGACTAGTGTGCTTTGGCTTCCAAGTCACTTCTAACTGCTGGCCTGAATTTATTTGGAAGATGCTCTGCTTTGTTTTACAGTTTTTAGGTAGCTCAGTGACTGATACAAAATCCCCTTTCCCTAATTTTTTTCTAGGCTGGCACTATTAGGAAGAGTGTGTTAGGTGATAGGAAAAGGATTGTCATGCAAAATGCTTCTCTCCCTGGATTCACTTGAAGATTTGGAGACATTTTAGCATCCAGGTACAAATGTGACATGACCCTGCTGGACACAGCACTTTTTTTTACTTTATTCCAGCCACAGGGAAAAAAGACAAATTTACTTTCCATCAGTATCACAGTGTTCTGCAAATTCTATCATTAACACCTTATATTATTAAAAAATTTCAAATGTCTCTTCTTTAGAGTAAGCCCCAAGAAAATGTGTTTTGGAGTGATTACCTAAAGGAATTCTCCTTTGACAAGCTGACTGTTGGTGTCACATGCAGAAAGCCCCGAGTAAGACTGGTTTACTGTGGCTTTGGTTTGGTTTCAGTTTTTTTCCAAAGCCCAGCCTGTCTCCCTAGAGGGCCCACGAGCCAGAGCTCAAATCTCTCTGAGTTGTGCAGCGTAGCCCGCGGCTCCAGTAGCTGCTTGGGGATTTTGCAGCTGTTCTCCAGCAGAGATGTGTAATAACTGTGCAGTAACACACACGTATTTTCTTTCATAGTGGATGTTAATTTATGAGCTTGCTTAGAGCTTTAACACTCAGCTGGTTTGCTCTGCACCTTTTTGTGTTATACATAGCATTTTGTGAATCAGGGCAGCAACTGGATACAGGATTGCCTCAAAGCCTCGGCAAGGTCTGCCACTCAGAAATTCCACCCTAAACCCAGTCAGGTCTTTTGTCACAGAGTATTATTAGTTCCCTCTAAAAGGCCCTGAGAGTCACAAAGTACTTTAGAAAAAAATAAAACTACTCTCAAAAAGTGATGGAAGGCTTATATTTGGTGGGAAGGGGCAGACTGAGTACATCACACCTTTTTCTGTGCTCTCATACTATACAACACATCTGCAGGTCTGAAAAGTCCTTCTCACATTTTATCTGGCTCAGCATTACTAATATTAAGAAACCATTTATTTGCTGCAGGGTTGAGATCACATCACATGGATAGCTGACAACTTTCCTGCAAGCTGCAGCCTTCTGAGAGGGACCAAGAAAAACAGGCTTCATGCAAACAGTGCTCTGCAAAATGGGGCTTGGGCACTCGCCCAGAGGGATGGAAGGAAGAACCGAGGTTTATGTGGTTCCTCCAGTACAGCAAAAGGGGATTCCCATGCAGTAGGTGGGCAGCCCACTCACTGGGCTGTGGCATACAGGTAGCACCCAGTCCCTGCTTCCCTATGCTACCCACACATCCAAAACCATCTTCCACACTAGTCCCTTTGCCTCTGAATTATTTCGTTATTTTCCAGTAAAAGAAGTCTTCAAGTAGTCCTAGGTGAAACAGATAACTAGGACTGAAAAAAATGTTCTACTTGGTCTGCTTTTTTAAAGCTTTATTGGTTTCCTGAAACACACAGCAAACAAAAAAGCCTCAGGTTTTTTCAAGCATGGCTAAAGCATGTGCTTAACTTCCCCTGGTTTCTAAAGGTACTTTCTACAATACTTGGATGTAAACTCATGCCCAAGTGCTTCACTGAAGGAATTCCCTTTCTTCTCTGAACACAGGGATAAAACCATGGCAGCAGGGTATCAAAGAGGAGGATGAGGGATCTCTTCCTGGGCTTCAGCTAGGGCAGCCGTTGAGAGCTCCATTTCCAAACCCAGAAAAATCTCCTAAAGTTGTTCTGACACGTATTGTAAGAGTAAATAAATAATCACATGGCACTTTATTCCACCACCAGAACTCTCTTAGCATGGGATACCAGTGGATCTGGATGAAGCCAATTCTAATTACAGATAAAAGGTTTGATGCATGAAAAGAAGCTGGTATTTACACCCAATTATCTGAGGGAGGAGAGATAGGGATGCACTTCCTTTTATCATTTTCATTAAATTTCTTTTGAAATTAAAGGCTCCTTGATTTTCTGAAGACGCAACAGTCTTTTCAACTTGCCGTCAGTGAGATACAGGTTGTTTTCCATGATGTGTTGTGCAAGTTCAGACAGTGGGATCTCTCCCTCCTCCCCTGACTCCAGTAGAGCATTGCATGATGCTTGCTCATCCAGTTGCTTCTTTAATGTCCCTTTGCTGAAGTTTGAACTCCTGGAGCTGCATTTCGTGTATTTCAGGTCTGAGGCACCCTGTGTTTGTAAACAGCCTCTGCCTTCCCATCACCTGAAAAAAATCACTTTGGGTGAAGGAAACCTCCAAGCTTTTGGGGCTTGTTAGGGAGAGCTAACACCAGCACCCTGAGTACTAGCAGAAGGCAGCTGGACCTACTGATGCCATTTTACCACAGAGAACCCTCAGAGGGAACAGAGAGAGAGTATGGGAAGCAGCCAGGTGGATGTGTTATCCCAAAGAAAGCAGCTCTCAGGAATTGGGCAGAGCAGGACTTTGACAGCTCCACTGCTGCCTGGAGTCCAGAAGACCTGTTCTTTGTCACTCTTCTCCCTCCCTCCTGCTTGGAGTCCAGAAGACCTGGTCTTTGTGACTCTTCTCCTCCCTCCCTCCCTTCTGGGCACTCTGAGCCCAGCCTCTTTTCTTGGTCTTAGAATAGATCACTTGCTTCTCCTCTTCATTTCTCCATCTGCAAATTGGGGATGATGTGCGTAAAGCTCCCTGAAATCCTCTGCAGGGAGGTGCCACAGAGTGGAAAGTATTAGCTATCAGTATCCTTGTTAATATTCTGCTCAACTCGGAGTGAAGTCACATAATCCTGTGTTTGGGTCATCACTATTTGTTGCTATGGAAATGTGTGTTATCAGATACTGCAAATTCAGTGTCTGAGGACATCTGAGGAGGGGGGAAATCGTTTTTAAATTTTTTTTTGAACAAACACTTGTGTCAGTGGCAGGAGACTTTGTGAGGAAGAAGGGAATTTACCTATTTCTTTTGTTGTCCACAAATTTCTGGGATGAGTCAACACGAGCTCCCCACTCTCAGCTCCTGGAAGCTGGTGTCTCTTACCCGATGCACAATTCCAAAAGGGCTGCACGTGCTGGCTGAATTTGGGAATGCATCTGGTAGGATCATTAACACCAGAGCAGAAGACAAATGCAAAGTATGTGCTTGGCCATATGGGTGAACGTGAGCTGCTTAAGACTGAGTGCCATAATAGAGATGGAAAGTCTTATGAGAGAAGATCAGTATCCCCCCACCTCTCTGGCAAGGGATTAAGGCAGTTGGTCTTGCAGGAGTATTCATAGAGCCTGAGGCCAAAGGGGACACTTGGGTCACCTAGGCCAGCCTCCTGAATGCTGCAGGTCACGGTGTTTCTTCCAGTGAGCCCCAAGCTCAGCCCTGTAACTTTACGTTGAGGCTGCAGCAAAGCATCCAGGCAGACCAAAGAAGCAGAAACCAGCAGCTCCCTGCCCATTTTGTTCAGAGAATGAACACTCTCACTGGTAAATGTGGGTGCAGATCAAGCCATGCTGCTGCAATGGGGTCAAACACAGAAAGTGGATGCCCTGGACCAGTGCAGCTTCCTGATCCCAGATGGTGGGGTTACATCACCCTGAGCCTCAGCCCCTCCTGGCTCCAAACCTCTCCAGGAATATGCCATTTCCCTGAAAACGTGCCTACTTACCAAAAGTCCACGTAGTGTTCTTTGAGTGAAACCAAAGAGGCTTTTTGGGCAACTTCCTGCTCATTTCTATGGTTGTCTATTGCACCTGTGCAAAATCTGACACGTTTTTATATGCACAGCTGTCCAACACACCTATGTGCTCACTGTGTGCATTGAGTCTTTAGACATAAAAAGCCTTTTTTAGACATACTTAGCATCACTTTCATTTCTAGACCTTCTGAGCAAAGACTGTTGTAAGAGAAAACAATGTTTTGATAATGTATTTGAGGTATTTCATGGCCATGCTCTTACCTTATGCCTAAAGATGAAACACAAGCCCTGCCTTTATTTCTCTTTGGGTCTCTGTATTGAGTGCATCACTCATCCTTTACCAGTTTTTCACTGGATTTTCCTCTCTGCCTCATAGAAAGCTGATTTCAGGTTGAAAGCAGGAAGAAAGGTGCCTAAGATGAAGCAGGCCAGGTTGACTTTTCATAATTAAGATCTTTATTTTCAGCTATTCAAGTAGGTTGCAAAAGCTCAGCGATACTTGGGGGGATACAGTCATGGGCAGGTTGCCTAAACATTATATATATATATATATATATATATATATATACTTAGCAGGTAAATACCTGTATCCAGCACTAACAGAAGGTTCTTGAAGTGAGAAATGTCCAACCTATGAAAACAGTACATGTACTTTTAGTTATGCATGTATGTATATATGTGAGTGCATGCATATATACATATATACACACATATATATGCCTATATAGTTGCTAATGTTTTTCAAAGACAAATGTTTAATATATTTACACTAATTTTTCCATATTTAGTGGAAATTTCTTGTGGCAGACTTACTAAAGAAAGAAATACATGTTGTAGGGTAATTGTATATTATGCTCTATAAATTCCCTGTCTGCTAAGAAAGATGATACAGCTTTTATTTTGTGCAAGTTTCAGATTTACAACTCTGACAGTGAAGATCAGGCTGGGAATCTGAACAGCAGCTTACTATTTCTGCATCTCTACTACCATGGTGATTTATGCCATCAGAACTGAAACTACCAATTACCAGGCTGAATCATGAAACAAGACAGGATATACTTTGCTTTTCCATCCAAATCAGCTGAACCTGCAAAGCTCCTGGTGCTTGTAATTAACATTAAAACATTTAAAAATCAAGAAGACATTCAGAACTGCCTAAGATGTTGCTCCTCAGGAGCAGAAATGGTGAACTTAGATTGTGTTTGCAGGAAGCCATTTTTGGACACTTTCCATTGCTATTAGAAATTACTTCAGTGCCTGTGACATGGTTACCTCCTTCCACAGGCTGACAGTATTCAGTACAGATACTGCAGCCCAGGAAAAGTGCTGGTGGGGAAAACCAGAGCCTGTTCTCCCCTGTGTGATGGGAGAATGCAGGTGCTCCATGTTTTCCAGCCTGGCAAGCTGGTCTTCACAAACCTCAGCTCTTCTCTTTGCTTAAGCACAGACCACAGTTCTGACCTTGCAGGATGGTTTAGCAAGAATTATACAGACTTAATTGTTAGGGCTGTTGTAGGTAAAAACCCCAAATAGACCTATAATAACACACAACAGACAGAGTGCCATATAATTTTAGAAATATTTAATACATTCAAATTCTGTATGTTCTAGCCACAATACATGCCACTCCTCACTAAAACTCTACTTAACTAAAAAGAAGCTACAATTTTGTAGCTTTTCTTCATGCAGTGTCTTTAGTCAGGATTTGCAAACATGTCTGTATCATTCTTTTCCCCTCCAGGTCAACTTTTGATCATTTTGGCTGCTTGCAACAAACACTTGGCAGAAGGGGATGGCACTCAGATATGCTGCACTCCTATTATTGCTGTGAATTCTTGTCTCTGCTTTAAGGAGACAGAAACCTCATTAGCTGGCAGGGAAGAGCAGCAAAAGGACCTCAACCACAGCAGGCACAAAGGGTGCCCACAGATGTTGTAATGCCCTGCCACAGCTGCATTTCACGTTTTATTGCACTCTGGAGTCTCCAGTCACAAGAGAGGCAACCCCAGGCAGCTCAGCTCTCCCTCTTTGTTTGCTCTTGGAGTTACTTGTTTTTAAGCCTCACTTGGTACACATCAGATGCCAACATGAGAAACTCAGCCCACAGCCCAGGAGTTACAAACCACATCAGCAAGACCCAATTCTTTCACTCACACATCTCTTCCGAACCCCAGCCAGCCTGAGCCCAGCACAGCATTTCTGCACACCAGCCCTGGCACTGCTGGGCTCTGCCTTCAGCCATCTCCCAGCTGGATTTCTGCAAACCCTTTGATGGCAGAATAAACCAGGGGGCTGCCATGCACTGGGGAGCACTGCTGGGTGCTGCCAGCTGCACTGCAGGCTGTTGCTAAATCCTGCACTGCCCTTGGGTAAGGAGTTTGCTCAATCTGTAGTTGATTAGGACACCTCCAGGGCACATTCAAAGGGATATAGGTGTTAGGACACAACAACAAACAGAATTTTTAATCCTGGGCTGGGCTGGACTGGGCTGGGCAGGAAGCACTTATAATCATAGGATTGTTAAGGTTGCAAAAGACCTCTAAGATGATCACCCAACACTGCCAAGTCCACCAGTAAAGCATGTCACTGAGTGCCACATCTACACATCTTTTAAATGCCTCCAGGGATGGTAACTCAGCCACTTCCCTGGACAGCCTCTTCCTGGGCCTGACCAACATTTCAGTAAAAAAAATTTTTCCTAACATCCAATCCATGCACAACTCAAGGCTGTTCCACTTCCCATCATTTTTTACCCCAGAGAAGAGGTGATTCCCACCTTGCTAAACCTCTTCTCAGGGAGTTGTAGGAGGGATAAGGTGCCCCCTGAGCCTCCTTTTCTCCAGGCCAAACACCTGCAGCTTCCACCAGTGTTCCTCATAGGCCTTGTGCTCCCCCAGCTGTGTCACCCTGCTCTGGACATGCATATTTGTATCTGGTTTAGCAGAACTGGCTGGTAAAACTCATCACCAGAGAGCACCATTACCTGACTCCTTTATGGAGGCTCTCTTGTGGCTGTGACATAGCAAATCTCTTCTCCTGCCCCAGCCCCCTAGAAACCCTGCCCTGCACTGCCATGCCATGGCCAGTTGCCATTGCTCTTGGGGCTGTTTACACCAATATTTGCTGGCTTGGCTTCTCCATGCAGTGGAAGAGATGCCTGCAGCACATGCTCATGTGGTGTGCCTCATGTACTGCTGGGTGTTTCCAGCCTGCTCCTGACTGCATGACTTTGGTCTGCTCTCTGCTTGTGTACAGACACCTGGGGATTTTCCAGCATCCCATGTGCCCATTCCCTGGTTTTTTGTTCCTTTCCATCACATTTAAATGGTGTCAGGTAAAGCTTAAGAGTTTCAACCAAGGAAAACAAAAATGATGGTTAAATGAAGCCATGGGTCTACAAGGTAAGACTGATTGTGTATTGGCTACAGATACCTGAGGCCAAAGTTTTGGGTTTTGCTCATCTTGGCTGCTCCAGGATGCCTCTCATCTCACAAACAATTTCAGCAGCTCTGAATGATGGCTTTTGATCACTAGTGACATTTTCTGTATCTCCTAGTACACTTGGGCTTCACCCTCCAGTTCCAGCCTCTATTTCCTGGACTATTTTCCACTTGGAAGCAATTCTCCACCTCACCCAGCTGTGTGTCCCTGCTCCTTCCAGCCCCTCCGTCCCGAAACCTCATCCCTTTCTCCCACATCTCACAAAGCTGTCTGCAGGGACAGGCTCCTTTCCCGGCCCTCTCCTCCACGTCCACATCAGCAGGGACCTTTCCAAGCCTCTTCCTTCCGTGCTCTTTCCTCAGGCTGGACTCCCTTCTCCAGCTCCCCTGCTCTGCACAAACCCAGCACTCCCCGACTTCCTCTGCGCGAGCGGCCGCGCGGCTTCCTCTGGCCACGGCTGTCCCAGACACTCTGGCTCCAGGCACACCCTCCCCATGCACAAAAACACCAACCAGGCTCTGCTTTCTCTTTCAGAAATGCAGCTCAGGCAGCTGGGCCACTGAGGGAACCTGCAGTGTCTGTCACCCACGGTGCCACCACCAGCATGGACACCCCAATGGGCTCTGCCAGCCACCATGAGCCATCACTGCCAGGAATCTGCTTGTGTCCTTATCATCTCTGTGTCCTGTAGGGCCTCTCTGACATGGCAGGATATTTTATCAAACCAGATCTGATGTTTTGTTACAATGCAGATGCCCTGTGGTTTGCAGAGGGCACCAAAATTTTAAATAAATAGGAAAGCACTGTGCTTGGGTGGCAGTTTGCACAAGAGACAGGGAAAATTCTTCTGGAGTCACTGTCTGTGGGCAAGCTTGGCCCAATGACCTGTAGGGAATGTGTTGGACAGACAGAGGCACATCTGTCCTGGGGAGCCCTGCTCACTCAGCTGCCCCCCAGGTGCCATGACTCACCCACCATTCTGCAGTCAGCTTGTGGAAAGACAAATCCCTCCCTGAGAGTGGATCCTGTTGGAGCTTGATTGGATACAGGCTGCTCCAATGTGGGCATCACCCCTCTGGGGGTGATGGGGACAGGGGTATCAGGGATGGGGACAGGACCAGGCCACCCCAAGCCCCCTTGGCCAGTGTGGGGCTGCTGTTGCCAGTGAAGTCTGGACCATCCCTGGCAGCCTGTGCCCAATCTGTGCCCAGGTGATTGCTGGCAGTGGCACAGCCAAGCTCTCAGCACAGTTCTCTCCTGTGACACTGCCAGCTCCCAGGCAGATGTGTGTTTCTAGGTCCCGTGAACTCAGCAGGCTGGGAACAAGCTGCAGCTTGGCAGGGACATCCAAAGAATATCCAGATGTCACAGGAAGTTCTGTCAGGTGGGGTCAACCCAGGACTAATGCAGGGCTGGCAGGGGCCATGCTGTTGCTGGCCTCCAGACTCCCGAAGAGAAAGTTACTTTTAATTTCCTGGTGGCTTGTGGCCACTAGAACCACCGGAACCTTCTGTTCCCAGCTGTTGGAGTCTGAACGTCATTGGCAGAGCCCACTTTTAATTTACTTAATTTTCTGCTGAGATTCAAACTAGAGAAGTTTTGTTGATTTCCTCCTTTCTAGGCAATGGTTGTGTTACACTCCTGGCTTGAGAGAGCTGCTGTGTTCCAGTCCAAAGCAGCTGTGCTGCAGTGCTGGATTTTGGTGATCCACATCGCTCAGATGGAGTGCTTGTCATCTGTCTGGACACTCTTCAGTCTGGTGGGGGAACTCTATGATGATAATGAGTTAAATGCCTTGACCTCATCTGGAAATTTACTGGGGAACATGTGCAGAGCATGGCTGGCAAGGGGGAGGGATAGTCAGCCTGTTCTTTACATTTCTGTTCCCTTAAACTACATATGCTCTGGCACATGCTACCTGGGAAGCCTGGCATGGCTGCAAGCTCTCCATCTCAAACAAACCCTGGGCCTGCCCAAGGATGGAAAAACTGCTTGGGGAAGAGGTGCCAGCAGTGTCTAGAGATGCTTTCTGTGCAGGGATGTGACAAGAAATGTCTGGCTCTTTCACAGAGGGTGGAAGGTGGAGTGACAGGCAATCAGGAAAGCAATCTTACATCCCTTATCAGAGTGGCTTGTGCTGGGGCAGTGAAGGGACATGAAGACACCAGAGGGGGTAAAGGAGGACCAGTGAAGTCAGGCTGCAGATGGAAAATGAGCTTTGGGGGCCAGGATGCTCTTTGCTTGTCAGACAGGGGGTTGAGAAGTGATTTAATCATGGTGGGTGGGTGATTCTACCTGTAAGGGAACTGAACAAGGGGAACTGGAGGCACTTTTGAGTCTTCTTACTGAGGGTGCAACTTGAGCAAACAGCATGAACTCTGGCAAACCCAGTAAGGAGCCCACTGACACCTCACCTTCTCACTTTGTTGTGACAAGGAGGGATATTTGTCTGCATGATGTTCTTTGACCCAGCTACTGGCACGACTCTTCAGTGAAGTGAATATGTACAACAGGGCAAACCTGCATGGTGTGGGGAATACTCTGATCCAACTCCTGCTCTCCCTATTCCTGGACATTATGGAGAGGAAGGCCAGCTGCAATTTCCTCAATGTGGTTATCACACACGTGGATGAGTCTTCAGAATATGGCAGCAATACAAGCTCATGGCTCTTGCAGGAGTACGTACATTCTTAGGGTATATTTTTTGCTCATTTACCACTTCCCTCCGAAGGTTCAGGATATTCCAGTTACCAATATGGCAGTACAAAGTGACAGACTTTAATTTCAAAAGTTTTAAAAAATTTGAAAATTGAATTGTTCCTGAAAACACATTTCTGCCTGTCTGATACCTGGGTGACTGGCCTTGCTGTCAGACCTCACATGTTCTCAGAGGGGGCACACAGATTGGTTTCTCCAGAAGGAAACAGAAGGAAGTGTGTGTCTGTCTGCAGAGGGCTGGATGATTCAGTGGGGAGTTCCCAGCAGCAGCCAGTGAAAGGATGCTGGGCTTACTGGAAATGCCCAGGTGTCATTTCCCCTGGGCAGAGCACAAGTGTAGGCAGCTGAGCTGGCAGGCTGGACTCACCAAAGCACAATCACCAAGCTGTTCTTTCTTTTGGACTCAGTTTGAACAACCCAGCAAAGCCAGACTTTGTGTGGAAGACAAGCAGGGGCCTTTGCCAGCACTGAATGCTAAAACAAAGGGAATGGAATGGAATGGAATGGAATGGAATAGAATAGAATAGAATAGAATAGAATAGAATAGAATAGAATAGAATAGAATAGAATAGAATAGAATAGAACTGACCTTTCAGTTGGAATGGACCAATGATGATCATCCAGTCCAAGTGCCTGACCACCACAGGGCTGATCAGAAGTTTCAGCATGCTGTTAAGGGCATTGTCCAATGCCTCTTTAAACACTGACAGCCTGGGGGCATCAGCCACCTCTCAAGGAATCCCAGTGTTTGGTCACCCTCCTAGTAAAGAAATATTTTGTAATGTCAAGAATGAAATTCCTCGGGAGCAGCTTTGACCCATTCCCATGTGCCCTATCTGGATCCCAGGGAGAAGGGATCAGCACCTCCCTCTCCCCTTCCTCAGGGAGCTGCAGAGAACAATGAGTTCACTCTTCAGCCTCCTATTCTCCAAACTGGACAAGCCCAAAATCCCCAGCTGTTCTTCACAGGACATTCTTTCCAGCCCTTTTACCAGCTTTGTTGCCCTCCTCTGGATGCAGTCAAGTACCTTAACAACATTCTTACAATTTGGGGCCCAGAAGAGCACATGGTTCTCAAAGTGAGGCTGAATCAATGCTAAATACAGCAGGGTAGTCTCCTCTGTTGATTCATGGATTGTTTGTTCAGGAGAGGCTGAGGTGCTGCCATTCCCTCCCTGTTCCAAGGTGAGGACATTAGAGAGGAGCATCATCTCTGAAAAATCAGGTGGGAATGTGTGTTTGTGTGCATCTGTGACAGCAAATACCCTTCTGACACTTTGTAACACCAAGAAAAGGTCACAGAAATGAGAAACACAAAAGAATTCATTGCCTGGGACTCCTATATTTACTGCCTCATAACCAATTTTCTTATCAGCTGTTTATAGTATTCAAATGGCATGCACAAGCTTTTGTGCTTCAAGTCTTTAAGAAACTACTTATGTTCATTTTACACATTGTCTGGGAACTATTAAAAGTTACTAATAAAGGTGTTAGCCACTATCATGCTGAAGTTTTAGTCACAAACACTGGCAAGTCTTGGCCAAAAAGGTCGTGGACTGTTCTTGAGCAATAAGTGGAAGCGCAACAAGAAAAGTGGTGCAACAGCTGTACATGGCAGTGTTTCCACATCCCCTTTTGACTCTAGACTCTAACTTGCTGAGGGTCAAAGTGAATGCTCCATTTGAGGTTCAAAACTGTTTTTATCCTCAGAGCAGAGAACAAGAATCTTGACTTATTTTGCCTTCCTCGTGGGTAGTGAGTTGCAGGTTGCCTGATGGTGTCATGGAGGCACAACTCACCCAAGCCCTTTTCTGCCACTGCTGAGGATCAGTCTATTCCATTCCCAGATTCTGACTGAGACATTACAGTCTTGAGAGGATCAAGATATTTGGTGTGACCATCTCCCTGGATGCAGTATGTGTGTGGGATCCCATGGTCTGTGATTGCCAAGCCAGGTAAGACAAACTAAAGGCCCTTTCTGGTTTCCAGCTGCATCATATGTTGTGTTCATGTTGTTTTGGGGTTGGTGCTCTGTGGGGCCTGGACCATGGTCACTTTTGGGGTGTGTGGAGGGGAAACCAGGGTGGGTCACTCAGAGGTGTCGCAGACAGGGAGATGTCCCCTCCAGGGAGGCTGTGGGAAGGCTCACCTCAAGGGGAATGTGCTGTGTGCTATGGAAGAAAATGCCCTGATATTCTTCCAGGAGGGCTCCCAAGAGCCTTAGGGTCCTCTGCCTAGAAATGCCACTTGAGATTTCCCCTGGGTGAGCAGGATGGGTTTTCAGAGCTGTTCTCAAACTGCTCAAGAGCTCATGTATGTGCAGAGCATGCAATGGACTCTCTCCATGTAGAATTCCTACCAACACCTGTGATGCTTTTCAGGCATTTCCTTTTCCCAGGGCTGTCTCTCCTTTCCATCCCTCCCCTCCCATGCTGCACCCATGGGCCCATCCCCAGCTCCAAGTGAGCTGCTTTGGGAGGGGAAGCAGGATCCCTGGGGCAGTCCTGGCTGTTGGGTAGCTCCCATCTCAGATGTAGTGTGACTGCTGATGTGCATCACTAACAGAGCACTGCTCACAAGGGAAACTTCTCACATGTTCTTCTTGGCTCCTCTGTTCTCACTCACAGCAATTATGTGTCTGCTTTTTGGCCTTCATTTGTGCTAAGCTGTTGTGCCTCAAGTGAGTGCTTATTAGCACTTCCTTCTCTGTAAAGGAGTGACTGCAAAATAAGCCAAGGGTCATTTCCCTTCCCTTGAGACCAGGAGACATACTGGCTTTTAAATCAGCCTCCATAAATTTTAAGCCTTAGCATCTCATGTGTTTTGCCTAGAGAGGGGTGGAGGTTCCCCTGGAGAGAGCAAGGAAAAGAAACTCCTTCTGATGTGACAGTACATTGCCTGAGCCAGTGCTTTTAAGGCATCTGAGACAGCACAGACCAATGAAAAAAAGCAATCATTAATATACCAAGTGTGTGAAATGAATCAGAAGAAGTGGAAAAAGGAAGTGACCATTTTGTATTTCTTGCATGATCATTACTTGCATGTCATCCTGCAGGGTTGGGCATCTGCAGGTGGAGCTGCTAAATATCAGCCAACAAAAAATGCTTCCAGTAAATAAAATGCTGCTGTTGAAAGTCAACACAAATAGACTGTGCTATGTGTGGTGAATATAATTTTTTAGACTGAAAGTAGTCTTAATAGCTGCAGTGTTCACTACAAGGTCAGAAAAAAACGATTCAGACTAATGTCAGAAGCTTGAAACTTCTGCAAGTCCATGAAAATCCCAAATTTCCCAGCACATAAAGTGCCTTCTCAAAACTACCTATGGGTTTCTCTAACCCATGCTGATTCTTTCTGCAAGAGATTCCAGCAGGAATAGCTGTCAGAGAACAAGGTGGCCCCTAACAAGTGATATCAGGGGTAGATGTTAGTGGGATGATGGTGTGGCAGGGAGGTCCAGAGCTGTGGTGGCTGGCTGGTTTCAGTGGTGAGGATGGTATCAGGACCCCAACATGTTCTGCTCCTCTGAGGGAGTATCCCTCCAGTGCCTGTGTTTACATCCTGAGAGCAGAAACAAGGTCTGCACCAAGGAGTTCCTCCCTGTCCCTTCCCTGGGCTAGGCTTCTCTTTTCCCTAGCAGTCCCTTGCCTTCATTGAGCTCTCTATTTTAATTTCTTCTCTACAGACACAGCAGTGATGTTGGAAGTTGCCATATTCATGAGGGCTCGTGGCTTGAAGAAATCAAACTTTCTAAACCCATGAGGTGCTTAGTGAGATTTCCACCCAGTGCAGAGCTGCAGCCCAACCCCAATCCCCCAGAAGGGCTAATGGGAGCAGTTCATGGGTAGGAGACAAATGCATGCCAAGGGTTCTTTCACTCCATTCCAGGAGTGCAGACAGCAGCAGCAGGGTGGTTCCATCCTCAGGTAGGGATTGGATCACCCACTCCCATCCACCAGTGGGTACGTGGGATGATGCTGATGTAGGAACCACACCCAAACACAAGCTGTGTGTGGCAACACAAGCCCCATTCCTGCCTGAAAACCCCAGCATTGCTCAGGTATAGAACAATCTCTGCACAGAGGAAACCTGCTGTCATCGTCAGCAACAGCCAGGGCCATGGGTGATGGTGAGCCACAGAGAGAGAGGGAGAAGGAAAGGATTCAGCAGAATATTGTTTCTTGATCCCTCTCCTGCAATTAAGGAAGGGTTGTGTTTTTCACTTTCACGTGCCTCAACTCCCACCAGCTGCATGCACCCACCTACAGCATGTGTGCTGTGTTTTTATTACGGCTGTAGCCTCAGGTAGCGTGGAATTGGGGCCAAGCATACATTAGTAAAATTAGAAGAAAAATCATCTGACAGGTCTGGACAGTGCTGTGGGCAGAGCATATTTGGCAAGGCTGCTTCCTTCGCAATCCAGCCCAGAGACATTCCCTGATCCTATCTGAACAAGGACTGAATTTGCAAAACGAGTCCCAGCTTGTGTGCTGTGAGTCAGGGATGTCTTAAACACCGCCTCAGCATCCAACACCAACAAGCCCTTTTTATCTTGTTCATCCTGCTTAAATAACTGCAGCAAGGCCTCATGCTAACAGAGCAGCCTTGAGGGCCACAAGGCTGGGGTTTTTTCACACCCTCCAGCGCTTGCCCCTTGTGAGTCTGGCCCGTTTTGACCCATTCTTGTCCTTTTCTCTGGTTCAGCTAACAGGACTGCTCACAGACAGGTTTGAAACCTGCATCTGCTCCATGTGACCACATTCATGTCCCTCACTGCTGAGCCATGAGGATTCACTTCAGTGGGTTTGTCTGTGCATCAGCCTTTGAAGGATGTGTGTGCTTAAAATCAAGTATACTTTCCAACTTCTTTCGAGTACCTTCCTGGTAAATAAAGCTTCCTTCATGACTCAAAGGATTTCATAAATCGTCTGCCAGGACAGGCCAGGGCATGCAGGAATCTGTGGAATACCCTGTGTTTACATCCTAAGATGATATACCTCCATCATATCTGAGAAAACCTAATTAGAAATATTGGATTTGGGAACCATTTGCTGGAAAATTATGGTGAAAAACATCAGGTCAAAGGAAGACAGGACTTTACACTGATCTATTCCAGAAAATCCCACCTGGTACTGGTATCACAATGGCTCAAAATGTCCTTGCCAAGTTTCAGTGAGAGACTGCAGATGTGAAGGCAGTATGGATTAATGACTGCAAAGGTGCATTCACCTTGTTACTAGAAGATGGAAAGAAAAAATATTATTTACCTGTGAAGCAAAGGAATTTAGGACAGAAGTTTGTAGTGACAGAGAATAAAAGCATAGTTGTTTTGCAGAGCAATGGAGACAAAAGGCTGATTCAAAAGGATTACATGGGATATGCCTGATGCCTTCATAGCCTTGATTTATCTTACTTCAAAAACAAGCACATCACAGGGAATAAATGAGTCCTGGGTGGTTATAAACACATTGCAGTACTTTGTGGAAGAGAGAGGGTCATACCCTCATGTACCAAGGATGTACCAAGATTTACCATTCTCTCATGTACCAAGAAAGACATGTTCAAATCCAAATTTCTCAGAAGGGATGAGAAGGATCAGATTGGAAAGAAAAGAAAGGCAGCTTGAAACTGGCTTTTATCTTACATATATGTTGCTCTTCTTCCACAATACAGTTCAATGCAGTCTTCATGCCCCTTTTATCACCTTCCTGTTGTTTTATAGTATCACCCATTCCTCTTTACATGTCAGTGCTGCCCACTATCAGCACCATGCACAACAAAAAACAACGTTCCTCTCTCATGGGCTTAGGATGACTTATTTCAGAAATATCATTCAGGGGCATTAAATATATTGGCCTTAGAGCTATTTTTACTTGCAAGTGCTTGAGCCAGACCTTTGATGTTTCATTTAGGGTCAGGGTAAAATAGAGAACACATTAAAATAAGCAAGAGCTGGTGGTTTTGTTGTAAGTGTTAGCAGAAGCCAGGGTGAGACACAGAAGAGGAAGGGAAGGGGATTGCCAAAGATTTCCGTTGGATACTTACTCTCTCCAGGGCTTGTAAATCTGTTCTGTAACCCTCTTAATCCCTCCCCCTGCAGGGGAGTACGGTATCACTGAAATCTTCATGATCTCCTGCAAACAAAGGTTTTAATGCCGCCTTTTGTTTATTGTCTCTGCAAAGAAAAAGGGGGTCATTTTTTTTTGTAGCCTGAAGGCTCAGAGAAGTTATTGAGCGTCCTATCCTGCTCTGCTTCCCATCCAGCACTTTGACAGGCATGGACTAGTCCATATCCAGGCAGCACCTCGCTGGGTGCCAAAGGAATGGAGCACTGGGGTCCCTGTCATGAAAATCCTCCAAAGTCAGGGCGGAGGGAAGGCAACAACAACTGCCCTCACCTGATGCCTAAATGCAAGAGAGAAGGAGTCTGTCCTCTTCCAGCCTCAGTGGATTGTACAGGAAATAATTCACACTCAAATCAGAACCATCCTGTGACCATGCCCTGGTCATTGTGCTGCTTCATCTAATGAATTTTAATTACCTTTTACTCCATCTTTCAGCATGTGGGTAGACCCATCCTTGTATGTACCTATTTCAGGGACACTATGTATTAGAGGTGGACCTGTCATGTCCAATATGTCTATGTAGAAAGAAAAAAAACCCTTGGTTTGTTTTTAGAAAAGGAAATCCTATAGAAGCCATTTAAAATGGAAAATATTCTGGGGAGAATATTGGATAATAGAAAGAAAAGTTTTGGGGGAAATGAAAGGAAGTCACATGCAAGTAAGCAGGGAAAATTCACAGTACAGCAAGATGGTGTTGATGGTAAAATGGGAGGAGATTTGAATACAACTGAACAGAGAATTTATCCTGTGGCACCTACAGAGATTAGCAATGTGGCCAGGAAAAAACATCATGAAAGTGGGATAATATGGGTGACCATCACTCAGGGAAAGATATCCCCAAAGGACCCTCGGAAACAGCCATGTTAAGGAAAGCTGGGAAGTCATATAGGAGGAGAATCTATGTGTAACTTCTGGCAGCCAGCTGGCATTGTGAAATTCCCTGCCATCCTCAGTGGGCATCACCCTAATCTGCCTGTCTCAGATAGGGCTGGAAGGCTGCTGCTAATTCCTTGGAATGTCAGAGCCATACACTGCAAAGTCAGAAGCCTCAAAGGAGAGTAGAGACATAATCAGATCGCTTGGAGTGGGTTTGATTCATGAAGATGAAGTTTGGCTTAGATATTAGCTGGGAAAGAGATAAGAAAAGAGCAGACTTGAGTCTACAAGTATCTGAAGGATGCAAGCAGGGTCACACAAATGCATTTGAAGAGAGAGAAAATAGGACATTATAGAAAGAAGGGAAAATTCCCTACCAGTATTGAGAAGACAAAACTAGGATATAGGGTCATAAAGAAAATTCTCTTGGATGCCTTTCTCTTTCAAATAGCAGGAAATGTCCTGTAGATGCAGTCTTGCTTGGTTAGGATAAAAGTTAATAATCTCAGCTCAACCTTTTGAGACACAATGCTTTTTGATGAAAGGTTAATTTAAAAAGCAAGTGAATTTCTGCCATGGATACAGTGAGCTAAAAAAAGGTCACCTATTCTAGTTTTCTAAAATTCCTTTAAAAACATTGTGTGCAATGAGCAATCAAAGGAAAGCCAAGAAACTGAGAGCCAGGAGTTAGCAAAATCATTAAAGAAACAGCAAAGAAATATAAAGAGCACAATGCATTCAAATCGGCACAGAGGGCCAGATGGTACATACCCAAGGGTATTAAAGGAATTAGCTGAAAAACTCTTAGGCCCATTATCCATTATATTCAAGTGCTCCTGGAGAACTGAGGAAGCCCTGGTGACTGGCAGAGGGAAAACATCACGCTTCTCTTCCAAAAGGGGAATTACAGATCAATTAACTTGGCATCCTTTCCAGGTGAAACTTGGTCTCTAACAATCAGAAAGCACCATTAGCTGTTCTGCAGGAGGAACAAAGCAGAAATGTGTCACACACACACACACAGAGGTCACGTTGAGAGGGGCAGCGGCACCCAAGTGATAGACTCTACACACAGATTATACTCACAGAGTTGTTGGGAGGAGGAAAACCACATGGAGTGGGAAGTGTTGGGTGGGGAGAGTGAAGGATAAGCAGCTGCTAATCCATCATGTGGGATGAGTACACAGCCTAGTGGGACACGCTGGTGGGAGGAAGAAGGGATCTGGTCCCTTGAGTCACTCGGTAAATTTACCCTTAAGGGTTTCGCTGGCTGACAAGACAACTGGTTTTACAGAGAACTCTTCTGCAGAAAGGTTCTTGATTTCAGTAAGTAATTTTACGCAGTTTCTTCAGACATAATATTCCTTTAGAACCTGATCCATCCCTAAAGGGTTCCATGCAGACACAGTTGACTTTAACAGTGGCTGGACCAGGCCCAAAGCATTACATGAAACATGTAGGGTGGATACAGAGAATAACAATGAAAGAGATTAAAATCAGCCCCTACAATAGAAAGTGGAGTATGCTTATAAATATTGCCATGTTGGGCTCCTCAGGGACTCCTGCTGAGTTGGACATTATATTCATCTGCAGTAGCACTGAGGAAGGAGAAGAAAAATACATCAATCAAATTCAAAGATAACACTCAGCTGGAGTGTGAATTGCAAATCATTTATTAGAAGCACCATCCTAAAGGGATTTCAATAAATGAAAAGTGGGACATAGTGGGAATAGCAAGAAATTGAACAAATCTAAGTGCAGAAACATCCACAGGGTAACATTGCTCACTAAGGAGAGGTCAAAGCAGTAACCCCAGAGGCTGTGGAGAGGAGTAATCCAGAAGAGCTCCTTGGATGCTAATTTGATAGAAAGCTACAGCTGATAATTCATTAAAAACACCCAGATCAATCCTCTTTTGAAGTGCTAATAGGAATACCACTAGGGGCAGGGCCTTCTGAAAAGAGTGCAGGCAAACAGGTAATGGTATAGATTAACTGGTATAGACAAGAGGGTGGAAGGAATGACCTATTTACTAGGAACATCAAAGGAAATAAACACATACATAGCCTGCAAAAAATAAACAAAGCAGGGTACAGTCAGATGCAGAGACAAACCTTACCATGAAAGAATGCTGCTGGGTGGGAGACAGAACCAAGGCTCATCAGTAAGCAAGGGCAGGGGCTAAACACATGGCCCCAACTGGGAAGGGGATACTGACCTGATGAGTTGGATCTCCAGCAGGACTGGCTTGGAAATGTCTCCAGTGTAGTGAAAAATAGGGTTTAAAACCACCATACAGTCAGGTCCTGTGTTTGGTTCTCCACCTCCATGGAGTCACCATCTTGCTGCCTCTGGGATCACAGCATGTTTGCAGTCACATTTTTGGCAATGTTCCTTGAGCCAACAGACATGGAAATGAAAGCAAAATCATCAGGGCTTGAAGACTGGGGGGGGAAAGGGTAGTGAAAGGAATTTCTCTGCAGACAAGGTGGAAAATCCCAGTGGCACAAGGTTAAATACTCCAGATGTGTACAGACAGAGCCTGGCAAGGCAGACAGCAGGCAGGCAAAGAAAAGGACATGAATTATCACATGGAGAAGCCCAGTCCCAGCACAAGGATTGCAGATCTCCTTTGCAGTGGTGTTTTTTGTTTCTTTTTATAGGTGACTAATTAATGTGGGCCAGAGGAGAGATTAATCTCACTGTCTTTTTGATATCCATGAGGTAGTATCATGATCTCCAGAGCAGGAGCTGTGAGAAAGGAATGCTACACTGCCATACCTCAAGTACCTAATCCTGTTAGCTCACAACCTCAACCAGACTTTTACCACAGACAGGAGATTAATGTTGAAAATACCATCAATATGGAGAATATGAGAAGACTAAATGGGAATTTCACTGATTTCTTTACAAAACTGCTGGACCACTTGTTCCACCAATGCTCCCATTTCTCTGTGTTGCCTGCTCACTGCTTTCTGTCTGGATTCACAACACAAATTATGATCCAGAAATCTCAAAATGTGCATGGCCAACTAGCAAGTTCTTTGTTTTCCCACACATCACCTCTGAGCCCTTATTAACAGGGCTTTGGGGGACCCCACATCAGCATGTGCCTGCAGCAGGCCCTCTGTTCTGGAATTTGCACCCAGCAGAGGCACTCCTGGTTCTTATCTGATCTACACCACAGGTGGCAGCTCTTCCCCTCGCGGCTCTGGCAGTGCTGCTCACAGCAGGCCAAGGAATTCCTGGCAATTCTTCTCAGTGGAGAGGGTTTCACCACACTTCAGTGATGATGTGAAGCCCACCCACGTGTTTGGGAGGGTGACAGCACATTAGAACCACACGGCATCACTCGAGTGCCCATGACAGCAACTGGAGCATCACCAAGGGAAGCTCTGCAGGAAGGGGATGAGAAACTCCCTCCCACCACTTGCCTGGTGTGGGTTGCTGCTTGGATACAGGTTGAGGCAGCCACTGAAGTCATGGCAGTCTGTGGGCTGCCAAGTTTCTAACTTGATGCTTTATGGGGCTCTGTCTATCAAAATATTTGGGATCTGCTCATCTGTGGTTACTGTGCCTGTTTTAGAAGAGTGTGTTGGCTGCACAGAAGCCACACTCAGGCACCATCTTGCTCAAATGCTGGCTGAATTACCTGCTTTTTGAGCCTGGTTGTCATGGAAAAACCATACATGTGCAACAAGCTGTTGAAAATAGATTTAAGGGGGAGTCCCAAGTCTCCAGAGCTCCTACTCTGACTCAGCGATGTAGTGCTTGCCTAAGTTTTGTTTCAGAGAAACAATCATGTCACAGACATCTTTTCATTAAAATCCTTTCTTTAGGATTTTTCTCCCTTCTGAGAAGCTGTGGCCTCAGCAACAAAGTGTAAACAATGGTTATCTGCTGCTGTGGAATGCAACAGGTGGATCTGTGATTGGTCTCGGGTGGATGTTTGGATTTACTGACCACTCATGGCAGAGCTGGGTCTTGCTCTCTGCTGAGACACAGCCCTTTGTTATTCATTCCTTTTCTATTCTTAGCTTAGCTAGCTTCTGAGAACTTTCCTTCTATTCTTTTTAGTATAGTCATAATGTAATATATATATCATAAAATAATAAATCAAGCCTTCTGAACACGAGGTCAACATTCTCACCTCTCTCTTCATCCTGCAACCCTTGTGACCACAGTGACACAATCACAATGGGAATATGCAGATATGTGAGCAATTGTTGGATTTGAGGCTTGTAATCAAGTTCACAAAAAAAAATTTAAAGGAAATTTAAATTTTCAAAGGAATTTTTTCAAAGGAAATGTCTAATCTTCAAATTGCACTCCATTCTGGTGCTACTAAATGAGAGGAAGGGCAGGCTCCTGGTTGAGATGATGGGACAAGTAGTCCAGGGCAAGTTCCCAGTCCTAGCCCAGCTGTCCAGAACCCAGGTTACTCAATCCTCCCACAGTTCACCATCAGGAGATAAGGATAATATTACTTTTATTCACACTTCATCTATTTAATCTATTAAATAATGGGGAGAGACAGAGAGAAGATTTAATATAAAGATGCACAACTTCTTGCACAGTGGAGTACCTCATCTTGATTAAGGATTTACACATTATTGATGTTTACATTAATTTCAGCTGTCCCAACATATTCTTTTATACAAAGGAAGACTACTACAGAAAACTGCAGTTCTAGAGCACAGTTAACTAGATATTACATGTATCTGTCTCTCTGGTCTAAAGAGCCATATTTATCTGCCTAGGTGTGGGCAATGTGCTAGAGGCTGAGTGGTTTAGTGAGCAACCAAGTCTTGTGACAGAGATTTATTGTGGCTGAAAGGTTGAAGACTAACTCTTCATTTTCACATGATGGTTCCAAAACTAGCTATTATTCATTTAGACCATGAAAGGCTAACACATATAATTAAAACTAATACAGGTATTTTACCTGTTTTGGCACAGATTACCAATTATTTTAATTCATAAGTGTCACATATATTCTGTGCTGTGTAAGCAAGAGTAAAAGTGTAAGCTATACTGTTTCCAAATGTGATGAGTCAATGATAGACTATTTAAAGCTTCCTATTCAGGTGAGTGGTGATCCTCATGTCTCCTTTCAAATTTATAATCTTCCTTCCTGCCTTTAATTGTCCTAAGTTTCCTGAGGAAATCAAAGCATAATGGTATAAACCTGTCATTTTGTTGTACATAATGCATATGATTTGCCTTTAAACTTCACTGGGTTTTAACCATTTTAGGCTAAAAATGCAGAATTTGTGTGCCGTGGGCCTGAGTCAGTGCTGTAGTGATGGTGAGCAGGTTCTGCTGCCTGGAGGATGCTCAGGGCCACATTCAGGCCTGAAGAAACATCATACAATTTCAGAAACTCAGGAGCTTAATCTATGTTCACCACCACAGTCATTGGAGAAACAACTCTGCAGACCAATTCTTCACCTGCTCTTCTATGGTTGGTGTCAGGACCTGAAGAATCACCGCAAGACATTCCCACCAGGTCATACACAGATTTCATAGAGAACTAAAGCCTAAAGTCCTTGCTTAGGTAGCTGCTGTGCCCTTGCATGCAGCTTTCAGCAGGGGCTGAGTTGCAGACATCTCTGAGGCAAATTCTCCATCCCCTCTTGCCAGCTAATAGGAAAGGAGAGTTCAATATTTCAGTCTTAGTGGTTCTCATCCATGCCTGCATGAGTTTATTTGAATCAGTGGGTGGAAAGGGAGGTGTCAGTGCTTGCAAACCAGGAGTTCTTGGCAGTATTGATGCCACCTTTGATTTATTTTTGATACATGTCCCTTTCTGTTTCTGTTCTCAAGTTGTTAAGTGAGCTGACACAGAGCAGCCTAAAATCTCTGGGTTTCAGAGCAGGTGTGTGATGGGTTTAATGCATAGACCAAAGTATATTGATTAAGCATGAGATCTTCAGCCAAGCTGAAAATTCACCCCAAATGTTGATCTACATAAACATCACTTCCATTGACAAAATACCCTTTAATATTGTGCCCCATCTGAATTTTTTATGGTAACTATTTAATTTTCCTTTGTAAACCCTGTAGAAATAGCAGTCTTATGTTTTATGAGAACAATCAGTTGTATTTTTCATTTACAGATGACACCAATCTTTACAATAAAGCTTTCGCCACTGCATCTTCTTTAAAGGATTAAAAAGACATTAGGGAAACAGCATTGGAAATACTGATTTTTTTTTTTTTTAGGTAGTCAAATGCTGAATCACTACAAAATTTGCTCTGTGCTCTTCAACCTGCTGCCAAGGAGAGTGAGGGAGCAGGCTCCTTTCCCATGTTTGTCTGTGTCATCCTCTCATGGTGTCTGTTCCACAAACAGCACCATTTGTGTGTCTGAGCATTGACAGGCTTGCAGGTGGAACTCCTGTGTAAAGCACAGGTGAGACAGATCCTGGCTCAGCAGAGCAGTCCAGGTTGTGCTGACATCCTCTCAAGGCTGCTTTGCTGAATAGGGGTGTGATGAAGACAATCACTATTCACAGTGACCATTCCATTTGCCCAGCACAGCCTCTGTGCCCACTTCATTCTGATTTCTTGAGATTTGGTGGCTAAGTCCCTGCTTTTTCATAGAATCATAGAACAGCCAGGGTTGGAAGGGGCCTTAAAGTTTCAATCCTTTTGCCATGGGCAGGGACACCTTCCACCAGACCAGGCTGCTCAGAGCCCCATCCAGCCTGGCCTTGAACATCCCCATGGATGGGGCATCCACAGCTGCTCTGGGAAACCTGTGCCAGGGCCTCCACCCTCACAGGGAAGAATTTTTTCCGAATACCTAATTTAAACCTATTCTCTTCCAATTTGAGTCCATTCCCCCTTGTCATGTAACTACATGCCCTTGGAAATAGTCTCTCTCCAATGTATATATTTTGTACACATTCCTTACAATATTTTGTGCATACTCTTCAGAAGATGTAGAATTTGAGTTGCAGAAGCAAGTCCTGCTTTTTGGGTCAGCACTTCTGTTAGTTCATTTAAAATTTGTTTTTCCTAAACCCACATGGGACAATGCCTCATTCACTTTCTACTCATTTACCCCAGAAGACCGTGAAAAATACTGTTAAGTAAGATGTGGAGCAATATTAATAAGATTTAAATTATAATTACTGCCCACAGGACATAGATACAAGTTAATACACCTCCTTCCACACTACTGTAGGACATATTCTGTTTTCAAAACATCCTAAATGGAGTCTCTTCCAAAAGCCTCTGCTGCTCCCATATGTTGCTTTTAAATATCAGATGAGTTTTCCAGTTGGTTTTAACATCTTATGCTGTGGCCAGCTGATGTAATTTGGCATAGATCCATTACACCATCAGAAATATGTCAATCTATACCAGCTGAGATTACACCACAGTTCTAATTTTAAATATACTTAACATCTTTTTAATGCTTTCTCAAACAATGCTAGAAAAACCTGTTTTATCTCAGTTTTTGTCCTCAGTAAGTGTATGTTCAAAAGTTAACATTTTGGAAGGGATGAAAGAGAGCAAGACCTGTCCCTGCTCAAACTTTAGGGCAAATATCCCTTATGAAGTCATGACAGGAGGACTGAGTTTCCATAAGACCAGTGGGATAAAAGAACATAATTTACCATTTTAAGTGATGCTGAAAACAAAGCTAAACTCAAAGCACTGAAGAAAATCTTCTTCCATGTTTCAACTCTGGAGCTGCTTAAGTTATTCACTGTAAATATATGACCATACTGATTTAGCACTTTTGCTGTTCTTTGTGATTTCGTTGACTGAGATGACCTTGATTTGCTGACTGCTCAAAGCACAGTTTTGCCTATTAAATAACTTTCAAATGCTCACCTTGGACTGCATAAAGCTCTTACAGACATGCTCACATCATTCTTCCCCTTGAAGTGCCAGTCTAGTCATACCAAAAAGAAGTCCACACACATTGTTCTCAGGAGCCCATGTAAAGCCCTGAAATGGCAAAGCTCTGTCCTGGCCCGGAGGTGCCACATGCTGGTGGTGCCTTGTGTGGTGTCATCTCCAGCCCCTCTCAGGAGCTGATGGTGCTGTGGGATGGAGCAGTGACCTCCTGTGTTCTCCCCCATCCTGGGCTCATTTCCCCCTGGTGTCTTTGGGATGGCACCATGAGTGAAACCAAGCATCATGAGCAGGGCTCTCAGCAGGGACTGCAGGCTGGCCTAAGGAGGGGCTGGAATGAACCTTTCCCAAAGGTGTGTCAGCTCCAGGGACAGCATTCCAGCACAGCAAAATCCACTTTCTCTACTAAGCTCACCCCAGCACTGAGCAGTGCAGTGTAAACCCACAGTGGGATATATCCTGACATGCTATCAAGCTTGGCACTGCAGAGATTTCCCATTTCTCTGAGGGGGTGAAAGTAAAGCATGGATAAAGATGGGTGTTGTCAAAGTGGAAGGTGATTTCTTGACTAAATGTACCTTCTGGAAGTTCAGTCCTTGTGGGAAGAGTGGCACTTATGTTGACAGCAATTCTTATTCCCAGATGGTGTGGTCCCTCAGGTATAGGCGTAGGTGGTGTAGACCCATTCAGGTGTGCCCCAGAATGGGTTATCACAGCTGTGTCCTCCCAGGGTCAGTGCTGGATACTTTCCTGAGGAAAAAGTGCCCCCTTTGGATGCTTTCAGAATGCTTCAGGAAATTGTGTCTGCCACAGAAACCTCCTTGTGCACTCAGGCATCACACCAGCCTTTCCTGCTCCCTTCTTCCTTCTCTCATCTCATGAAGCACCTGACACTTTGGGCCTTTCTCTGACTGCAGAAGGGAAAATAAGGATTTTCCTTTTTTAGAGTATTTTTTAAAATCAGAAACCTTTAAATGTTTGTCTCATACCTACCATGTCTAACAGCCTGTTTAGGAACATTTGTGAGCGTTAAGTGTGTGAGTGGTACTCTCAGGCACATGGTGTGATTCTTGGGGATGGTGCTGTGCAGGGCTAAGAGTTGGACTCAGTGATCCTTGTGGGTCCTTTCCAACTCAGCATATTCTGTGATATCTGAAATCTGCTCCAGTGTGAGTGGGAAAGCAAGACGGGTGCCATTTGGGAAATGGGGATTTCAACATGAGGACATTACTGTGCTACTTTTATACAGCAACAAAATAAAGGTCTCTTCTGTGCATGCCATTTTCAGTATGTTGGGGAGAATATATTTTTACATATATAAAGCAAAGCAAGCTCTGAGAGGCTGCCAGCTCCCTCCAGATGATATAAAAACGCCAGCACTTAGGAAGAATAAGTTAAAAACCCAGAGCTGTGAGAAATAGTAAAATGCAGAGCAAAGACTAGAGTAGTAAAACTCTTCTCCAAAGCAGTTTGGAGATATCTATGTGCAAGGTCATGCTGCCTATAGCTGTCCTATTTAATGTCCGTCTCGTCAGAGATTACAACACAAAAAGCTTTTGGTAAGTTTTGGGCTGATGGTCATGTCCAAAGGGTGTTTAAAAATGCCCCTTTTGACTTGAAGAAAGCACTGCTTGCCAAGGGAAGTTAAATGTCAATGCAAACACAAATGTGAGTGGTAGCACTGGTATCCTTAACCCTCACCAACAATGAAATTTCCAGCACTCCCTGCAGAAAATGCACCTCTTTGAGGTCTGATTCAACTTCATGAGACATTTGAACTTTATCCTATTGTAGTTTAGGACACTTTGGTTGTGTTGCAGCCCTTGGCAATGCTTGCAGTCTGCACCAGTTGGACACATCTCCCTGGCCATCAGTCTTCTCAGTGTGTTGCACCCAGCAACTGGCAAATATTCAGTGGTTTTCCTGTTGCTTGTATTTCTCCTAATGGAACTCCTAAGTAACCTAATTGGCAGTTCCCATTTTAATGAGCTCCTTATTATGGGGTTAATAACCTGCATTATTTTGTGTGGTTCTAGCCATTAGCAGCTTGATGTTAAATGGTTTTAATTTGTTTTGATGCGCATCTGTTGACTTAGAGTCTCAAAAAGTAAATAGTTCAGTGCAGATCTGATCAGGAACGAATTTGGCATATGCCCCTGAGGTCCTAAATGCAGGCAGCAACCCTCCCACTGTCTGCCCTCTTTCAATTCTCCTCATTAAGACTTTCTCAAGACCCAGCAGGGTGCATTTTTCCAATATGATGCTCTACAAAGTTGTCCTGCCTCTGCAGTAATTGGTGGCATGTTATCATAACCCAGCAGGCTGCTTTCAAAGCATCTCCCCAGGTGCTCAGCACAGGGAGTCAATTGGCACCAGCACCTTGGGGAAAAAAAGAGGAGAGAAATCTGAAAAGGGACCTGAATGGGTGGGGGAAGAGGAGGAGGAGGAGCAGTTCCCAGGGATTTCACACACAACTTCTGTTGCTATGGCAATTGCTCTGTCTGTCTGCACTTGCTCAGAGCAACAGCTTCATCCAGAGCCACAAAGTCAGGCAATTTCAGCAGGGCCCTTTTGGAGTGTGGGGAACAAGCAGTGGGGATGTCTACTCCAAAAATAGGTGATGTGTGGTGGGGGTGTGACAGAGAGAGAAGAAGAGTTTGCAAATATGCAATAGCCTGGTGCCTGCTCTCACCAGGGGGATGCCAGGGGCATGTTTGTGTACAGCACCCAGCACAGCCACCACCTGAGTTTCAGCTGGAGCTCCCAGGCACAGCCACAGCACTGATAAAGCAAAAAGGTTTGGGTCAGGGAAGTGAGAAGCCTCCAGCAGGTGGAGGAACTATGAAATGTGTCTCCTACCCAGGCATCTCTTTTACGTTCTCTGAAAACAAGTAGGATGGGGGAAAGTGTTGAATCACAGACATTGTCCTTGGTGAAACACCGTCTCACCCACAAACTGCTTCTAATCTAACACTAATAGCAACACGGCACAGACAAGAATCTGTGGGAAGAGTGAGTCACTGGAAATGACATATTTATATAGCACCTCTCAGCATTGTATTGTGGCATCTCTGCTTTCATGGCATCCGGTCCTAGAGGTCCTGCTGCACTCTAGACCTTGAGGATGTCCTCAGTCTTCAAGCTCTGCTTAATCTTGGCCTTTCCGAATATAGTAGCTGGTCAAAGTGTTCCTTACAACAGAATCACAGGTGGTTCACTTCCACTGACCTCCAAACAGATTTCAGCTGTGGTTTGTGATGCTACACGACCACAGAACAAGAGAGCTGCAGCATAAGTCCAACCTGCCTGCAAGTAATCTTGCTTCTGCAGAAGGTGTTTTCACCAGGGCAGAATGGAAAAAAGACTCCATACCTTCCCACACCCTTTTCACTGTGATTTCAGGAAACTGCTCCCTCATGATAAAAAGTTCCTGCAATTATGCACCCCGAGGTGTTGGGTTTTAAGCTCTTCCAGAGAACAAGATGTGTCCTGCTTTGAGAAGTACTCACCAGGGTGCAGCTTGCCAAGTGCTGGGATTCAGACTCAGAGAATTGATTTTTTTTTCTCCTCTAAATTGAGCTGGATCAAATCTTCATAAGAAAAGAGTATCTTGGCACAGCCTGGAGAGAAAACAGAGATAATGCCAGTTGTGTGTTAACTTTTCAACTGGCATTATTTTGTTGTTTAGAGCTGGTATTGGAGGGATGTGATCTCTCTGGTGCCAGAGAGGTTAATGTAGCTGTCACTGCAATCATTTGAGTTAGGCAACACATATCTTGGTTTAAATCATGCTTCACATGTGGACTTAGAGTATTAAAAGCAGTTAGGATTTCAATCCACACTTCCTCTTTCAAGTCAAGGCTTCTTTCAGCTTCACCAAATACTTCTGAATGACTTTTCAAAGAAGCTGAACCGAGTGGATACAATTTCCAGCATGCAGAGCAGTACAAACTCCGCACCCTGATCCTCACACCCCGTGAGTCTTGCTCTGAGCATGGCAGTGCCTACATCCTTCCCTGAGCCCTCAGAGCCCCAGAAATGGTGTGGAGGAGCATCTGCTATGTCTCCCTGCATCTTCCTGAAGTGTTTCCTGGCTTCATGTGCCCTGGAGCCTACTTTTGTCAGGGAAAAATATGAGGTGCCCCTCCCATATCCCGGTTGCTGGTGAAGGCAGTACCATGAGGAAGGGAGCAAAACTCCTGACAAAAAGCCCTGCTCCAAATAAACACCAGGCAATGCCCCCATATTGTCAGGCCACACAGCTTTCCTGCCTTCTGCTGGCTGGAGCCGTCTGAATCTCCCTCAATTTTCAGTAGCAAGATGGGGTTTTTTACAGCTGTTGAAATATTTCACTTAAATACATGGACTCCTAATGGGGTTGCCTCTCCACTACAAAAGTGAGAAGTAGTAGAGCCTATCTGAAGTCAACTGCCTGCAATCATGTTTCTCTTTGAGAAAAATCTCACTTTTTCCAGAGGGCTCCCCTAGCCTGGAAGCCTGGAGATAAGGAGGGGAAGATAAAGGCTGTGCTGCAGGGCTGTTTGCATTGGAAGAGACAATAAAGTTGATGATAGTAAATGCTGAGTGTATGAGACTGAATGGATGGATGGAAAATTACTGAGATATTATATGCTGCTTTATCTTGGGAACCGAAGTGAATGTGATTTCTAGCCCAGTGTGATGTGATCCTGGCTGAGCTGCAGCCTAAGATACACAGGAGAAGGCCTGGCCTCTCCTGCCTGCCAGCCCCTGCTCTTCTCAGGGTTCTTTTCCAAGAGCTTCATGGACAGAGGGTAGCCTGAGGACTGGCAAATCTACCAGGAACCACCTGGCTGTCAGGAATCCTGTCCTACCTGTGCCACCCCTGGGAAAATCACACAGCCCTGTTCCTCACTTTGATTTTTATCTGCGTCCTTTTGGGGTTCAGAGCCTTCATCTGCCTGTCAGTTATTCCATGTTAATTTATTTTTTTTCAGGGCTAACAGCACTTCCCTTCCCACAGCCATGTTGTGTAGATAAACAGGGGATGCCTGAGGGTGTCACTCCAAGCCTTTCTGGCAGAGTAAACTCAGGCCAGCACTGGGAGTTGGCCTCTGGGGCAGCTGAACAAGAGGCTGTACTGCTCTTAAAACAACATCCAAACCAACAAGTGAGTGAGACACTTCCCTGCCTTCTGAAGCCTTCCTAACCCTTTCCCAGTGCTCACAGCTGCCAGAAAAAGTCTTCATGGAGTACTGAGCCAACTGAATGGAGGCATGGTGACACTTTCTGTCCTCCAGCCTGTGGGTTGCTGTGTGGCACTAGAAACCTCCATGACAATAGGATGAATTCTTAAATGCAGGATCCACAAAAATGGAAGGCTGATGATGTACCTGACCTGGAATTAAGGTGATAGCCTGCCTCTATCATTCTTTTGTATTTTTCCCTTCCTTATCTTCTTTTCCTCCTCTATTTCAGTGAGGGGCTGAAGGGCAGGACAGGGACCAGGCTGCATGTGGGGAAGGGCACACAAAGCCCAAAGGATGCTCCTGAGTCCCTTCCAGGGAACTGAGTGCAGCCTGTGAGTCACCTGCACCCAAAGGCCAGGTGTGCTCCCCATCAGCCCCCATGCAGGACTCATGCACCCAAATCCAAAACAAAGGAATGGTCTGTGACGAGCTCAACAGCAATCTGCAGCCTTCTTTCCAAAATTGCTGCAGAAACATGATGGGCACTGCAGGGTTTACAGCTTTGTTTGCTTTACCTGTGGTGTTTCCAAAGGAAAGCCCTTGAAGTATTAGGAGAATGGGAAGGGTGGAAATAAATGTACGGGCTACATTCCTCTTAGACATAAAGCAATTGGACCACCAGGAAATAACTTGCCCCATTGCCTTCTAATCTGAATGAAACCTTTTTTTTTCCTTCTTTTTCCCAAAAAGGTACATCCTTTCTAGAGGTAGGTGCGGAATTTTTCAGATGTGAACTTCAGAGCTCTGGATAAACTCCCAGTTTACTCTCTGGAGTCTGAGAAAAGAGCCCCTGTTTCCAGGATGGACTGGAAAATGGAGACAGCTCAGCCTGTCCCAGCAGGAATGCTGATCCTCAGCAGGAATACTGATCCTCTCTGTACTTTGCTCCATGGTGCAGAATCTTCTTGCCTGATATGCTGTTTCCTCACACACTTGGAATCTGCCTTCAAAAAGGACAAAAATTATGCAGATGTGCATTCCAGGCATCATTCCCACAAGAAAGGAGTGTGGCCAAATTAGTCTGGATTTACACCAGCAGTGTAGCTCAGCCCAGAGGAGAACTGAGCTCAGCAGCCATCCAGGAGCCCTGCAAGGGTCCTGGAGACACCACATGCCCACAGTGACCTCTGCAGCAGCTGCTGCCTCAGTTTCCCCATTCCCAGGAGGTCTGAAAGGAGGCTTTAGCAGGGCTTGGTGAGTCCTCAGTCCATGGGGAGGAGGTTACCCTGTATTTTCACATTTCACACATAACTGAAAGGCTGGGAAAAGGTTCCAAAGCTTCAGTTAGCATCCAAGGGGCAGCACTTGTACTCCAAGATCTCACACTCCAGTTTCATGACCCACGTGAGAGTGTTTCTCATTACAGTCTGCCCTGCATATTGACCCTGCAAACTGGAGATTATATATATATATATATATATACACATGCGTGTGTCTGTGTATATATATATATATATATATATATATATATATATATATATATATATATACACAGATACATATACATCTTACAGAGATTGCTGGGTCAGAGCCTTCCCTGGCATAAACATGTGCAGGTCCAATAGGGCCAGATGGTGTATGCAGAAAACAAGGCTCTGTGTGACTGTGGAAAAACTGAAAAACCTCATTGGGATGGAATTGTCTGTGACATTTTACTGCATCTCACATTGTTAGTGAAACTGAGCAAATAGCTCGCCCTAAATCATCCAGCCACATCACTGCTCAGAAAGCCAGCATGGCACTGATAAACATTCTTCTCCAGAGCCCCAAATGTGTGCCAAGACATGTTTACCATGCACGATTCCCCATCCTGTCTCCCCAGTGTACCAGGGAAGGACTCCCTCCCTCCACAAGGCTGGAGAGGAGACGAGCTCTGTCTTGGACTCCCCCTCAGTCTGGGTATGACCAAATTACCCAGGAGCAATGTCCAGCCCTCACAAATTAATTTCCCATGACTCACAATATAATCATTCCTGCTGCAATTCGTGGTATGACTCCCAGCATTGTGCTTCCAGGATTCACCACCTGAAATCTGAGGAGAACTGCGAGGGCTTGATTGGATGTGTGGATTGCAGGGCGTCTCCCAGGGATCTCTCGTCCGTAGAGCAGAAAGCACCCACTTCTCAGCTACAAATATTCCAGCCCAGAAGGGTGGTGGATTTCCTGTTTGCAGAGACCCCAGATGTTTGCTTTAAAATTCACTCCAGCCCAAATGTTCAGGCTGGTGAACTTGTTCGCTGGACCGTTTCCAGAAAATGAATGCAAAAATGGGGCTGGGACAGGAGTGACAGGAGATGGTTTATTAGTTCACCCTGTGTGAGTCAAATGCACACAGACAGTGTCTGGGATTTGACCAGCCATGGTTGGAAAACTTGTAGGAATCAAGCAATGGAGATGGTAGAGGAAATCCTGTCATTCATTGTTTTAGTCTTACTGGTGTCACTTTTATGTCCCTTTCATGCCTTGTCTCATCCAATGCTTCCAGAGAGAAAGTTGTGACTGACAGTTTTGGTCAGACAAGCAGACATGACGTGCAAGAGGTCAATTCATCCTCTGTTTGTCAGAGAGGAAGAGATTTATTTGCTGTAGGTACATCCGGCTCTGACTTCTTTGCGATGCTCTTTGTTTATGCAAGCCAGTCAGCCAGGGGCACAGAGGTCAAGATCTACATCCCAAGTAGGAAATCAGTGCTCAGAAATAGCAGCCCTGGGAGTTCATGAGATGAAGGTCCCTCCAGGCTCCCTTTCCAGTGTGCCCTGTGGAAGGAAAAACAAAAGCCCTGTCTTTCTGCAGGAGGGCGTAGAAATGTATTTCTACATTTATGGCTTTAAATTGCAAAGCCAAGCCATGGAAAAAGTGAGATTTTTCTCAAAGAGAAACATGATTGCAGGCAGTTGACTTCAGATAGGCTCTACTACTTCTCACTTTTGTAGTGGAGAGGCAGCCCCATTAGGAGTCCATGTATTTAAGTGGAATATTTCAACATATCAAAATGCACCAAAATTATTTCAGGGGAGATCTGCAGAGGAGGTGATTGAGAACTATTAGCCACCCACATTTTTCAAATGGAAATTCCAAGCACTTTAGAACATGCTGTGTGTTGATAAATTTTGCCATACCAGCCCCTTTTGCAAAGACATTTGGGGACTGAGACAATGAATCCCTATTTTCTGTTTAAACACGGAATAAAGGTCAGGTTTGTGCCCAAAAGAACACAGACTATTAATAAGGCTCATCAGGTGGCTTTCTTCCCTTGAGCTGCAGTTCTGTGGTAACCATCAGAGGGTTTTATGAGCAGAAGACTATCTCCACATGACATAAGCCCTCTCTTTCTTTACAAGTTACTTTTACTACTTGTTTGCAGCTGTGGCTTCTCTCTTGTTTTCTTAACCCATTGCTGTTAAAAATTGAAAGTGGTTCAAGTCTCAGGTGAAATAACTCCCTCCACTGCCCCTGTTAATGACAGACCTCTGGACTTGCCTTGCACAGTTCATGAAGCTGGTTGGTTTCCTTGTGCTGCCATCTACAGAGCAAGCAACAGGTAGTGCCTGGGGATTATTAACAGCCAGTTAATTGCAAATCCTCCTCTTTAAATCTTCATGATCAGTGCCTTCTCCAACTCTGGTAAGGACTGGTGGCAACTGGGACTGCTGGTTTTCTCTTCCAAGACTGTCCTTGAAGTGATCGCCACAGGACATCTTATGGAGATTCAAGTCTCCAACCCTCAGAGCAGAGACCAAGAGCCAGAACTCAGCTCTGAGAGTTTCTGGACCATCCAGCAAGTGATCTCTTCCTGCCCCATTATTACGTCATGCTTTGATTCTTCATTCTTGTCTGCACAAGACTTCTGTCTCTCCTTCAACTATGTGAGCTCTGAAACACTCCTGTGGCATCAATCCCCCTGTCTGAGGATGTTTTCAGTGTGGTGCAAAGGAACTAGAGCCTCTGCCACTCAGCTGCTGCATTATCCTAGTCACCTTGCTTCATCTTGGTGCCTCTGTGTACAAGATAGAGCTGTGACATCCTCCTGTAAATCAGGAAAATGTTCCCTGGGGTCATCCTAAGTCTTTTTATTGATTTCAGACAGTTCAGAGCTGGGTATCCAGAGCTCAGTATTGTTCGTGCCAAGGTCCAAGTAGTGGACAAAAAACTCCTTGAGACAATGAGGCTGACAGGAACCCATTTACTTCTGGTGGTTCAGACACTGCAAAAAGAGTCCTTTAACAAATCCTGATGATACTTAAATTGTGTCTGGAACCTCAAGGGACTGGATGGACTTTCTTTTTCCACAGAAGTGAAGAAGTAGATTGGGAATGTACTGATTTATGATGTGCTAATAGCCTTACAAAATTTGATCCGGACTGAACACTCTGAAGGTTCTGTATAAAACCTTATTTCAGGTGACTCCCTTTGGGTTTCTGCATGCGGTGCATGAAGAAAGGTCTGGATGCAAAGTGTTGCAGAGCAAGGAGGTCTGTCCCTAGGATGGAGCTGGTGCCAGGTGTTCCCTTGCAGCAGTGAGAAGGAAGCACTCCCATGTGATGGGCTTCTCCTCCCTGTTGTGTTTGCTCCCTGGATGGCAGCAGGCAGGGAAGGGCCAGGCCTGGTGCAAGGTTATGGGTGCAGTGTGCAGACTAGTCTTGGGGCACACAGTGAGACATCTGCAGAGACAGAAAACCCAGACTCCTGGGAGGCTGCAGCAAGCACAGCCCTTGCAGGAAACAATCATCCTTGGAAGTGTTAAAAAATATCTAGGTGTGCTGCTCAGGGACATGGTTTAGTGATGAGCTTGGCAGAGCGGGGTTAATGGCTGGACTCAACACTCTCAGAGGTCTTTTCCAGCCTTAAGGACTCTGTGATTCTATGAAATGATGGGGTTAAAAAGTGCCAGCCCTTCCCGGGGTCTGCCTGGCTCTGGAGAGCAACCAGGCAGAGAGCAGAGGCAAGGCAAACACTGCACTCCTGCAGATTTGCTCTGTGCCCCTCCGTGCCCCTCCATGACATGGTTTAGTGGTGAGCTTGACAGAGAGGGGTTAATGGTCGGACTCAATGTTCTCAGAGGTCTTTTCCGGCCTTAAGGACTCTGTGATCCTATGAAATTATGGGGTTAACAAGTGCCAGCCCTTCCTGGGGTCTGCCTGGCTCTGGAGAGCATCCAGGCACAGCAGAGGCAAGGCAAACACTGCACTCCTGCAGATTTGCTCTGTGCCCCTCCGTGCCCCTCCATGACATGGTTTAGTGGTGAGCTTGACAGAGAGGGGTTAATGGTCGGACTCAATGTTCTCAGAGGTCTTTTCCAGCCTTAAGGACTCTGTGATCCTATGAAATTATGGGGTTAACAAGTGCCAGCCCTTCCTGGGGTCTGCCTGGCTCTGGAGAGCATCCAGGCACAGCAGAGGCAAGGCAAACACTGCACTCCTGCAGATTTGCTCTGTGCCCCTCTGTGCCCCTCCGTGACATGGTTTAGTGGTGAGCTTGGCAGAGAGGGGTTAATGGTTGTACTCAATGTTCTCAGAAGTCTTTTCCAGCCTTAACCACTCTGTAATCCTATGAAATGAGGGGGTTAACAAGTGCCAGCTCTTCCTGAGGTCTGGCTCTGGAGAGCATCCAGGCACAGCAAAGGCAAGGCAAACATTGCTCTCCTGCAGATTTCTCTGTGCCCCTTCATACTCTTTGCTGTGCAAGGCAGCAGGCACTCCCTGAAGAGCCAAGGAGGGCAGGGGTGAGCTGTGGCTCCGGAGCAGCTCTGGGAGCCCAGCCCAGCCTGGGGAACGCGCCGGCACACGCGGGGCAGCGCTGCCGGGCCAGCTGCGGCTCGGGGCTGCGGCCAGGCAGGCACAGCTCTCACCGGGCTCCTGGCTCAGCCCAGCTTGCCAAAGCAGGCAAAGATATAACCTGCAGCTCCAGAGCGTGTCGGTGCAGCTCTCGGGCCGCGTCCCGGCGAGGCAGGAGGGCACCAGGCAATAGCTCGCATACCTGCGCTGGATTGTGTAAAATGTGGCTCTGAGCACCCTCCCGCCGTGTTGCTGCTTGTGCTCGGCGTTTATTGCTCTCTGCCCCAGCAGTGTGTGTGCGCTGGTATGTTCAGGGTGGGGTTCATCACAGGTTTCCATGATTTATTTCCCTTCCCTTTGCTGGGGTTTCTGGAGCTTCTGGAGAGGCATTTGAGAGGGTTAGAGAGAATCATATTTTTGTGCCTCTGCCTGTTTTATGTGTTCTGTGTGTCTTTAGCTTTGGGATCACTCTGTCATCTTCCTTTCTTCCACAAGGAAGAAAACTGCAAATAGGAAGGTTTTTTATGCAGCTGAGGCACTGTCGGGGTGCTCCATAATAGATCAGAAACCACCCTTCAATAGGATAGAAACTGTTTTTATTCCCAAAGACTGACATGCAGGACTCTGCATCAGCCCGTATCACTCAGGTATTGGAGAAATTCTTACTTGCCCCATACAGAGAGACTGCTGGCCCCTCCTGTGGAGCCCAAATCCATTGCAAAGGAGAGCCTAATGAGCACCAACAGCCGGCCTGGTTCTTCACACTCAGTTCCAGGGTGTTTGCTCCACCTACACGTCCCACACAGAGCCTCAGTTCCCCTGTGCCACCTCCGAGGCAGTCACTGACTCACTGCAGGCACTCGCTGCTGCCCGTGGGTGCCTCGCAGGAGGCTGGGGGTACAGGCAAGCCCTCCTCCTTCCCTGCAGAGGACTCCCAGCTTTATTTAAAAAGGCGTGATTGATGTTAATAGCACAAGCAGCTACCTGGAGGCTGCACAAACCCGTAGGAGAAGATGCCGAGGCGGAGGGAAGCCGTCTGCAGCGGGGCGAGCATCGCGTTGAGCTACTGCCCTCTGCTGCTGTGCGGCCCGGACAGGGAGGCGGCCGGAGGGATGCATCCATTTCCAGCAAAACTTCCCACTGCAGGCTCCCAGAGGCTGCAGAACCAAAGCTGACTGAGCTTTCCATCCTGCCTTGCCTTAGGAGTGGGAAGCTTCTCTCCCAGGTTTTTATTCGGGATCAAAGCAAACAGATTTGTTCGGCTCGTCCTGAACGCTCGCCGTCAGCCTAGGCGGCCTAGGAGGAAGCAGCTGTCATTTACCGAGATAAAAGGTTGCAATTTAATCACTAATTATCTCTCATCGTGCTCTGCTGGCCAGACACGAGCCAAAACGAACACAGGGCTGCCAGGAGGTGCTGCAATGGTGCCCAGGAGGAGGGAGCCTGTGGGCACAGAGGCCTCAGAGCTTCTTGTCATGGGCCTGGTGCCGCTGCAGGCCACACACCATCCCCGTCGGCCATGGATTAATGAAATACCACTTTCTAAACAGATCTTTGGTCTGTTCTGCTGCTCCCATCGGTGTCTGAAGGCTACCCAAAGGCCAGGAGCAGCAGAGGTGACAGCAGAGGAATGGAGGGCTCAGTGAGCACCCCAGCCAGGCACAGGAGCTCCTGCTGCGATGGCTCGAGGCCAACCATGGAGCCGTGCCCTGGGACAGATACAGGGAACACATTTAGGACATAACATCAGTATTAAAAGCAAAAGTCTGTGAGGCACAACCTGACTCCTAATTTGGCTCCTGATGATATCAGGATGTAGCAGTTGCTGGATCTGGATCTGGATGCAGGTTATCCCCAGTTCCACCTGAGCTGCTGGCACACAAAAAGCAATGTCATGAAGTAGGTGGCAAATAGATGACACTTCCCTGAGGTCACAGCTTGTCTTGTTGCTGCCCATATCGAGAGGTGGGATGATACTTTATGCTCTTCCCTCCCTCCCTGAGTGAGTAAACAACATGAGAGCAGTTCAGGAAAATAAAAAGTTAGCAAAGTCTTTCCTATTTACCAATGTGTGTAAGAGAAATGGTCTCTGCTCCGCCCTGGGCTAAACTCCACAACCACCTCTACAGATTTTAGATAAAGTTTATAATCCTAGGCTCAGCTTTTCTTCTCTTTTTTGAAAGAAATAAAGATTTTAAAAGCCATCTGGAAAAATGTCATCTTCTATGACAATAACCCATTGAAACAACAAATTGCTTTTGTGGAATAGAAGAGTTTAGTTGAAGGGGCCTACAGAGATCATCTAATCCAAATGCATGGAAGTTACTAAAATTAGACAAAAAATCTAATGGGGGATGGTTCTTTAGCAATAGTGGGTGAAATGTCTGTCTTCATGTTGAGCAGAGTGTACAACTACAATCAGCACCCAAAACAAAGATCACAGACTATATCCCTGATGCTGCTGTTCTTTTCACTCCAGAAACATTATGCCCTAGATATACCATAATATTTTTTCAGCAAATTAGCAAAAAAAGTCTGTTCTAGTTAGCATATGAAATGCATTCTGCACGCTGCTACTGTCAAAATTGTAACTGCATAATGAAATATAATTTGGGATGTAAAAATGGCATTTTAATATGCTCTACTCATGGAGCTGAATTTGATATGTCATGCTAGCTTACTGGTAATTTACATTTCCCATTGGGCAAACTCAGAGACAAGTAGTCATGCTTTCCAGAAAGGTGTCAAGTCATACTCTGTCAAAAATATGCTTTTCTAGGCCGTACAGAAAAAATGTTAAATTTTGCAATGCATGTCTTAATTCAGAGGACATAACTGGAGTCACATGCTTTAGAACAAAATTACCATAGTCAGGTGACTGCTAGAGGAGGCAGTCACTGTCACACCAAACCAACAAAAAGGAGGAATGGTGTGCAAACCTTGCTCAGTGCCTCAGTTTGGGATCAGGCTTGGCCAGGGACTGGTGTTGGAGCAACAATTACCGGAGTTGCTAAGGATGCAAAGCCTTTGGAACTACCATTCTTAGTGGATAGCTTTAACCAGCCTTCCCTTTCTGCTAAAAGCTGGGGAAAAGATTTCTCACATGTGTGACTTAAAACCAGAGTTTCTGTTGACTGTCACACAGAGGAGCAGGCCAGTTACATCTGAGGAGCTGCCACAGTAGACCAAGACAGCTGAGTTTATGACAAAACACTTATTTCCATTAAATATAGCCTGGTTTCTGAGTCAGGACCCTACTGCTTTAGAAGAGAGATGCTGTGCACAGCAGCAGACGTGCAAAGGAGTCCATCCATAAGAACAGGTTTCAGGCACAGAGGTCTGTCCCTGGGTGGTAGGAATCTCTTAAACTAGGGCTGTTCTACACTCAAAAGTGCCCTTTCAGCTCCTGCAGTGCCCCCAAGCCATGGCTGAGCCTCCCTTCAGCTGCAAAACAGACACTCAGGAAGGTGAGGGTGAAGTCAGGACTTGTCCACCCCAGCAGCAAATGCTGCACCCTGGACATGGGGAGCTGCCCCTCCCTGCAGTGACAGCCACCTTCACTGGTGGCATTTCCAACACCAAAATCCACTCTCTGCACTTCATCCTGACTGCTCCATGGCCAATTAGTGACCTTCCTAGCAGGATGTCATGTCACTTTATTTGCACACTGCTCCAGACTCCAGAGCACTGGCTGGGCAGCCCTGCAATGCCAGATGCTGACCTGAATGAACCTTCATTATCTGCTCCTGCAGTTTCTGAATGTCTCACAGAGAATCCTCTGACCTCTCTCCTTGGACTTGGAGCCTGGACTGACAAGTAAACCCTCCACACCTCCAATTTTTTTGTTCTGCCTCATTTCTGTTTTATTTTTGGCACAAAAAGGATACAAAAAGCCTGGTCCCTTCTACAGATCTGTGTCAGGCCAGGCTCAACCTGAGAGTCCACATGGGAGCATTTCTCAGGCTCTGGGACCACCCTTCTGGGAGCCACAGAGGCAGAGAAGATTTCTGACAAGGGAAAGAAATTTTCAAATTCCACCAGAGCATCTCGCCTGGGAAAAGAGAATCTCTGAATCACCACAGCTTCTGCCTTCCCTTTCTGTAATATCCCACAAAGAATGCTGGATCTCACTGCTTGCTCTGGGCTGGGTTGGATGGTGAAGGTGTTGGAGGGACAAGTCCTGCAGTGATGGCTCCCACCACCCACCAGTACAAAGCTCCTGGATAGCAAGTGGTGTTTCTCCATGGAGAGCCCAGTGTGACCCAGTATGGACAGCCAACCTGCCCCAGGAGGAGCCCACCTGGCCTCTGACTTATCCCAGCCACAAACAGACACTTCCAAAGGCTCAGGCAATAGCACACAACCCCCCTTTGGGAATAAAGGGGGCCCTCATTACCCTGATGGGTTTAGCATTGCACTTTGGCTGATGCACAAAAGCCTCACAGTGACACAAAGGTGCCAGTGTCACCCTAGCTGCAGCTGAAACATTATATAAGGCTGGAGCAGGTAGAGGAGAGCATGGATCCCCTTGGAGGCTGGGACTGTCACACCAGGGCTCTGCCACTGCTGCAGCTTCACTTCAGCATCAGGAAGGATTTAGGATCCCTTCTTTGGCCCAAGAACCTCACAAGATGGAGTGTCTGCTGCAGGGTGGCCCAACGGTCTGGGGTGGGTGACAGGCATGGGCAAGTGGCACAAACTCATCAAACAGCAGTGGACATTAGACTCAGAACTGAGGCCAAAATGGAGGGGAGACTCTTGGAGCAGGTGACTCCTGGACACCTATTTGTGTGCTGCTGTAGGGCACAGAGACTGGAACAGCCATCACCAGCTCCATCAGCATCTGGATTAGCTGGGATACCCTGGGCTACCATGTCCAGTAGAGCCCTTCCTTATCTTCCCTGCTCCCACTGGCTGTCCCTTTTCCAGTCTAATTTAACTGACCATTTGCTGAACTTCATGTTCTCCAGCTGGACCATAAACACTGTGAGTAGGTGCAGGAAACACAGAGGTGCAGTTCAAATTATGTTCTTTGATTCTGTTACAGAAATGGACTTGGCTGGGCATCACCTAGGGCAAAATCACGCAGGTGAGGCTTTCTAATGATGCCTCAAGGAGTATAATTCCAGGGAAACTAACCCTGGCCCTGAGCTGTTGGCCAGAGGTGGGAGAAGCAGAGAGGCAGCTTGCATGCAGCCTGTGTTCCTCCTCCAGGTTCCCTGCACTGCTCCTGTGCAGTTTTCCTGGATACCAGGCTGGAGCCAACACATCCTTGCTCAGTGGAAGAATTTCTTCTTGAGCTTCTGTCTGTGTCTGTTCTGCAGTTCCTGGGATCTGAAGCAAATTATGAAACAACTGCATATAAAACCTCTGGGAAGAGGAGAGGAAATGAATTGTCACCAAATATATGTGAGAAAAGGAAGTAATTTTTCTCAGAAAATGGGGTATGTTGTCCCTTTGCAAGCTCAACTGCACCTTTTCCAGTTAAGGCACTTTAATAGCAATGGGGAATTGTCCTATCCCATCTGCAGAGCAGCACCTTTGGACTCCTCCTTTGTTAATGGAACTGAGATTTCCCAGCCCCCAGTGATGACTGGGGTATGTGGCCTGAGGAAAAATTCTTTATTCATGTGAAGACAACCCATCAGGTTCATTAAACTGAAGATTACATTGGCTGATGACAGAAAGAAATTAAATAAGGTTTTGTCTCTTTACTTCCTTATTTTTAATTGAATAATAGACAATTAATTTGATTGAAGCTAGTCACGTTAAACAGTTTCCTGGATATCATATTGAGAAATGTCTCATCATGCAGGTTGCCCTGTCACTTCTTTGGAAGTGATTTTGTGGCAGTAATTTTGAGATGCCCACTTAAGTGTTGCTCCAAGATTGGCATGCCTTTACTTTTCTGGAGGGAGCGGTGGAAAGTAGGGTTATTATTTTTATTCCATATTTAAATCATGCCTATGCATGGTGGAAAAGAAAGTTAGTGTGAAAATGGGACAGCTCTGAGAGGGAGGGAAGAGGGCACAAACCCCAGATGGAAAAGGTCCAGGCTGAACATTGGCTGGACAGACACCACTCGTGCCCTTGTTTTCCTGGGAAGTTTGCCTGGACACATGAAAGACTTCTTGGAGGAAAACAGGCTGAGCACTTTCCAGTCCACATCTGCAGAGCCCACGGGGGAGGGAAGGTCCTTGGGGAAGGCTGTCTGATGAGTTATGGACGGGCAAGCCACTTCCTGGCCTCAGTGCCCCTGCTGGTGCCCAGGCTGATCCAGCCTGGGGTGGGAATGCATCAGGAGCTCCTTGCAGCAGGAGCTGCCCCTCCACCAGCTCCCTCCTGGCCACAGAATGTGGAATACTGTTTTGCTCCGAGCACGCATAGTTTGTGTGGGTGTAGATTTACATTTCGTTAAGAAAAATGATATAAGGGGGCTGGTTTCAACTAGCCTGCAGTTTTATTATTTGCAAGGGCCCTTGCCTTCTTGTGATACTTTACGTAACAGCCTTACACATCTGCAAAGTATGTCAAGCATTTCCACTGTTGGGAAAAAGAAAAAAGGGAACAATATTTCTGAAAGGTACTGGATCTCTTGGAAGGACTCAATGAGGAAATTTTAGCTCCCAGCAGGCAAGAAAACAGCAAGGACCGTGGGCCAACTTTCCCTTGGTGTATGGGATAGTAAATCACATTCTCAAGAACATAGCTGATAACAGATTGGGTTCAGAAAAAAAAAAAAAAAAAGCTAAATGAGATTGGCTGAGTGGGAATAAAGGCAGTAGGAAAGTGGGACGTGCATCCTGATCTCAGGGAGACACAATGGTGCAAGGAAGAACATGAAATTAAGAAACGGATAGAGCTCAGGGAGCAGGAGAGATCTGCCATGGGCAGTTTCTGAGTAGCTGCAGAGTTACAGAGAGCTGAGCTGAATGCTGCATTTTTGTCTGACATCACTCAGAAGATGTGAACAAGCACACTCCTTTAATGCTTATCATTACCCTGTCTGATAGTGCAATGTAACTATATCTAAGGCTGTGGGGGAAAGAAAAGTAAAAGCAAAAATATTATTAATGCCTCCAAGGAGGATTGGAATGAATGAAAAATGTCTGAAGCTGTTAAGTGCAAAATCTAGTGAGTCAGCCCATCCACTTTTCTTTGACTTCTGAGTCAAGGTAGACCCAAACCACAAAGAAAAGAGGAAACAAAGGTGGAGTAGACATCGAGAAAGATCTCTCTGAAACTTGGCATTAAAATGTAAGAGCTCCCAATCACTGCTCAGCCTACGCATTGTGAAGCAATTGGAGAGGACTGGAAAATCACTGCATGGTGCCCTGAGATGCAGGGGGTGTTTTGCTTGTTTCTTTTCCCCAGGAGCTGCTCAAGGGTTGTATGACTTCTGAGAAATTGCCACCAAGTTCCTCTTTCACTGCAGTCTCTCTTAAAACAGCTTGAAAATAACACAGGAAACGTGAATGTTCAGTTCAATTCTGTAGTTCTGCTTCTGCTTTGTATTCAGTTGTCCTCATCTGGAGGTATGGTGCCAGTTCTTCCCCATCTTTTTAGTCAGAAATAAGTCAGGAATAGTTCAGGAATAGAAACTTTAAACTTTGGTAGACAGAGTTTCTGAGCTTCCATCTTTTGGACATAATCTCTCAGGTAGTTCCCATAATCAGGTACTTTGAACTTTCTCCTGTTTGATCCTCTCCTCTTCCCTCCTGAAACCTTTACCACTTAGCAGGAATATTTGCATTATCAATCTGTCTTTTTACTGCCACGCATCTCCATTGCATCTGTTCCTTATCACTCCTCATTACTTACTCATATTTTTGTACTCTATATGAGTCAGAGATCCCTGCCACAAACATGCCCAGACACAGCCCATCATCTGAGGTCCTTATGATTGAAATGGTCAAGACAGATGAACACCTGGGGTGCAGAAGGACTGACCACTGTGCTTAGACCCCACAATTCAACCACAGATCCCTCCTTGTCCCCAGCTGAGGTTTCTCCCTAGTGTGACACGAGCAATGTCTCTTGCTCCTGGCCAGGAACTCTGTCAGGTTCTCCTGCATGGGAGCTCCATCCCAGAATGAGAGTGTTGGAACTTATTTACCTTTCAAAAATGATTTGCAGGGCACAGTTGTTACCGTTTGACCCCCATGTCACACAGCCTTGCCCCATTGTGCACATATTCTATTCTTTTGCCAAGAAAATGGCAATTTTTCTTCAGTGAAGGGATAAAAGCAAAAATTTGCTCCCAGAGACAAAGGTGAACTTTTTTGTCCTTTTTTTTCCCCTCCCCTTTTTGTAATGCTGGCACTGAGCCAATTCACTGTGTTTTACTTTCTTTCCTCTGTATGTGTGAATTTTTTTTTTTTTTTTTTTTTGCACAGCTCCAGAGGAAAAGGATTTCTCAGCCTTAACATCCTGTCTGCTCCTGCAACTTTTGAATGTTCTTTATTAAAAGCCAGCTATTTATACACAGGAACAAAGTACATTCCACCAACCCCTTGTGGCATAACTTCACATGCTGACTGCTAAGCCCTGGAAAGGTGTATTGAATGTATGACAGAGAGCTTTTTATAGGTATTGAATACCCACTGTACATCAGCTCAGGAATACCCTTTCAAAATCCTCTGTGCTATCATGTCTTTGGAAATATGAAAGGCAGACTTTTCAACAACCTCATTCCCTCTGAGTCTAATCTTGATCGTGTTGAGAGGGATAGGTGCCAGATAACTGTATCTGTGGAAATGGAGATAAGAGGGCTGTGCATATCATAAGCAGCTGTACTGCTTGAATTATGGCCTTGGACAGATGCAGTGACAATAACAGGACAGCACTAATAGGTGAGTGGTTCATTTACCTGCCTGCTATCTTTCAAAGACATCAAATTGTGCTTCATTACTGGAAAATTCCTCAGGACATAAAATGAATCAAGAACAAGTGTGTTATCTCAAAATCACCCCTCTGACAATGCAGCACAGTGGGCATCTCACAAGGGGAGGTTAAGCTAAGTGATGCCTCTGTGCAGCTCACAAAAAGGACTGGGGCTGAAAACAAGATGTCAAAGCAACCTTTCAGCTAAGAATAGAAAGATCCTTCAGAGAGGATTTGGGTGTTTTGGGTCTGTCTACTGCTGGAATGCCTTTAAGACAAAAGGTTGGTGCCCAAAGTGCAATTCAACATTTTTGCTTTGATTGTCACCTTTTTTTATATTCCCATCAAAGGATACATGATGCCCCCTCCAGTTCACAGCTGGTACATTGGTTTCAAAACCCTCTGAACTACACTTTTTATCTTGCTGGAAGCTTCTTCCACCTGCCTGCCCCAAAAGTGTTTTACTGTATGCACAGCTGTGACTGCAGTTCCATCTGGCATTCACCCACCTGAGTGTTTTCTCTGAGACTTCAGGGGAAAAAAGCTGCCCACACAATTGTGTCTTCACAGAGCATCGAGGCCCTGATCTCCAGGAGGGGATTCTGGTGAGACCACATCATGAACTGGTCATGAGGAACAGAGCAGGGACAGCAATGCCATTTGAAGTCCCAGTCTCAAGGACAGAGGCTGTGATGCTATCCCACCTCATTTGTAGGGACTCTGACCAATGCATTTTCCAGCTTTCGTAGTTCCACCTCATACTGTGCTGGCACAGACTGATTCAGAAAGCCTTGGCAAAAGAGAGCAGGAAAAGTAGCCCTTCTTAACCCAGTTTACTTGACAGTTTCCATAACAACTTGACACAGCTATTTATAACACAGGAGAATATCATTTGGCTCTCATCGTTTTTAGAACCTTTGTTGCCATATCAACCTCAGCACCACGTAGCAGAGCACAGCCCCATTCAATTCTCTTGTTCGCTCAGGAAGAAACTTTCAATGAATTGAGATTCACTTGGTCTCAGAAAGACCCTTGAGAGGCCTACATGCCATTTAAAGCATGATTGAAGCCCTAATTTAAATGAATTTTTTCCTGTGTGACCTATCTGCACCAGGTGGGTGGGATCAGCTGCAGTGGTAAGCAATGATGGGAACAGGGTGCAGAAGCAAACCAGCATCTCTATTGTCTGGGGAAGCAAAACATGGGAAGTGCATGGCAGCTTCTTACTCTCTGTGTGATAGGTGAGGGAGGAAAAACTGATTTTGAAATGTCAGAGTTTCACAGGCTCAGTGTTAGCATTCCCCATTTTTGGGAGGGAGATTTGGTGTCCAGGAGTTCCAGCACAGAGCAAGGTCGGGATGCAGTGAAAGTCAAGATAGGCAGAAAAGTGGCAGAAGACAAGAGCCAGGGGAAACAGCATGCTCCCAGAGGAGGAGAGGAACGTTCCTTGTGTGGTCTCAGGTGCTGCTCAGTCCTGGATTCATTCCCCACAATGCCAAACACTAGAAAGCAACCCTGAAGGAGACAAACAACCCCAAAGCATAACTGAGGTGGGGATTGGGTGTCTCCCACTGCCTCTCTTTGGAGGCTGCAGTGGTGCTCAGGCACTCAGGCAAGTTCTTTCAGCCAAGTGAAATGAAGCTGGGCCTCAGTTTCAATCCAAGGCTGTTTTCCTGGCTCCTGCCAGCAGGTCCAGTTCATCACTTGCACAGCCACAGCTGGTCTGGGGAAATTCAGCTTTGGCAACCCATGACATCAAATCTGCCCTTCCAGAATAGAATTAATTTTAAAATACTCATGCAATGTGCAATCAAGAGTATCTGTAATCCACCTGACACCTTGGGCTGACTGTGCAGCACTCAAACAGCCCTTTGGCTGCCCTGCTTTGTGTCACCCACACTTACCCCTCCTGCTGTGAGCTGGCAGGTCTGCTGCCCATGCCCTGACACCTCACTGTCTCAGCCTGCTGTGTTTGTCACTCTCCCAAGATGCTTCTCTGTAAAATAGGTGTCCCCCATCTCCCCTCCTTCTGAGATCTGAGGGTGTCTATGTATTCCCTGGAATAAGCATTCATTTGGCAGAGCCAATTTCATACAAATAAGGCAACCACTTGAGGCAGTTCCAGTGACTTGGCCTGCCTTCCACCAACAGAAATACACACAACAGCATTTTTAAAAAGCAGCATGGGTTCCTGGTTTGCATTAGTCATATTGCTCCGTCTTGTTTTAATCACCTCAGTATTTCTAGAGGGTCTCCAGCCAGGTTGAAAAGCATGTTAGCAGCTCCAGCACACCTGGATTTAGCTGCCTGTGACAACAGAAGAGAACCTCAGCCTCAGGGATGTGTTTTGTCATGTAGCAGTGCTGAACACAGACTCTCCAGTTTTATTAATAGCAGCCCTATTATTTAACATGATGCTCCACCAGCCCCTTGGACTGGGGACAATAGGAAATGGCACTTACATGTTTAAATCTGTGGCATGCTGGACTGTTTGAATGTGTGTGATTCATTGTCAGACACTGCTATGTCAGGCGCTGCAGGCAAAATAAAACAGACTGGGTATGCATCATCTATATGTGTTCTACACCTAAGCTCTTTGAAATGCATCCTGCCTAGCCTCTGCTTGCAGAAGCCATAAATGAGCTCCATAAATGTATCTTTTAAAGCATTCTTGGGAAGTCCCAGCCTGGTGCTTTTGACCATAACCCCAGAGGCTGTGAGGAGCTCTCTTCTGGCATGCCTGTGGGCACTTGGAGGTTGTCTGGTTGGACAACCTGGAAGGAAACAGCTCTAGGTATGTACTGAAAGAGGTAATTTGATTCCTAAACCCAGCAGTTATCATCCACACTTCAACAAAATGGAAAATTTTGGAGTTTTGGGATTTGTTTTTTCCACACTGACAAATGTTAGTTTAGCCCTGAGAAATCTGGGAAGCTCTGAAAGTTTGAAACTTGCACTGCTCACATTCCTCCAGAATCTGTCTTGGCTGATTGGTATTCCTGGATTTCATTTTTCTCACCTCCTCTAACACCTGCTCAATTTATAGTAGAATTTATACTATCTAAAGTCAGTGAATTCAGGGGGATAATTCTCATTTGAAAAGCTGTACCCTGAACATGTGTTAGCATTGAAATTGTCATTCTGAAAGCTGTGACATTGGCTGAAAACTTGTGGCTCGCCCTACAAATGGACTTATGTAAGACTTTTCTAACTTGATTTGCTTTTTTCAGACTGTATCTCCAGTCCTGGAATAGAAAAGGTCCTAAGAAACATGTGTGCAGTTATTCCTTTAGCATCCTCAGCCCAAACACACGTGTCTCTCTCTTGAGAAAAACCTGTCCTGGGAGGAGGCTGAGGCAGAGGCAAACTGTTCTGATGCTGACATCACTTTGCAAGATGGAAATTCTCTGATCCAGATTAGGATTTCTTCAAAACTGAACAATGTCTGCAAAAAGAGAAGTGGTAAAACCTTTAAGAGTGTTCCCTGGTAATTCCCAGCCCAGCCACATGCTCCATCTCTATTTCTGTTCACATAGTGTCTTGTTCTCTGCTGCTTGCTTTCAGTGTGAAATTAGACCTTACACACTGTACCTCTTTTTGTGCTTGTCTGCAGAAAATGATTCTCAATTTGCATTCATACATCAGTGACAGTCACCATTTTGAAGAGAAGTGCATTTGTCTGAAAGCTGTGGCAAAATCACAGCCTTTCCCTCAGCCCTCCATGGCACACAGGCTTCTGCTCAGAGCACTCACACAGACACCATTTAATCCAGTTTTTCCTTTCCCACCCTGGCCTTCCTGGCCCTGCTGGGAGCTAAAAGCCATCCAAGAGAGCCTTTTCTTTGGGAAGCCTCAGGGAAATGTGGTGGGACTGTGGCCCCTGTGTCACCTCAACATGGGATGTACCCTCCCTGCTGTGATGGGCCATCCTGCAGGACCTTCAGAGACATCAAGCCCTCTTCACCTGTTGCTGACCAAAAATCTTGTCCATAAACCTCCCAGATGTTGTGGTAATTTCCTCACTGACCACCTGGGCCCTTTGGTGCCTGCCCTGCTGCTGCACATCACACCCAGCCCAGCAAGGCACCATCTCTCAGCCAAAGCTGCACAGCTTCCACCTGCCAACCTTTGCCCTTGCTGTGTCAGCTGGACTCTGTATCTTTGGCTTTTGTACACCTAAAATAAAGAAAATGCTCCAAATGCCAGGGCCTGGTACACTTTAACATGCTCCATCCCATTTATTTTACAGCACTTTAATGCCTCTCTCAGTTGTCTCACTAGAGAGACTTCAGGCAGAGTGGAGCCGTGTTCCTTAGCAACTCACAGTACACATGACAAAATTAACCCAAACACTTTTGTTTATTAACTCTTAATAAGGAGCAAACAAAACAGCAACCTGAGAGTTTCACAACAAGAATGCTTTCCATTTTGGGTGCTTTACTAAGATTACAGACGACAATGTTATCTTGGGTGTTCTGTGGGGATTTTTTTAGCCCTTTTGTGAAGACCTATTTGAAGCACAAAAGTCATCCCCTCCCTCCCCAATGCTATAATGGAAACACTCCATGTAATAATAGAAAAATTAAAAGACCACTGGAGCTAATAAGCTCTAGCTGATGCCTGCTTGGCACTGCACAATCCAAGTTTGGAGGATGGAGATGTGAATGTTATCCCCAGACACTGGACAAATTGCAGGGGAAGGGTTTTCAGTCTGCTGGGATTTACTCCAGGCTCTTCAGAAAATGTGACCTTATGTTACTCTGCCCTTGTACCCCAACCCTTGAAATACAGTCCTGCTTCAGAGACATTTTATGAGAATAAATGTATTAACACATGCAAAGCAGCACAGGCTTAATTTGAAGAGATATTTAAGCAGCTAACTAAATATTTCAGCAGCAGTTGGGTGTCTGCAGATCTGGTGTTCAGGTGCTCTGGAGCCAAACCTGATCCTAAGGAAACAATTGAGGAAGTCACCTGTGGAATATGTTGGTTTATGCCCATCATAAAAAGTGACTTGATGTATTCTTTTTATGGTTTCTGTTATGGGGAGTTTAAAAAAAAATTTAAAAAATTAATAAAGTAAAACTTGCCAGGCTTTACCAAAGGATGAAAGTCCCTTGCTGTCTCAGGAGATTTGGATGAAAGGCTACTGCCAAGAATTCAGGCCTAGGAGAAACTTCTACGAGATTATTTCCAGATATGAAACCCTTTTCCTGCTGTGCTGCTGAGCCCTCCCTGTCCAACACTTCATGGCAAGTGCTGATAATGAAAGTGCTGAGGCTCCGTCCCAAGAACTGACCACACCAGCTGAGCCAGGCAGCCCTTTCCGGCTTTTATGGAGAAGAATGAGTGACTTGGGCACTCTTGTGAGAAACTACTGGGACACCAGCAACAGCATCTACAGGTCCTTGTGGAAGCAGAATGCAGATTCTTATCACCCTGCATTTATTTAGCAAGTAGTGACAAATGAATTCCTTGGAAACTTGCTGCTGGTAATCCCAGAGCGGGGAGCGCAGGGTGGCCAGAGGCACGTACTCCAAAGGGCAGCTCTTCCTGAGGACAGATGGAGAGAGGGGAGAGAGGGAGAGGGGCTGGAAGGAAAGCAGGGGATGAGGGAGAAGGTCCATTTCCCCTCTCAGCTCTTCAGCTGTCTCTTCAGTGGGTTTCTGCCCAGATGCAAGTGAGGAGGTTGCTGGAGGATGTACCAATATACCCTCACTTGATGCAATGTGGTGTATAAACAAACAGGCTCAGAGAGCCTGACAAGATTGTTTATCCTATCTTATCCTGGCCATCCTCTGTCCTACCCAAGAATTTTTTCCTTTTTGTACGTTTTCAAGTATGCTAAACCTCAGTGGATGCAAGCATTTCCCTTAGGAAGTCTTTTACAAGTGCCTTGCTTTCCCTGCCAGGAGGTTTTGCACAGGCCGTAGTGACAGACCCATGGCTGGGTGTTCTCAATGGAAAAAGAAGAGGGGTGGGTTCAACTATACAATTGGACAGTTTAGATTCCTGCTAGAACTGATCTGCAGCCTTGCTCACCTCCTCACCCAACATTTCCACTGACATCTTCCAAGGCTCCTTGAGCAAAGAGTATATCCTCTTTCATCAGCACTCAGTAAAAAGTGGGAACAATCACTCTGGGAAGGCACAGAGAAAGCAATTCAGACTATTCTTGGATACTGATTGTAAGGCTCATCCCTCTCTTAGTGCTGCTCAGGTTTGTTGGCTGCACATCCAACTCTTCACACTCTGCCCAGCCCTTTCTCTGCACCTCCTTATAAACTTGTTACTGGTAGCTATCACATCCTGGAGTGTACCATGAAAATTTGTCCTATCCAGCTGCATGGAATAGGCAAGGGCTTCAATATTTTCCCCTGGACCTTGCCATCTTTGAACCACTATGGCCTTGGCACAGACCTGTTCTGATTCTTCCTCCATGGAAAGCCAGGCCAGCTTTGCTCCTACATCTAGGTAAGAACACATCCCTCCTTCCCTTGTCTTCTCTCTGAGCTCCACATCCCTTGTGGTTCTTGACATTTGAATGAAAACATCTCTGGGGCACATTAGGCTCAGGTCTGCTGCCTGTCAGCAACAAAAACTTGGCAAACTGAACCTGAAAATCAAAAGTGATTAAATTTTCAGTGTGAAACGTTCTTCTGTCCAGGACTGACATGTCTATGTTGGCACAACACAGCTCTGGCCACAGCTGATAGCTGCATGCTGACCTAGCACATCTACAACTGCAGCATCAAAAGCTTAAGGCTTTGGCTTTTTTCTGAGGACAGAAGAAAGAAATAATGACCATCTCTCCCTGACACAGGCTGGGCTGCAGCTTTCTGACCTCAGCTGGATGCTCAAGCCAACTGGCAGCTGCTTGGTGTTGAGTGCTGATGCTCTATGACATAGCACGAGAATCAAACCCTGCAGCTTATGAATCAAACATGGTATTGATTTTTCAACCTCTCCTGGCCACCACAACATGAAATGAGACTATTTAGATGTGGAGCCATCCATCCATCCATCCATCCATCCATCCATCCATCCATCCATCCATCCATCCATCCATCCATCCATCCCTCCATCCATCCATCCTCAGGACCTCAGCCCTGAGCTCTGCTCCTGCTGCTGCCAGTGTGCACAGGCTCTGAGAGGAGAGAGCTGAGAGGGTCATTTAGAAGCAGCTCAATGTGTTTCCTTGCTCAGCCCCCTCACCATCACCAGCAGAGAAGAGGAAGAGCAAAAAATCCAGCCACTGTTCTGTCCCCAAATCAGCATTTGAGAAGAGGAAAGGAGAGATTTCTTTGAAGCATTGCTGAAGAAAAGGACAGGATAACGTGGGGAAAGAAGGGGGCTTCCCCCAGAATCAAAAACATCTTACCTACATCCACTCATCAAGTTTTTTTTTCTTTCTATTTGAATTTTTTCCCTTTTTTTCTGTGCACTTTCTCCAAGAGGAAAGCTGGAAGCTGACACTGCCTCAACCCAATTTAAACTGTTTTTTCTCCACAGCTCCATCAGCCCCACCCATCTAACTCTGTGTCTTGCAGCAAGAGGACTTGGACACAGACGAAGACAGATTTGAACTATTGCCTTTGATAGTTGCAGGGCCTGCTTGTGCCAGCTAAGCTTAATACAAAGGTTCCTAATAAAAATTTGTATCATTCATGTCCCTCCTGGCCCACACAGCAGCTACAGATGTCCCTCCTGGCCCAGCTCAGAGGGACATTTGCAAGTTTGGTTCACACTCTCCTGCCAAACCCTTCTCTTGTAGAATTTGAGGAATGCTGCGATGTTCAAGCCAGCCCCAAGCACATTTATGGTCTGCTCATCACCAAAACTGTTCTGGTGGAAATGCCCTAAACCAGTGAAAAATGTCCCCTGGGCCTAGGTAGATGATTCTCCTCCAGCCTTTTACCTTTTTTCCTTTCTTTGTCCCGGGGCCCTGGTCACCTCTGGCTCAGCACCATCAGACACCAGAAGGGGAGGGGAAATGAATCATTTGCAGTGGGAGATCTGGATTGCAGGATTCTTATCTTGAAAAAGAAACGTGCACATCTCCAGGAGCCTGGTGGAGGGAAAAAATCTTGGCCAACTCAAGTACTTCCAGACAAGATTTCTTTGGAGCCAAGAGCAAGACTAGTTTCCTACTCATCATCATCTTCCTTGCTAAAAAATAAAAAATAAATAATAATTAAAAATAAATTTTAAAATTACCCTGTATACCAACCTTTTCAACTGTAAAACAGGCACACTGGGAATAGGGAGATGAGACAATCCCTGCAATACCAGTAGCTTCAGGCAGGATATCCTCTGTGCTGTGAACTTGAGGCATCTTTCAGGTTCCCAAAAGCTGGCAGGCTGCAGACATTGTATCAAATTGGATTAAATGGGTAAGGATTCCTGATCTGAATGTCATTGTGGCTCCTGTGTACAAGCAAACACGATGTAGACAATGCTCTAAAAACCCAACAGGTCCTCTGAGAACTTAGAGCTTCTCAAGGCAAAATTAATTAAGAAGTAATGAACTCAGCTTTTGATACCACAGTGAAAGTGTTGCTGCAGGCACAAACACTAAGAAAAGGGTGCTTTGACTGATTTTTAATTAGAATTTAATAGTGCCCTGAAGTTACATCTCTCATTAAAAAAAAAAAAAAAAAGCTTACCTAGTTCTGTGTGATGAACAATTCAAATTAGATTTTAACATATGCAAATAACTGGTCTGAAAGATCTGCATGGGAGTCATAAAGATAGTACAGGTTAAATCCTCGACCCTTTACAGTAGATTTTTCTTTAACTGATCCATCATCCAGTTTGTTTGCAATTAAACATTGGAATTAATAGAGTTTAAAGGAAGTACTGAAAAGCCATGTGAAATGCAGACTTCAGCTGAGGTAAATTAGCACAGCCCATTGATTTTAACCACATTAACTATCTCACTGGAGTGTGCAGATCTTAACTATATGCAATATTTCCAAGTCATGGCCAGTCCCAAGTCCCCCCTCAGACTGAATGGCCCCTCACTCTCCAAGGTGTCCCATTAAATATTGCTCAGCACATCCAAGCCTGAGGGAATCTGCCCACAAAGTCACCCAGATGGCCCAAAAAAAGTCGAGCTGCAAAACAGAGTGTGTCAGGGTAACTCCATGGGCTCCTGGGGTGGCTTGGCCAAGGTTTGTACCCCTGAGACATTTGCAGGTATGCTGCTGCTGCTGATAGCATCAACAAACCCATCTGAGCAAGAGCCCACAGGGCACGGCCCGAGATGAGTTACTGTGAGAGGAGGCCAACAAAATACTTTCATTCATCCTGAGCAAACAGCTCCTTTCACTGCTCTGCATGCAGGAGAACATCTGTATCATGGCAATCTAAGTTACTCTTCTGTCTGGAATGCTGCACTCCTCTCAATAAATGCCCCAAGATGAACAACGTCACGCAATACTAAGCAGGAAAATTAAATAATAAATGTGATTGCCCTCAAACACAGAGATTGCCATTCAGCTGCTTTCCAAATGCATCTGAAACTCATTCAGAGCCAAAACACAGCTGTTTAGATGGTTAAAAGCAAAGGCAAAACTCCATCCTCATCTTACAGCATCTGGTTATGACGGAGCTTTTCAGAAGGCGGTGGAGCTGTCAGAACACACAAAATCTCACCTTCTGCCCAGGGCAAGGGGCATTTGGGTACCTGACCTAAGTTCCACGGTTGTTTCTCTCCACTCACCGTACCTGAGGCTCTGTCCTGGATCAGAAGTTATCTGAACCACTTAGAGATCCTCTGCAGCCACACTGGCTGCCTGCAGTGCCAGCAGCAGGCAGGGTACAGCCCACAAACTCTGGTCTGCCATGCTCAGGTGTCTTGTCTGCACATTTCTCTAATCTTTAGGACTTGATTAAGCACAGGGGGAGCAATCAAAAGTGGTGCTTGTTGTGGTTTGGGGTTTTTTCCTTACTTCTCTTTAATTACACAAGAATTTAAAGGTAGCATAGAAAGGCCATGCCAAGAAACTGCATCTATCAGCAGTTCCACATTGGTTAAGCACTGGTTCTGCAGCTACTGAAAAGCAAGTTTGCACCTTCTCTTTAATGGGACCATGGTCGATCAGGAAGGTCTCTGTTTACACATGGAGGAAACATCCTGTTGCCATCCTGCCCTTAGGACACAGCACAGGGACAGGTGTTGATGTAGCTTAAATGTCTAGGCTGTAATCTCTTCATGTGACCCCTGGCAGGTTGCATTCCCAAAGACAGAGGCTATCCAGGGATGAGGGAATGGGCAGGATGAGAGTTTCAGGTCATGGGAAGGTAATCCATGGGCAGATAATCCAGGCAGCACTGGGCAGGAAGCAGAACTTTGCTCTGTTTGAGGGGATGCTGTGCATTTGGTTTGTTTGAAGCAGTGGTGTGCCAGGGGATCATGCTTCACCTGGTTGTGTGCTAAATGGAGCCTTTCCCCACTTCCAATCCTGTTATATCAGTACCCATCCCCATCTGTGGTGAAATGCTTTTCAAATACTACAATATACTACAAATACTTTTCTAGAGACAACTTTTGCTGTTACACGCATGGGACTTTTCCACTTCTCATTGAGGTTTGATGCTGAAATAGAGGCACCAATTTTTATTCAGACAAACTCTGTCATCTCAGTGCTCAAAGAGACCCAGACCAGTCCCAAGCTTTGGCAGGCTGTTTCTTTTAATCTTCAGGATCCCAGATCACTCCTCTGACCATTCTCCCAGCAGTCCTTGGCTGTTTTGTCCTTTATTCACAGAGAGTTGGAAGACACCCACTTTAACACCAACATCATCCAGTCCAACTGTTCGTGCCAGCCTCACAAACCCTGCTGTTTACCAAGGAAACACAGGGCATCCCAGCAAACAGCACTGACAGCAGCATCTAAACCCTGGGTAGCTGAGCTACCAAGGTGAATCCTTTGGGAACAGAGAAGGACACGGGTATAAATCTGACCTTGGGATGCTTTTGGGTGGCAAGAACAGTTGGGAAAGCTCATGGGTAAATCAGTCTCTTTTGGTGTTTACTGCAACCTCTCATCACTGGTTTATAATTTCTGCTTAGCTCAGACAAGGAAGAATGTATGGGGGCTTGAGAGGCAGATGATGATAAGAGCTCCTGGGTGTTTTCTCTCTGTCACCCCCAGCTCGGTGTTTGGAGAGTGCCTGAAGTGGGTGTTGTTTCAAAGGGGCAAAGCAGCTCCTCAAGCGGTTTTATGGCTTTGTAATTTATTTACCAAGGCAAGCTCAGGTCAGTCACACTATCTATTTCTTTTTTAATGAGGTGCTGTTTATTTTTCACTCTCATGTTCTGGATGGATTGAGACACAAGGAGGTCAAACAACTTCTCCACAAAGTCTCCAGGGCTTCCAAAGCAAAGTCATTCCTCCTTTTAATGTGTTAAGCAAGGAGTTTGACTTGAAATCAGGGGAATTGCAAACATGTTTAAAGGTGCTTAAAAACCTTCCTAACAAGGAGCCTACATGGGAGCCTTGGTTTTCTGTGTACTACTGAGCTTTAACACCTGTGCAGCTCCACTCATTTCTGCAAGTGTCACAGCCAGCTGAGGTGATGTAAGGATATCCTTTGGGGAAGATCTGCAAAGAAACACTTTTCATTAGCTCCACTACTGATCTGGACAAGTTCAGATACTCCTGCAGTTTTCCAAGTCTGAAATAGAAACTTCTAAACTTAGCCTGGAGTTTTCTTCCTCAGACCTGGGCACTTGCCTTTCTGTACAAATATACCAAATGGAAAATACTCTCTTTCCACACCTTGCCCCCACTTTAAAATTGTTACAACAGACTGAGGAATTGAGGGAACCTTTGCTGGAGGCTTATTTCAAGAAGAAACACTTTTTCTTTCCCCATTTCTTTTTGCAAAATGAGCAAACCAAATCTGAGACTAAAATAAAATCACCTCCGATGGTCTTGCACAGCCTGGTCATTAAATAAAAGTACCAGGTGAAAAACAACAGAGACTGGTGTCACTTGGAGTGGCAAACCACAGAACCAGAGTTAGGTCTGTGCTGTGGTGATGCTTGTGGGCCTCAGACATGCACAATGTTCAGTTCAAACTGCAGAGTCTGTGCTCACCCCTGAGCACATCACACGGATGTTGGAACTCTGATGGCTGAAAGCTTGGAGCTTTCTGAATTTAAGGGTGCCAGCCCTCAAGTAAATGCCTTGTTTGACCTGAGACCTTGGAAAAGGCTTCAAAATTTGAGTGATGGCACAGAAACAGCGTGTGTGTAGTTTGGATAGTATTGCATGATCTCACAGGGTGAAAAAACTTCGATTTGGGGTTTTAGTAAATGGTAATATACGGGAGCCAAGATGGAGAATTTGGGGATTAGATGTATTTTTGCACCTTCTTCTTCCCTCTTCACAGATCTGGGTGATTTTCTCCAACTGGATAAAAAATGTCCACGTTGCGGATTTAGCTGATCATAATTGGGTTAGGAACATAAATAATATAAATGTCAACTGTTTATTGGATAATTGGGGTTTAAATAGCCTTGAACAGACACCATTTTAGGTCACTTACTTGACTTGTTAGGGAGAGCTCACATCTCATGAGTTTGTAATAGATAAGGATAATAAACTTCAGAGTGAGACTTCAAAAACATCTCTCCTGAGTTTTATTCACCCTGACCTTGGAGCAAGAAAGAGCCTGAAATTCCAACACACAGCCACCCCAGGGATCTCCAAGTTCAGATTTGGCTGTGCAGCCCTCTGCCACAAGTACAACAAAAATAAGGGGCTGAAGTTTGTAGGAAATGAGCTAACTGGGAGAGGCAGAAGAACAAACCACAGAGAACATCAGTGAGGTGACCAGGTGTTTTATCCACTTGGGTCCAGTGTGTCTCTTGGGGAAGTATCAATAAAGATTTACCCTGTGGGTTTGCTCTTCCACCAGAACTGCCTTCAGCTGAGACTGGAGACAGACACAGGGCAGGATGGACATTTCTGATCCCGCTCATCCTTCAGGCTTCATGTGAGGTAGCTCAGGTCCTCCCCACAGAGACATCTCAGCTCTTACCCAGTAGTTAAGAGGCTTGAAGATTTTTCCCTTGGTTTTCTTTCTCCTGTTTCATGGAAATTCCCAAATGAGCAGGCCCTGGGTGGTCCTGGGAAGGGGGGTCTCAGCCTCTCCTGGTGGAGCTGGTCCAACTTGTGCTGCTGGTTAGCTGTTCACTGGAGCAGGAACCTGTAACTTCACTTTCCCACATTACACATATGAGTGTCCCGACCATGGGGAAGGAGAGTCCATCTTCCACTTCTCTCTGGTCCAGTGAATCTTTAATTATTTATGTCACATGGAGACTTTGAGACCAGACCCCAGAGGATCTAACAGTTGGATGCTCACAGCAGGTTTCCAGGACATGGGAGGCTCCACATGGGAAATAGAAGTGCAGTCTGGGTTTCCAGCAGCCTGAGAGAGGGCTTAGACCAGTGCCATCTGTTTCCAGTGAACAGCACTGGTGTGCTGAGAAAGCTTATGGGATATAGCCACTCACAGAGCTTCTTGCACCCTGCAAATTTAGAGGATGAACTCTTGGTCAAATCAGGAAGAGGATGGACTTCCCGTTTGTTTCTGTGGGCTGGGAAGTCATCAAGCACGATTTAGGCATGATCATTTCAGCCAAGCCAAGGTTTAGGCAGGTTTGCATTTATCAGCATGTCAGGAATGCAAATGCTCCAGCTAGGTGGGGCAGACACCCCACATTAGACAATTAGACACCTACCTACCTTTATGGAGTTAATCTGCAATAAATCCACCACATAAAGATGCAGAAATGCTATTAAAGTGATTGGGAACATACAGTTAAAACAGAGAGGAGAGAAAGATATAAAGGCACACACAATAGAATGTTCCTGCAGCACAGCCTGTTCTTGGGTTGTATATCACAGGGAGAGGTTTTATTAGAGCTCATTCAATTTTAAAGCCTTAATGGCACCTCCTGTGCCGTGTGATTGGTACAGGAAGGAGAGCTTGGGAAGATGCTAATGCAGCAGGACAGGAGGCAGCTCCACTGCAGTGCTTGTGGCTGGGAGATGAGCTCCGGGCTGCCGAGCATCCGTGGAATTAGCATGACATCGTCTGGCCACAGCCGGTACCTCCGGCAGCATCCCGGGCTGGCACAGCCCCACCGGGGAGCAGGGAATTGCGGGGTGAACTGACTGCCCCCAGGGCCTTGCAGGGAATTGCGGGGTGAACTGACTGCCCCGGGGCCTTGCAGGGAATTGCGGGGTGAACTGACTGCTGCCGGTGCCTTGCAGGGAACTGAGAGGCGCATTGACTGCTCCTGGTGCCTTGCAGGAAATTTAGAGGTGCATTGATACTCCTGGTGCCTTGCAGGGAATTGCAGGGTGAACTGACTGCTGCCGGTGCCTTGCAGGGAATTGCGGGGTGAATTCAGTGCTCCTGGTGCCTTGCAGGGAATTGAGAGGGGAATTGACTGCCCCAGGGGCCTTGCAGGGAATTGAGAGATGAATTCACTGCTCCTGGTGCCCTGCAGGGAATTGAGAGGTGAATTGATGCTCCTGGTGCCTTGCAGGGAATTGCGGGGTGAATTCACTGCCCCTGCTGCCCTGCAGGGAATTGAGAGGTGAATTTACTGCTCCTGGTGCCTTGCAGGGAATTGGGAGGTGAATTGCTGCTCCTGGTGCCTTGCAGGAGAGCCTGGGATTGTGACAGTCAGGAGCAGCCAATAAAGCCACACAGTGCAGCAAAGTCGGTGCAACCAAGCTGTAAGCAACTCAAAAATTCACATTCTCACTTTGTACTAATTGCTTCTGCTGGGGCTAAACCTGCCTGCTGGGTCTACTGTTCCATTTCTTTTCTCTTATTTTCTCCACGCCTGGCTCTTTTTAAACTTCAACGTTTTAGCAACCAGGTGACACATTTTCTGTTTCCACGTCTTTTCCACCTCCAGGCACACTTTGCAGACCAGGTGACACACAGCTTTGAGGCTGTAGCAATCATGGCCAGGAGCAGGAGTCACTGCCAGCAGGCCAGTAAAGGTACTCTGGGGTAGATGTCCTGTGCCTGACTTGAACCTTTGCATTTGGAAGCCAAAAATCCATTCGTAAGGGTTTTTTTAATTATCATTATTGCTTTTTTTTTTTTTCTTTTAGGGTCACCAGGGCTGAAATTTTCAAAATTAATGGTGTTGAGCATCTGAGACTTGGACTCCTTGGAGTTGCACATCTGAAACTTGGACTCCTTGGATGTCAAAGGCCTAAATGCACTTGGGCTCCTCGTCTCTGAGCCACACACAGAGAGCTGTAATCTGAAACTGTGTATGCCTGTATCCAGGTCAGGGAGACAGCATTGGAGTTCATTTGCCTGACTCACTAACTTCCTTGCCAAGAGAGCATGAAATTTTCATGACACTGCAAAGTAGCTGATCCCCAGCCTCTTAAATGTTGCTGCTCCAGAGATTTTATACCCAGAGAGCACCCTGAATAATTGATCTGCTTTTGGGATGCAGGATTATTTATTTATTTATTTATTTATTTATGGTAGTGGCGGTGTTAGCGATATATTAGGAAAAATATATTAAATGAGTTGGGGAAAACAAAGTCTCTATAAAAATTTGGGTGGGATGAGACCATGTACCAGCTCTAAAAATCTAGAACAAAGCACAGGAAGGTAATGCCTGGTTGTGATTTTAAGCCCGTCTCTGGGCCAAGGGAATTGTCCTCATCCTTGGAAATTGAATCCTCACCAGTCCACATTTTTAATATGACAGGTGTCAATCACTCAAATGAAGCTGCTGCTCCTCAAGGATGCTCTGTCCAAAAGCTTTGAAATGACAGCTGAAAGTGACCTCTTAGAATCATTGACAGCTTTGTAGGCTTTGGGGTATTCTTTTAAATTTGTGGCCTTAATGTTCTTTTCCTTGCAATCACTAATGAAAGAAGGCGAATGGCCCAGGCAGTGAATCTGAGTGTTATCCACCCTTTTCAAAGCACCTGAGGAGAACAACAAAGGCCTCAAAGTCTAAATGCTGGCACTGCTCTTCCCCACATTTTTCTCATTGTTGGCTCAAGCCACAGCCACAGAGGCACATGAACCTTTCTCTGTGTCCCACTTTTGCAGCCTGAGGCTCACAGGGGCCTCCCTGACTTTGCTGACTGTACCCACACTCTCAGACCTTTTTCTGGCCAAGATGGAACATTTCCCAAGAGCAAGGTCATGCAGGCAGGCACAGCCAAGAGGAGCTGTGGCTGTGAGGAGGGGATCAAGGGGACAGACTGATGTCTCAGGATGCCCATTCCAAGCTGGATGGGGCTTTCAGCAAGCTGCTGTAGGGGAAGGTGTCCCTGCCCATGGCAAGGGGTTAAAACAAGATCATCTTTAAGGTCTCCTCCAACCCAAACCATTCCATGATTCTGAGCCTGGAAGATGACATCCATTCTGCAGGAACAGTATTTGTAGAGTTGGCCTGGGCCATTCCTGAATTCCTATGGTTTGAGAGGTTCAGACAAAACATCACCAATCAGTCAGAGGCTTGGAAGCCACATTACAAGCTGAGTCTTGCTTCCACACTCAGTGGGGCCCAGACTGGGCTGCTTTATTATTCAAACACACTACATCTTAGTCATGTTATTTTTTCAGCATGGAAACAGCTACATTCCATCTACCAGCAGAAAGGTTGGATGTGCAGCCTGAACAGCCAAGGCATGTCTGAATTTGCCTCTTTTAAACTCCTTGATAGCTTTCTCTATCCCTGAGTAGCTTGAATAGTTTTACAATGAGTGACTCAAGAAAAAACAAGAAGCTATCCCTGACTGCACAAGCTGTGAAGGGTTCTCTTTGGATTAACACATTGTTATGGCTTTTCTGTGCCACCTCTGAGTCCTCTGCATGGAAGTGTGTGAGATCCCTTCAGATATGCAGGGACAAGAGAATCTCAGCATGGGCAACAAGAAAATACCCTCAAAGGTATTTATTGAGGCAGCCAGGCTGACATAACACAGGGAAAATCTAAATGAGCACCAGCTTAATGCTCATATACCAAGAGTACATGGGCTCCTCACCACCACTGAGGGTCTCTGTAATAAATAGCCAAGGAAAAAAGGAAAAACAGCTTGATGGCAGCAGCAGGTAGCTCTACTGAGCTGCTCCTGGCCCAGGGTGAGGTTTCTTCCCCAGTGGCTTCCTGGGCAGAGCTTGTGTGCTTCCTGTGCTTCTCCATCTGTGGGAATCTTTTGGACATGTGGAAAGAAATACATGGCCATGAGGAGAGAAGAGCTGTGATCGTCCATGAGCAGTAAAGAAGCAGAGTAGCAAAGCACTGAAGAGGTAAAATTTCTACTTTTAAGAGGTAAAATAAAATTAGAGTTTTTTCTTTTAAGTATTGGAAATTCTCTTTCCCACCAAAAGCAGGGCTGCATTCACATTGTACATTCTCATGCAGCTTGTCAGACCTGAAGTTGTGACCCTGGCAAGGTGGCAGGGTGGTGACAGCCCTGGCTGTAGGTGTTAGGATCCAACCATCCAGGAGGTCCTGAATGGGGACACACAAGCTGACAGACAGACAGACAGACAGACAGAAAGACAACCCAGTTCCCATCTGACATGTGCTTTCCCAGTGACCACTCTATTTCCCAGACATAGAGGAGCTAGAAAATTTCTTTTGCAGTTTTGATGCTCAAAAGAAACCAACCACAAAGCAGTTCTGATGCATGCAGAGAGAGCTCTCAGCAGGGCCTTGGGAAATTCTCTGAGTCATTGGGAAGACACCATGGGGCCACCAGTCACAGGATGGAGGGAAACCCCACAAAACTCCAGGCCACCACTAGATGTTCTCCTAACTCCCTCCTGGGGGGAGCTCCTAGGTTCATTTCCTCAAAGCCCTGGAGTAGCTCTCCCATCCCTTTCCCCATTTGAGGAAGGTATGCTCAGCTCTCTTGTAGTCACATCTCATTTCCAAAAACTGGTGGCTTCATGCTTCACCTCCCAGGACAACTGATAGGGCCTGTCCACCTGCCCAGTATCTATTTCCAAGCTCCTCTTTACCATTTTCATCTCAGAGGAGAAGCTAACAAATCCAGTGGTGACTCCATACAGATCCTCCCTGGTGAACCTTCAGCCCGGTCTGCTCCAGGAGCTGGGCTTGGTGTCTGTCCCTCACATCAGCTCTGCAGGCCCTGCCAGTGAAGGTGCCACCACCATTTGCCAGTCCCTTCTCTGGCAGACTGATCCCAATTTCCCATCACAGTAACCACTTTACTGAGAAGGGCATTTTCATCTGCACTGCTATTCTCACCTCTCTGTAAGTGTGAGCTCTTGCATGGCCCTTGCATGTTCTTGCAGGAAGAGCAGCTCAAAGCCTGTTCTTCCTACACAAACCTTTCTTTTAGACCCATTGCCATTCCTGTTAATGCCTTCTTTCACTTTCATGACACATTCACTCTCCTTTTCTTCTCCTGTCTCCTTAACTTCTCCTTGCAGTCAGACTCAATAACTCCTACCTTTGCCTATACATCACCATTCTGGGGCTTTTCTCACATTGCCCACACTAATACATCCTGCCCACACCTCCTTCACCATCCCCACCTTCAGCAGCTCAAAATTCTTCTCCCCCATCTTCCCATCCCAAATGCCATGGCTGTAGAAACCCCCTTTACCTCCCTGCACCTGCCCACTCTTCCTGCCTCTTCTTTTTGTGCCTACTCTGGCTGTAATGCCTACAAGTTTTGTTCTGACTTTCTAGACATGGCACAATGATGACTCTTCTCCATTTTTACATTTCTTACTGCTCTCTCTGACCCTCTCCACACCCCCTAATGCAACATCCATGGGGTCTGGTCTCTCTCTGCCTCAGCAGCCCCCTGCCAGATGCTTTCACCTGGCTCAAGATTTCCATTATTTTCCCCCAGCCTATTCCAGGCTCTGCAGCCAGAAGCAAGGACGTCTCCACCTGGGTGGGTCCTAAGTGGATTTGGCTGCCCTGCAATGGGGTGGGAGCTGGGAAACAGCAGCTGGGATGTCCAGGTGCTGCTGGACACTGCCCTGACATGTTCTGCAGCAGCTCCACAGCTCTCTGGCCCAGGGTGGTTCTCACTTTCCCCCATACACATTCACTGTTACTGTCTCGTAGTGTCCTCATTTCCTCCTTCTGGAAAGACATTCCCACCACTACAGCTTGTTTCACAATCACTTTCCCTCAACCCAGATACTACAGATGATGTTTTGTTTTCATTGCTGTAACAGCAATGTGACTCGGGAGCAATTTCAATTGTCAATATTCATGTGTATCAACAGATCAGCAAAATCGTTCTTGAAACATCCTAAAACTGAAGATTTTTCTCATGAACATTCAGGTCTTTCCTGTTTTCATCCTTCTAGAGTTGACACAAAATAATAGCCTGAACACACAAAAAAAAAGAAGATTTTGACTCAATTTTGGTGTACCAAAGCATAGCAGGACAACTCGTGAATAAACTGTGAATGGCCAGCACAATGGGTATGAGGCAAACAAGTTTGTTTTTGCTTGTCTCCTGTCTTTGAGGAAGAGAGGTAACATCAGAAACAAGAAAAAAAAATACTGTCACATGTGGGTTGCCCACATTTTCAGAGAGAGCCATAGAGGGCTGGTTAGAGCAGCAACAATAAATAAGCACTGCCAAGAAAGTGTGTGTCATGCAACTCCACACACAAACAGCAGCTTGCTGACTGAATGACGAAAGCACTGAATGACAAAAAAAGAGAACTTGTGGTTGATTATATAGGTGCTAGAAGGGCCAGTAAGATATGAGAGGAACAGAAAGTCACTTGTGATGGAATTTGATGCAGCTGATGTCACGGAAGCCTGATGAGATGACTGCTCTAATACTGAAATAAAACTGTTGATTAGGAAGGGCAGGCTGGGGGTGGTTCTGTTCAGCACCACTGTGGACTTGTGAGCTGCTGGGTCAGATTGACAAGATGCTCAGCAGAACAGGGAGAGTATCTGAAGAACAATCTGCTACAGACCACCAGACAAAGTCACGGAGTCAAAAAGCAGCATGATTGTTCTTTAAACCCGTTATTCATTTAACCCTCATCCAATTTGTGGACAGAAGAGTTCTGTATGCACAGAGAGCTTCACGTGGGAGACACATGCTAGAGATGCAAGTAGCCAATAGAAAAACAGCATTTGGGTGGTGCAGGTGAATTCTCTAACCCAAGAGGGTCACACCCATGGTGAGAGCGTTCATTGCAACATAACGTGGTGAACCAAATTCTGGGTGGAAAGTTTGTTGACCTCTGAATGCCAGGCATCATTGTGACCTGATTGTGACCTGATTATTTACCTGCCCTAAACACTCAGCTTTAAAAAGGTGCATTCTCTAGCTCAAAGGAAAATTACTATCCAGGTTCATGGCTAGACAAAATGTGGGTAGAAGAACCCAGATGAAAGTTCAGGCCTTTGATGAAGGGTTTATCAGATGGTCAAAAAGTCGGGATTTCCAAGTCAAGAGTGCAAACAGATCACACTAAAAATCTCATCCTGGTTCAGCAGCAAAGTGAAGGAATCAATGTGAAACTGAAAAGCAATCACAGCTGTGAAAGTGCGAAACAGCTGCCAGTTAACATAAAATAGAAGTAACTAAGTGAGAGAAATTAGTAAGTAAAATTAGAAGGTGTTCTGCTCCTCAGAACAGAGCAAACAAAGTCTTTTTTCTTCTACTAAGAACAAAAGGAGCTTAAAAATAGTGCAAGAATATCACTAGAAAGGGCTAGTAAAATGAATGGCAATGCAAAAAAGAAAATTACTAAATATATATTTGTATTCAGAAATAAGTGAGAGTATGTACATGTATAACACGGGGTTATTGATGAACATTTTTGCTCAGTTACATCAAGAGTCTCATAAGCAAGATCTACTAGGGAAAAAATATTTAAAATAAGCACTATGACTAATTAGCATTCCCAAAAGAGATGACATGATCTCTCTCCCACTTCCATTTGATGAAGTTCTCATAGTGTATCAATACTCCAAATGGGTAAAGAGGATGACTGGGGTAAGTACAGTCAAACAGAAATTAATAGAAAATGGTAATTGGCATCTTTCAAAGAATAAGAATTACTTGCCAAACTGAGCTACAGTTTTGATGAGTTTGGCCCAGACATGACAGATTCAGTGTTTTCCAAGGCTGTACCAGGCAACAATGTTGTGTCCTGTAAAACACTAAATGTTATCCCATAATTGATGTGAGAGCTGAAGAAGTGAGAGATTGCAAATACTAATGAACAGTCACAGCACAGGGTCCCAGTACAGCACTATGAGAAAAGGGAATAAAGGAGGCATGAGTATACCCTGTTAGTGTAGGCAGGGATACAGGGACATTATTTCCACACTCATGCATAGCAGTAGAAAGATCACTGCTGAAACAGTCCCTGACGTGCAGACCCATGGGGGGAGGGAGCAGCTCTGGGGAGGGGACACTGCACTGCTTTTCCCCAGGAGCTGCTTTGAGCCACCACTGGAGGCTGGATTTTGAACCAGGCAAACCTTTGGTTGCCCAGGAACACCACCCTTGCTGCCTTCTGTTGTCTGCACACTTTCCATATGTGCAGTTTTCAAAGGAATCTAAAAAGAGGAAGCCATGAACTACCTGCAATAGCGACCTGCAAAGACCAGAGCAAATACCACCCTATGTGAGGTTCAGTACTCACTCTGCTCTTTGGTCTTTTATTTGCTTTATCCATCACATTAAATCTCTTCTCAGTCTACTGTGACTGCATACAGGCTAACTGCACAAATATTTCCACAATACACCACTTGCATCTTGAGTTCTTAACTATCACCACAGAGTCCTAACTGTGCCAGCACAGTTGAGCATGACCTTTGGCAGGGTGCATGGGCAGCAGGCATGTTTCAGACTCAGCTGTCAGGGCTGGTTTTCCATTTGATCCATTACAGTTGTCGGTTAAAAGATAAAAATAAACTCAGCACCAGAGACTGGGACTTCCTTCTGAGAGGCTGAGTTGCCCAGCCACAGTCAGCTCCCCACTGCTTCCCTTCTGAAACATTGATGTATTTTCCACATACCTGGCCTGCTTTCAGTGGGAGAGGTACAGCCCTCACCCTCTTCCAGCCCTCCTCTCTTCATCATGCCCTTTCTCCAGAGCAACCCAGATCCTGGAGGAACCCACAGGAACGTGGCACTGGCTGGGGAGCCATGGAATTATAGATCTGTATGTTTCCAGCTGTTTGCTGTGCATTTTGTCCAGAAGGATCCTGTGAGAGACAGTGTCAGAAGCTTTACTGGAATCCAAAATGATTACATCAACTGCCTTCCCTTGCTCAAGGATTATTATTATGACTGGCTACCTTGTCATAAAAAGAAATTAGGTTTGTCAAGCAGGACTTTCCTTCATGAACCTGTGTTGGCTGTGACTGGTGTCTGCCTTGTCTTCCAAGTGTTTTTTAATAACTCACAGATTAGTCTCCATAATCTTACCAGGCACTGAAGTGAGATTGCTGAGGTGCTTTACTGCTCAGCACTGGCTCGTAGGAAAATTCATCTGTAGATATCTCAGGACCACAGAAAACAAAATGTGTGATTGCTAAAGAGGAAGCAGACTGTGGTTTAAATGTGGTCTAGAAAAGGGGGGTTCATGGTAAGTGTCTGCTAAGAATGGCTTCTGGGAGGAATGGCTGCCTTTTTTTTGCACCTTGAATTGACACGAAAGAAAACACCAGGAGCTGAAGACTGCTTTGCTTTAGGTGGGAAGGCTGAAATAGGTGTGCTCCTTATGTATTAAGCAGGTGTATTCCTTTCATATCAACAACACAGTGTTGTTTGCTGGGTCGGGACTGGAAGAAAGGAGAGATTTCACCAGTGCTCTCTGATAACTGGGACAAAACACCAAACACATCGGGGGACTGGTGGGGTCTGCATCCTTTGCATGTCCAGAGCAAGGCTGCCCATCTCTGCAGGAGATGCTTTAACCCAGCAGGACCTCTGCAGACTCAGCAGTGACAGAGATGTCTGCAGAGATGTCCCAGTCCCAGACCTGGCCCACTGCTGCACACACAGAAATCCAGGGGAGCTTTGGTGAGAAGGGGATTGTTTGGGCTGGTTTTCCTTTTGAACCCTATAATAACTCTGCTCAGGTTTGGCTGTGCACACTCTTTAAAGAGCTGGGATTCCCCCTTCTGACAGCAGCTACACAGCAGCCACTCTTTTCTTTAATCTCCACCAAACTATTATTGCAACATACCACCCACACAGCCAGATGAAAAAGCACTGGTGAAAGGGTGGTGCTGTTTTGTTCTTTCCTTCTCAGAAAAAAACCAAGGCTTAGAAGAAAAGCTCAGGTCTGTCTCTCTATGTGCTAACTCCTTTCCGTCTGGAATTTCCCATCAGTTGTACCATAAACAAACTCCCTTCAAATATGCTAAAATAAAGTGAACTGAAATTCAGTAGCAGACATAGAATTAGGGACTACTTGTAATCTGGTGGTTACCAAAGAAAGATCAAGAGCTGATAGAATCTGATTTTTCATGTTAGACTGTTTAAATTTCTTATTCAATAAAGTAATAATTCACTTTATAAATTAGGTTACATTTGAACACAGCTTTTCATTTGATTTTATGATTGAGCTTGATAAGGTTTTTTAACTAAAAGAGGTTGCTCCTTCATTCCCAAATAATAGATAATACTTTGAAGAGCAAATACCAGTATGTAATTGCCATTTTTCAAAAGGATTTCGACATCATAACAGATTATTTCTTGTTTTGTTGTCCTATCACTGATGTTTCTACTAAGACCCCCTCTAGCATGAGACACAAGATGGTGCCCTAACAGAAATGTCATTGCTAGGAGAAAGGGCACAAATCTTAGATTACCATGATAGGCTCATAATTTTTTTTACAACAAACCACTATAAGGGAACCATAGAACTGTAGCAAAGAACACCAGAAGATGTCTTTTTATAAACAGTACAGCAGCTTTCATTACTCCTCCTGCTTTTCTTGCTTTGGATTGCTAAGAAGCTTTTTAGGGAAAGAGGCCTGGTATCCACTGTGTCCATTTTATTAATAATTTTTTAAAGTAAAAATTCAAGGCAAAAAGATTAGCTGACATATCCCTGGCTGTCATTCCACCAGCCAGCAGACAGAAGCAGGAAGGATTAAGAGACCTGCTAAAAAGGACTTTGGGGTGCAGAAAGCCAACCATGTCCTCAGCAGCAGGTCAAGGTAGGGGGTTCTGTCCCACTGCTGGACATCTAACTCTGGGTGTCCCAACACCAGAGGGATGTGGATCTCTTTGAGCAGGCCCAGAGGAGGCCATGAAGATGCTCAGGGTGCTGGAGCATCTCTGCTATGAAGGCAGACTGGAGAAAGTCGTAGATGTTTGGCCTGGAGTAAAGAAGGTTCCAGGGAGACCTTGCAGTGCCTGAAGGGGCTACAAGAGAGCTGAGAGAGCCTTTTTACAAGGAGTGACAGGACAAGGGATAATGGATTCAAACTGTCAGAGGGCAGGTTTAGGTGCTGAGAAGAAATTCTTTACTGTGATGCTGCTGAGGCCCTGGCACAGGGTGCCCGGAGCAGCTGTGGCTGCCCCATCCCTGTCAGTGTTCAAGGCCAGGCTGGATGGGGCTCTGAGCAATCTGTTTTCCTGGTCTTTAAAGAAGTCCTGAGCAAAGGGACTGCCTGGCTGTGCAATGTCAGGTTTCTCCAGGCCACCCCAAACCAGGTGCAGGATAGCAGTGGCTGTTCCTGCAGCTACCTGCAGATATTCACATCCATCTCTCTGCTGCAGACATGAGTTTGTTTATCATTGCCCAGAGCCCCCTTGATGTTGTATCTCAAACATCCTGAAACCAAGCAGAGAAAAGACACTGCATTCTTTCTGCACCATCTTCTTTCTTCTTTTGTCCTCAAATCCCTCCGATTTCTGAAAGTGCCAGGATGTCACCCAAGCTGATCAGGCACCTCAGACAGGAAGACATTTCCTGGACACTTGTGTCTCTTGGAAATGGGAGACATTTTTTATGGGTGTGCTTGCATTTTTGTGGTTTTTAGTGCTTGGTGGCATAACAAGACACCCTTTATTTTCACCCATGTATTTGCTGTGTGTATTCCATAAGCTGCAGCTCCAGGATGATTCCTGCCAGTGACTCTGTTTGCCTGGGACCTGAGCAGTGATGCTCAGACACTTCCATTCAGTCAGGTCAGTGGGAGCACTGGCATTTGGTTCTGGAAAATTCTGAGATTTCCATGTCTCATTATATGTAGATATCTATAGTTGGTTGTTTTTTTTTTAATTTGTGATAATAACTGTGTCTCTCACAATATCTTTTTGTCACTTCATCTCAAAATATCTGCAGAGGAAGTCTTTAAAAGAATTCACAGATGTCTTCTAAACAGAGAAAGCTAAAACTCAGACAGAGATGAGATTAATGAAAAGAGACCACAAGATGAGTCCAGAACTGAGCTGTATCTGTTTTCTTCCCATTATTTGTTAGCACACGCTACCAAAGCTGACAGAGAATTATAAAATATTTGCATTTCTTAAAATGCTGAAACCTGCAGGTTTGGTTGAGCAGAGGTTTCATGCAAAAACATCCCACATCTGGGTAGCCTGGAGTGCACAGACAGCTGTGGTGTCAAGGTCCACCTGCTTCCACTCTGCAAAGTCACTCCAGAAAAGCTGCCACAGAAATCACTCTCACACACCACAGACAGACAGACAGACAGACAGACAAAGACTTCCCCTCCCCAGCATCATGTGTTAAAATGTGACTGTGCCACCCCAGCACCAGGTGAAGCTTCACCATCTCTCCTTTCCATAAGGAATTTTATTTACAAAATGATTGAAGCTGCTATTGTCAGGAGAAAATATGATGGAAGGGATGATTTTTAATGTCAGAGAATGTTTACAATTTATATGGTTGCTTCACAAATGAATCTTCAAAAAGGAGATTCCCAGCACTAAGGAGGGCATGGAAATTGTGCTTGGAAAACGAGGCTGTAAATTCATTGTTTAAGTGAAACCAAACTGCTGAACACAGAACAAAATCCCAGGTGTCTATAGGAAAACCAATTTATAGCAAGATATATTTATATTGAAAAAAATGTGCCAGAGCTCAAAAGTTGGTGTTTTCAAGGGTGATTTCCAGTAGATTTTTCTGTTGCCTGTTCTGTTATTATGATGGAGTAAGAGGATCTGAAAAACTGCCGGGAAAAGAAGGGAAAAAGCTTGGATTTTCTTTTTCCTCAGGGTGTATACATACTTAGAAATCTCAAGGAAGACCATACTTCCTTTTTCAGACTGTATCAGGGAATTTGTCTTAGCAAAAGTGAAGCAAATATCCCCAAATATATGCCCCACTAAATATTTCAATTTAGTTGGAGGCTTAATATCATACCGACATCAGGGAATTTCCTTTCTTCAAAACATTAAGTTGCTTATAACAATACATTTTTTGAACTCTTCATTGAAGGTGCTCAAAAATGTGTGATTGTGGAACTTAGGGACATGGTTTGGTGGCAAAGTTGGCAGTGCTGGGTTAACAGTTGGACTGGATGATCTTAGAGGTCTTTTCCAACCAAACTGATTCTATTCTATGATTCCAGCAGAGTCTTTCACACCCACCACCACCCCCCAAGACTCAGAGGAGATGCCTCAAAAAAAGACATCAGAGGGAACCATCCAGCTGCAGGAGATGGTTCCAGGACCTGGCCACTGCAGAGTGGAATCATCACCCAGCTCACCACCCACATATGAGCCTCAGTTTCCCCACTGGAGGTCAGTGACACAAAGGAAGTGATCAAATTAAGAAACAAACAATGATAAAGTAGAGCCTGCCTGTCGCAGTTATATTTTCTGAAAAAGCCCTTCACCCAGGATTTTCTCCTGGGAAGTTGAGAAGCCTCAGAGAAAAAGGAAAACAAATTCTTATCTCATTTGCTTCTCCTGTGTTGTGCTCACATGTGGAATGTGTTTGGAGATTGTTTATCCAACTGGAGATTGTTTCATTGGTTTCATGTGAATTGTTTTGACTTATTGGCCAATCAGTGTCAGGCTGTGTCAAGACTCTGGGAGGAGTCACAAGTTTTCTTTAGTATCTTTTTAGCCTTCTGTAAGTATTCTTTCTGAATTCTTTAATATAGTTTAGTTTATTATTTTTTAATATAATATAATATCATAAAATAATAAATTCGCCTTCTAAGAACACGGAGTCAGATTCATCATTCCTTCCTACCACGGGGCACCCTGCAAATATAATACCACAATACTTGCCCAGGTCTGTGAGCTCTCCCACTGAGGTGCAGTCAGGTGGATCACAAAAAGTCTGGCAAAAGCTCACACAAATCACTTGTGCACAGAGGTTCTGCAGAGAGACCTGCTGCTGGCAGGAGCGTGCATCCCACTGCTGGCTGAGGCTAATGCCAAGGCAAGTCACAGACACCTCTGAAGTCTTCTTTTCTTGAGAAAATCTGAGCAACAGAGCACAGGGCTCACAACTCTACCCTCTGTGACTCCTCCCTCGCACAGCTGAAGTTCAGATCAGTGGCTCAGGAGCTGGTAAGGTCTGGTGTGCCCAGGGTGATTCCAGCTGTACACAGCAGGCAATTCAGAGTGCAGAAGGACCCCACGATGATGTAAGTTGCCCATTTTTATAAAGACAGATACCCTTTTGAACCAAAGGGCTCACAATCCTGAGTGTCCATGTGTGACTGCAGGTTTCCACAACACACTATGCTCAGGAGAAAACCCAGTACATCAAGTCCTGTTCCCAATGAAACCTGCCAGCCCCTTTTGTTGTCCTCTTGCTTTTTCCTCCCCCTCCTCCTCTGTTCCATTTCCTTTTCCTGTGTGCTTACATGGCAGCCCCTGCAATGTAAATCAGTAAATCAAACCATTTACAGAGCATTATTATGTTATCTCTGTTCTGCAAAACATTTCCTGCTTTCCTGTCTGCGGCTTTTCTCTGAGGTGGCCCTCGGTGCTGAGCCCCAGCACAGACGTGCTGGGGTCACCCACAGGCACCTGCCAGCTCTGTGACATCCTCCCCCAGCAGGGTACCACCTTCCTAAAGCCACCCACCTGTGGGGCTTTGGTGCAGCTCTGCAGGGTGGACAGCTGGGATCTCTGCCTTGGAGAGCTGGCAGCCAGGGTCCCTGACCACAGCAGGAGGAGCTGATGCAATGCAAACACCAAATCCCTTTGAATCCCTGCTGCATCAGCCAGGCCCAGCCTGGCTGCACAGCAAACTGTTGTATTGCACTAAATAGTTTATTTAGTTGTTGTTTTGCACTGAGTGCAATATGAAGACTACTCAGATTTGCACTGAGTAGTCTATATTGCACTGAATCATTTATGTTATATCACGTGGTTTGTTATCCCCCTCTCCTCTCACAGGAGCCTTCTTACAGAGCCTAAGGCAAGAACAATGGTCAAAAATATTTAGATTTATGGCAGAGTGAAATTTGGTTTATCTGAACTCCAGGTTTGTCCAGGGCACTGCTGTGTATGTCAACTCCTTGTCCTTCAGCCACTCCGCTCCCTCGGGATTTGGAATGGGAGGATGAATTTTATGACTTTGTTTCCATGGTTGACACAGTTTTTGTATTAACTCAACATTTAATATCCAAAAATATAAGAGCCCTGCAGTAACACAGAGCTCGGGGTAGCCATATTAGCTGTTTGCACAAGATGCAAAACCAGCTTGAACTCCTCTCTGATCTGTGAGAGTTAAACCGATTTCAGATCTTGGCCCAGCACTGCCACTGCTTTGAGTTTGTAAAAAAAATTCTAATTGAGTGTTCTCTGAACCGCACCTTTTTCCTCCCCATGTGCTAACAACTGTAACCTTTCTACCCCTGTGGGGGTGTTAGGGTTTCTCAGTATAAGAGAAGAATTTCTCAGTATAAGAAGGAAAGCCAGACAAATCTGTCACAGGGCTGCACGTGCGGCGTGAGCGGCAGAGCCGAGCCTGGCGTGACAGGTAGTGATGGGTGCCTGCTAACTCATCATGTTTTCAGTTTCCTTTTATTCTGACAGCTGGAGCTGAACAAAAGGACAAAGTGGATGGGCTGGAATGCTTGGGAGCACACATGTCCAGAGATTGAATTCAAAGTTTGGAGTCAAATTCCCTGAGCTGCAGCAGCACACTCGTGTGTCAGCTTCAGCCACACCACTGGCAGCAGAGTGACCCAAAAAAGCTGTCAGATATAACCCCACCCCATCCCAAGGACCCTAAGGTACATTTTGGCACCTCTCCACTCTTACCATCAGAAGATAAAGCTGCTGTTGCCCCAGAGAAGTCAGTGGTGCCAAAGGTCTCTCAGAAGCTCTGTGTGACAACCAGCTGTGCTCTGCCAGCGAGCTCCTGACAGGGACCACGTCAATCCCAGCATGGGACAGGGTAGGACTGTCAAACACAGGTAGAGCTTTTCAGAGTGAGAGACCTTTCCTTGATGAGGGCATGATCAGTTACATTCAACTTAGTGGATTTCCATCCCTGAGGCACACAGTACATCGCTACACCGGTGAAAAAGGAGAACTGCCAAATTTCTACACACCACTCACAAAACCAGGCAAACTTAAAGCAGGAGGGCTTTCCAACACAGATATGAAATGCAAGGATTTATGCAGATTGACTAAGCAGCAGAAATCTGACTGTGTCATCCCACCCATCACATGCAGGAAAGCCACTGAACCAAAAATCTTGGCAACTGACAGCCCCATGTTTTTCATTTCCAGCAGCAGGACTTGTGTGCATTCCCTGCAGACTGCATGCTAAGGATTGGGTGTGCATGGTCAGACAGAAATCCTTGTAAGCTCTGTGCTGTCTCAGCTCAATGGTTTTGCCACTCAGCTGGCCTGGCTGCCAGGGTGGCACGTGCCTGCACCTCGTGTGTTAGAGAAGCACTCTGCAGGTAGGAAATGTCAGTGAGGAAGCTGAGCTTCAGTTTTAGCAGAGTTTAACACATCCTGTGGTTGATCCTGATATAGACTGATATAGAAAAAAAGCACCATGGCCAGCTTTTGTCCCTGTGCCAAACCAACAGCATCACAGCCAGTGTAACCGACAGCCCAGGCTACTGAGATTCTTTGCCAGGCACAGTTGTGGATCACACCAGGGCAGGGGCACTCATACAGTGCTTTGGCCACAGCAGCACAGAGCAGAATTCAGTGCTCAGTGCTTCCTAGCCCCTGGACCCTGCTGTCCTAGAGACTCTAGGGCACTTTCCTGCCTTGCTCATGATTAAGAAAGTCCTTTTTGCCATCCTGTATATGCTGCACTCCCCAGACAGGTTACAGCTCTGTTCCCATTCAGTGCACTGCCTGGTAACAGGAAAACAGACACACATTTGGCTGTTTCCTAAGACCTGTACTTCGAGATACCGTTTTCATTTCCTCACTTCCCATGCTGTAAATTTAAAGCCATATTCTCTCATTTTCCAAAAAAAAAAAAAAGAACATTGGTTACCTACACAAAAGATGCACAACTGTACAAAATTGTCTTCCTGGGTAATCTTTTGCAATATATGACACAACCCTGTATTCAGCTGCAGGTGGAGAAAGGAGAGGCAGATGATCTGACATTTCCTCCATTTATAGGTTCTTGTTGGTCACAACCAGGGGAAGATGACATTAACATAGAGCATTTTCATATGCAGTGGAACAGAGAAATATCTTACCTGTTTTTCTCTTGATAGTTTCTAAATGAAAGAAAAAGAGATTGAAAAACTCAAGTCTAAAAGTCTTTCAAACACATTGGATCCCATCAGCTTTCCACAGTTATTTCTGTTAACTGATCAGTGGTGCATAAGCAATTTCTCTATCATAGTGCTGTAAAAATTAAAAAAAAAAATTTGTGTTATGTAGAACTGAGGTAAAACAGGGCTGGACCTTTTTCTCTCTTATTGTTTGAACAGTCACTGTACCTCAGCAGGAAAATGATGAAGAGTGCAAGAAGACATCACTTATGCAGCTTACCTTGCTTGAACGCACAACCTAAAGGCAACTAACTAAAGAGCACCCAGAAATTAAATTGCAGAAAGAAATATTCTCAAAATGCCCAATCTGAACTCACTGAGGTTACAAGAAACATTTCCATTTCCTTCAGTTGGATTTGGCCAGAGAGTTTCTACATTCTGCTTTAAATGGTTCTTCATCTGATCTTTTTTTACTGACTAGGTGAGATATCAGTACATTGCAGCTCAGACCAAAATTTATATTGCTGTACTGCTTGTATTATCTCTACCAAAACCAGAGTACACTTGACATATTTGTTTTGGTCTTGCCACCCACAGAAGGTCTACCTCAGTATTCACCTCCAGTCAGAGAAGATCTTATTAAAAGTTTTTGAAAGCATCTTCCAACATGAAATCTTCCATCAGTCTTCATCTTGCAAGACAATGGTTGTGGGTGATGTCAGCTGGGGCTGTACTACTGAGAGAAGCATGAAGAAGATAAATAGTGACATTTTTCAAGTCTGCCTGGAAGATTCAAGGGCACAGAGATGTCTCATCTTTCATTTCCCTACAGAGGATCATGCAATTTTCAAAGTTTCATCATTAAATCCACTTGGAAAATGCAAATGTGTCTCTGACTATCCTAAACCAAACATCATGGAGAAAACAATCAGGCAGGTATTTGACCCCACAGCTGATTGCAGTCAAATGGGAACTGTGAGCTGGTACATCACAAATACCACAGAGGAGCCCCTGGTCTCTGTGAGAACTCCAGTTCTTCAGGTCTCAGAGCACTCTGCTCTTTTCTATCCCACATGTCTGAATGAAAGACAGGCACAGAGACAAATCAGCTGTAGTCATCTCAGAAACATTGTTCCTTCATTGTGTTTTCCTTTAGGTTTAATTTCTACTCAGAGAAGGAACAACATGAAGTCACACATTTGAGGCAGTGCACAGACAGGTTCCTGCAGTATGTCCAGTCAAGCTGAGCTGGCACAAACAGAAATGTCATTTATTCTCCTCCGCAGATGGAAACCAGCTTCAGCCTCTTTTTTCCCCAATTCCTTCTGGTTCCTGAGAATAAACTGCTCTTTACAGAAAGACCCATCTCCAGAAACTTCCTCCAGAACAGAACCAAAGTAACCTTTTTACACCAGAATGAAAGTACATACCAAGCATTTCTTTAATTTTCAGAATAAATGTTTCACTTTCAATACAGATACCAAAAGTAAATTCAGTTTTCTGCTTAACTTGGGTTGCCACCCTACAGTTCCTTCCTGTCCTCCTTAGCCCTCAGCAGTCTGCAAGCACTGACAGACCCTCTTGGGGTCCTGTGAGCACCTCACTGAAAGTGGAACTGGTAAGAGATGATGGAGAAGTTGCCTGAAGGTCATAACTAACTTTGACGGAGTCACACACAACATCTGCAAAACCACAGGCAACAGGTCTCACATACTGGCACTGTAATATTGGGGTCTTCTTCCTCCCTCACATAAAGCCTGAACTAGGGCACTTGGTAAAGATCATATGGTCCTTCTAATCAATGCTCTTTGCTATTAAGGAACTCCTGCAACTCAATTCTACTTCTAGAAGGTGTTTAAACCACCATCAAATCTCCTTTAGCATCCTCAGTCTTTGCTATCCCAGCTGGAACCAGAATAGGCTTTCCCTCCTATCACCACACCATTTATTGGGCTCTAACACTGTTTCCCATTTTTCAATACCCAGCCAATTCACACATATTCAGGTGAGTTCATTCCCAGAGTGGGAATTTCCTCCACTGTAGGAATCAGCACCTCCTGCAGGTGCTCTGCCCCAAGGAGCCAAGGGCTTGGGGCAGTTCATCAGTCCCTTGTCTCTCTGGGGCATGTTTGCAGTGAGTTAGGTGCACATGCAGAACAGGAGCCCAAGCAAGAGCCTGGCAGTCACCAAAGCAACCTCCCACTCGCTGTACAACCTCCCACACTTGTGCAATTCTGTACAAGTGACAGAATTTGACAGCAAACAATTTTTAAGGCTGCTTCTTCTCCTAGGTGCTCTGCTGACACTGGGCTGCCTCTGCTTTCTGTGCACACCCTAGAAGTGACACACTTTTGGGGACTCTGATGAAGTTGTGCCCACAGAAGCTCTTTTAGCTCACAGCACTCAGGACTGCACGTGGTATCGTCAGCTACTTCCTCCAGCTCAGAGCAGCCTCTGAGCACGGCACGAGCTGGAGCACTCCATCATCTCCTCTGTGAAAACCAGGGCAAAAAAAGGGGAAAAAAAGGTAAGTGTTCCATCTCTGAGTCAAGGCATTGCTTCTATTTGGCAGGGTTTCCCTTTGTTCTGTTCTGGTCACTGTTTCTCCGTGCCGTGTGTCTCTGCTCAAGAAATGCAGATTGTGTTGATGCCTCACCACAGTCTGAGTCTCCTTGTGACTGATGTAGTGCCTGGGTCTGTAATAATTAATTGCAATTGAGGCAGCCCCTCCTACCTGTCTTCCTTATAAATTCCCTTTCCTATAAAAAATATATTTATCTTAAAAATCAACTTTAGTTCCCGTCAGGGATAGATGATTACTAGGATTGGAGGATTTTGGCAGAACAGAGGTTGCTGTGAGGTGAGCTTTAGCTATTGCTGCAGTGCATGAGCCATGAATGCAGAATTATAATAGAAATATGAATGCTGGGTTTCTTTTCAGAAGAATTCACATCCAGCCTTTCCTCTCATCCTTACTCTGCTGGAAAAGCAAGGTAGGCATTTAAATGTCAAGTTTACCTGCTGGTCTATAAAGACTAATTGGATACACTACATTCCTTCTTTTTCTCCAACTTTTATTCCCACAGCACTGCTGATATCTGGCACTCAGGGATGTGGAGGCTAACTGGAGTTTAAATTAACTTTTTTTTTGTCAAATATTTTCAGAGTTGACTACTTTTCCAAAGACCAAAGAGCATCTGGGTTTATTTTAAACCTTTCTCATAATCCCATTTAGATCTGCTGCTGCCTCTAAACCAGCAGCTCTTTAACTTCCAGCAATTTTGTTGTGGGGAAGAGGGGTGTAGGGGAGAAACAAAAAAAAAAAACCCAAAAGAAAGTAAAAAAAAAAAAACAAAACTCCCCGCCTCACCAAAGAAAAACCCAACAAAACCAAAACAAAACCAAAAAATCCACTTATTGTGCTCATTAGCACACAATGGGCAAGACTGATTTTCTTCTGAGAAGTTTTCCAAAGTTCTCTACACAGGACACTATATTTAGAGAAATTTAAAGAATATTTAAAGAAATTTAATTTGAATTGGGCACCCCCTCTGCACAGATTTCTGCCTGAAAGTGCAGATGGCTCTTTCAGGTTCAGCATTTCCCAAGCCTCTTGGGAGACACTGATCTTACAGCTTTACCATGATCATACAAATAATTTTGCTGTCAAGTGTCAGGATGCTTTGGGAAATGTCTCCTTACTGGGATTTTTACATTAACAGCTTCCAGGATATACCCAAAGTGTGCCAACAAACAAAGGTGCTCATTGTGGTAGGTGTATAAAGATCCAGAAGAGATCAGAGATGACGACTCAGACAAAATACCACAGATTAGCAGAAGTGAGTGTGCCCACAGAGATGTCAGAGGTGTGTGTACATGCAAAGAGGAACCTTTGAGCCTTTTTTTTGGTATCACTAAATCTTAAGAGGAAAGCCCTGCTGTTGGTATGGAAAGGTAGCTACAGGAGGTGACCTAGATGTCAAAAAGGAAAATGGAAGTTCTCCAATTAGCCGAGAGCAAATCAGAGGACAAAAAGGAACAAAGAAATTATGTTTCACGGTAAATGGAGAATGGGGAAATATTTGTGTCTAAGTTCAGATCACTGTTAAATACTATTTGTAGGCATTGTTAAAAATAGGATTGTTTCAAGTAAAAAAGGCACCATGGTTTTCGCAAGGCTTTACAAATCCTACTTGCTCAGAGACATCCACTTTAGACAAAAGTAAAACAATTTTAATATTAAACTACCTGAACTAGTCAGTACCAGCCATTATGTCAGTGAGCCCAGGTTTAAGAGATCATTAAATTATTTTGAGCAACTCTGCTCTGTTTTTCCCCAGCACCATCTTTAGTACTGATGATGCCACCACAGCAGCTTCCATAGAGACCCATGAGGGCAGGGCCAAGTTTCCCATCAGGGACAGAAAATCTACTGCCACAAGGTCAAAGCCCAACACTATCTTCAGATTTTCCTACTCCTGGAAAAAGAAGCCATCCTATCTGTGCTCACTCTTTGCAGCACAATTAAGCCATGCTCTGACTGGGGGATTTAACAGGGATGAAAGAGACAAATGCATTTTGGGGATGCAGAAAGAGCCTGTGATCCCTGTGACTGTAATGATTGCAGTGAAGGTGTCAGTGAAGGAAGGAGGGGACACTTGTGGATTTGGGACTTTGATCAGATGTGTTTGATTATGAATATGTTCAGTTGCTACCCCAGAGATGATTTTGAGTCACAGCAGGTTGGGGTGGACATGGCTCTGGACTGGGCCTTCCTATGGCTCTTAGTGTGTTTCTCACTGCAGGTGCCAGAGGTCTAGCAGGAGTCTCCTGTTTGAAGGCCTGGAAGCCAAGAATAAGGAGGATGATATCAGCAGTTCTGGGGAAATCCTAAAATCTAAAGGATAACAAAGCACCTCTTTTTAAGGGTACACTGATGGGTTTGGACAGAGGTCTTGGTGCTTCTTTGCTCAGCTGCTTGAAGTCAAATTTTCCTTAAACCTGGCAATAAAACACATTCATCTCTGACAGTGTGTCAGCACAGCCAGACCTCCTCACCTTGTTAAAACATCCTGTTCCCTGATATCCCAACCTGTTCTCCAACATCCCAGCCTGTTCTTTTAGTAATCCAGAGCAATATCCATCCACTTCTATACCCTTAGTGCCAAATCTGCTGGTACTTGTCTGTACTTCAGCATCCTTGAGCACACTGATGCAGGAGAATGGAATGGGAATCACCACTCTCGTCCTCTTCTAAAACTTCGTAGCTCCAGCACAACCAGAGGGAAAGTTTGGTCAGCTGGGTTTCCAAATGGGCCCCTTCCTTAACAGAAGCTATATACAATTAGCCCCCAATGTCAAGGCCACCAATTAAGCTGCAATAGCTTTAGGGAGACATTGAGTGCTTGGTGGTTCCAGGTGTGGTGAGGTGTGAGCAGAGCTGCTCTCAGTTGCTCACTTTCACTGCTGCTGCTCCAACACCAACACTTACCTCAGCCTTTTGACTTGACACGCTTTACACTTCAGCCCCAAATTTATGACAGCCTTTCTGGGCTTCCTGTTGCTTCTCCTGGCTATGGAGCCATTCCTCTGGCTCTGGGATCTTTTCCACACAAGCTGGTGTAAATCTGCCCTGCAATAGCTGCATTCTGAGATGCTCTCAGGGAGGACTGAGAAACTTCGATAGGTCTGAAGTCACAAAATCCTGACTCATAGTCTTTGAATCATGAAACCAAAGTCCCCTGGTACAGGTGGATTTTGGGGTCTATTTCTCACCTGTGAACTTCCTCTACCTACAATGTTTAAGCAGTTTTACCTGCTTTTATATACGTTGAATAACGTGGTCTTAAACCTAGTACAAGGATCTTTTGTCAACATTTCTCCAACATCCACCAGACATTCTTCTCTCCTGTGCAGTCCCTCTTCAGGTAGCAAGGCACTAGGACACCCAGATTAAGGAAGGATCATATTTTAAAACTGGGCCTTTGTCAAACCTGAATTATGACAGTTCCCCTTAGTAATACCACAGCTGCTCATTTGAGCAAAGTAGCACATTTAGTACTATTGTGGGATTTCTAGATTGTAGAAAGGGGGAAGTGGATGTATGGAATTATGTGATAAAAATCTACAGTCATTGAGAGTTCACAGCTATGAACAGTGTTATCTTGAGGTAAATCAAGTATCTTTCCCTTCTGAGGAAAGACTGCTGAGCTCCTCCCCTCCTGAAAGGCAATTGATTAATAACTTCTCTCTTCTACCATCTACCTTCTTTATTTTTATATTTATTATTATCTTCATATTAATATCTTTGTAATATGATGCAATATAACTGCTTATATCTGCATTACATCTCATATCTGCAACACAGAATTAAATATAAAGGCTGTGTAGCTAATCCCAGGGTATTGCTGCTTTCAGCTACAAATGCTGAAACTTGTTTTAACCAGCACTAGGCTAGAGAGGGATCATCTGCTCCACCAGTGGAAGAAAGATATTTTAGGATAGAGTTGTGCTCAGGTTGGATAGCCAGGATAGCCTTAAAAGACTTTTTTTTTTCTAAACAGAGTTTTGAAACTATATTGTTCCAAGATTATATATTCATATATTATGTTCAAATTTGAAACCAAGTTGCTTGAAAATGGGTTTATGTTCAAAATTCAAACTATACAGCTTCAAATCCCGCTGTGTTTTGTGTGTCAGTAAAAAGGATTGGTCTGATGGGTAACCAAGTGCAGCCATGGCACTTGGTTTCTCCATTTTATGCTGAGATTTGCTTATAGGAGTGACTTCATTTGCTAATTTGTTTAAACTAATAATGGAAAAAAAATATAGCAGTTCACTGACTTGCTGGGCATATGGGCCATGATCTGTTTCCATTCAAAGACACCATAAACATTTTTCCTTCCTTCAAGAACAGCAGAGCAAATAGCACAGCAATTTCTTAGTTTCAAGTTAAGAGACACAAAAGTTTATCAGTTGATAATTTTCAGGCAATTATTGTAAGTTCTGCATGAGGAGAAGCCCAGGTTCAGACACTGGAGGAGTGACACTGCTGGTGACAAGCGCTGTAGGCAGCAGAAATGTCACATCTGGGAACTGATGCGTTTCAATATAGATCTGAGTGTCCAACTGACGTCCTGCTGGCACCCTCATGTCAAACCCTTCCAGCACCACATTCTACCCAGGAAAGCACACAAAATCCCTCAGGAGAAACTCAGGTCCTCTTTCACTGAAGGCTGATTTATGCTTTGAGACACTCAGGTTGTTTTCCTCGACAGATATTGGGGACAGGAAGGAAAGTGTGAAGGGAAAGTTTGTTTTCATTTTAACCATCACAGAGGTTATTTCACGTTGTTCCTAATATCCTCATAAACTCCTCAAAACTTTTGGCTCTAATAATAATGCCTGGAAGAGATGGATGATCAGAAAAATATTAGAAAATAAAATATACATTAATTAATGTGATTTGCTCATGTAATTGTACTCATGTTATGGATTTTACTGTGTCCTTTTTTTTCTCCTGTTCCTGTGTATCTCAGATGAGTTAGTCCAAAGACTTCCAACCAGTCTCTGTCCAACTACTGTGCTTTTTTTTGACTTATCCTTCTCTGTCTTGTAACTATAACTGTAATTTTCTTTTTTTACTTTTTCTAATAGTGGCTATTTTTATCACTCCAACTTCTCCTTTGGAAACTTAAACAGTTTCACATGAGTAGTTCATACACAAACAACAAAAAAAAAAAAAAAGTAAAGCCTTTTGCTTTCCCGCTTGTTTTCATTTCCCTTTTTTTTTCACTTCAGTGTTACTGAAAAGACTTTTCTTGAGAAAAGATTAATGCAACTGGCCCAAATGAGCAGCAGGAGCCACTGCATTTTAGGAGTACGTAACATAATTATCCAGTTGTCTAACAGCATGGAGACAACATAAGAATATTAGAAATGGAAGAGCGTAAATACAGAGCAGGCATGCAGCAAATCTTAGCAGATTACCCCATCTCCCAGTGATTTTTGCTCAGGTGCTTCATGATCTCTCTGTCCTGGAAGTTGAGATGTTTCACACATCTTGAAGGTGAGAAAGGTGCACGTGATAACTGCGGTATGTCTCGTGCAGTGACACTCTCAGAGCAAGAAGCCTCAGAGTGCTGATAAAAATACACTGAGCTGCTGATGCAACACACAGCAGCTGTAACACCTATGATTGGTGAGACCTGCCAGATCAGGACAGGCCAAAAAAGGTGAAAACAACTACTGTGGAGAGGCTTGCTCAACTGAAGGATTCAGGGCAGCAAAGATAACTCACTGGAACAGTTTGTGTCTCACAAATGCTTTCTTAGATATTGCTCATCCGTGTCATCATCACTACGTTTTACCCTTTATAAATGCTTGAAAATTGCTGGGTGTGATAAATCTCTTGAGTTCTGGTGTTCAAACCAAGACTGATCATCACAAATATTAATAGAAAATGGTGTCTAGTTTTTTTCACTGGTGTAATTATTACTGTTTTTCATTTGAATTAATATTTGAGGTGCAGGTTAGCCTCGACATCCCAGAAGAAGACAGAACTGGGAATTGTCTGGGCTGAGCCAAGTATCAAACTATTAAACTCTAAAGGTCGAGAAGACAGGAATATGCTTTCAATTGAAGAGGGCTGTACAGGCACAGAAAAATTGACTTTAGTCACAGGGTCAACAATTGTGGTGTTACTTCCTTCCCCTTAAGGGTGTGTCAACACAAGAGAAAATGTCACCAGGAGAAATGTCATAAATTGTCTGCTCAGTGCTGCTTTGTGGAGAAACCTCTCTGCAGGCGTGGAGAACTGAGTGGAGAGAGTGAAGCTCTGAACTGGGGGTGGATGCAGTGGCCAGTGGAAGAAGACTCTTCCCTGGACGGGGCTGAGAGCCTGGAGAAGGTGAGGAGTGGAACAAATGGCCTCCTCTCCTCCTTCCTTATATTGGGCTCTGAGTTAGAGCACTCCTCCTCCAAAGCTCCAAAGCTGACAGGCCAAAGCTTCAGGACAGTCCTTCAGCACCTGATTTTCTTTTGAAGGCTAGGTCCATGCCCATGGCTGCACTTTGTCAGCTGAGGCGTTGTGCTTGGCACTGACAGCCATTTACATGTGAAGGTCTCTTCAGCTCAGCCGCAGCCCTGTGGCTTAGTCCATATGCCAAACACCAAGGAAAAATGCCTGCTCCAGGCAGGTAGCTTAGAAAGTCACAGGCATCTCCTTCCTGAGGCTCCCTCAAGGGTGCTGAGCATGGGAAGGAGACTTGGAGCAAAAGTGGGAGAGGAGGAGGCAAGACAAACAAGCATTGGGAGTATGTGTCCACAAAACTCTTCCACTGTTTGCTGCCCTGCACCATCACTGACTGCTCTGGGGGAAGCTTACAGAAATGAGAATATTCAGACAAGCACAGGATGAGGAGAAGTGTGCAAAACCAGGAGGAGGGAAGGAGAGAGCACCCTCAACCAATCCTGAAGGTGTTTTTATTGAAGTGTGTGGGTAGACAAGCTGATAAGTAACTGAGGTGGTGTGTGACTTGTACCATGTCCCTGCCCTGGATGTCACCATCTGCCTGACTGTGAGCTGTATTCACCTGTTGTGCTTTACCACAGAAAGGGAGGTCTCCAAGGCCCTCTATGGTGTGCAGTTGTACAGCAGCTCTGTGGTGTGCAGTGTACAGCAGCTCTGTGGTGTTCAATGTACAGCAGCTCTGTGGTGGGCAGTGTACAGCAGCTCTGTGGTGTGCAGGTATACAGCAGCTCTGTGGTGTGCAGTGTACAGCAGCTCTGTGGTGTTCAGTGAACAGCAGCTCTGTGGTGTGCAGGTGTACAGCAGCTCTGTGGTGTTCAGTGAACAGCAGCTCTGTGGTGTGCAGGTGTACAGCAGCTCTGTGGTGTGCAGTGTACAGCAGCTCTGTGGTGTTCAGTGTACAGCAGCTCTGTGGTGTGCAGGTATACAGCAGCTCTGTGGTGTGCAGGTGTACAGCAGCTCTGTGGTGTTCAATGTACAGCAGCTCTGTGGTGTGCAGGTATACAGCAGCTCTGTGGTGTTCAATGTACAGCAGCTCTCACACCATCAGGCATGTTTCGAATCAGGGACAAGCTCTGTATGTCAGTTCACAGACGAGGTTTGGGCAGAGAACCACTGCTGACCCTGAAATCAATCACCTTTTTTATCCCCTCTACACAGCAGATTGGTAGGTGGCCCAGAAGAGATCCCTCCTCCTCCTCCAAAGGTGGCAGATGCTTAGAGGCAGAAAAATATGCATCACCACCAGCCCTCCCTTATTGTATCCACCATGCTCATAAGTTAACACCAGCTCAAGCACCCTCTGTGTTAAGAACCTTTTCCCAATAGCCAGCCTAAACCTCTCCTGACACCACTTCAGCCTATTCCCTCAGGTCCTGTCACTGGTCGGAGTACTGTGCCATCTTCTCCACACAACAGTGAAGATTCTTTTCTCCTGTCATTCTGAAGATGGGACAATACTGAACCCAACTTTTTTTTCAAATACGTCTAAGACAATTGGTCCACAATTTCATATTCATCTGCCTTATTTCTGTAGGCTGATCCCCATGTGAGATTTTGGGTGCAGGTGACACTTGGCATGAGGAATGATGGCAGTTTTAGCATCTACAGCATGATTTTAGAATGGGAACTGACAAAAAGGAGATGGATGATTTTATGTCCAGGGACAAAACTTTAGATCCCCCTTGAGAGAGCTTCCACATAGCCACCAGAATCCAGTACAACTCTCAGAGGTGGAGGGATCTTGTGACCCTCTCTTTCTCAGTTCATGTCTGAGGAGGAACCTTTCAAACATCCTCCATTCCACTTGCTCCACAAACATGTCAAGTTGGCACCTATGGGACCATAACATTTACTGACATATTTTTAAGTGATGCAATGCTAACTTTCCACCTTGTCTTCTGATTCTTAGGAAATATCAGCTGGAGAAAGAATAATGGAACGCTGTCTAAATGAAAATTGTAACTCCACTTGCCCAGAAATTCCTTATCAAGAGAGTCAGACACTTCTGGTTGCTGTTTACAGCATTGTTTTTGCAATAGGCCTTCCAGCAAATTGCTTAACTTCTCTGCTGACATTTGTACAAATCAAAAGGAATATAGTAGTTGCCATCTACATTTTCAGTTTATCATTGTGTGACCTGATGTATTTATGTACCTTACCTGTCTGGATTATCTATGTGCAAAATGGGCACAAGTGGACCATGGGTGACACTGCTTGCAGGATAACAGGATTCATCTTTTTCTGCAGTATCTACATCAGCATTCTGCTTTTGTGCTGCATCTCTGTGGATCGTTACATGGCACTGGTGCATTCTCTGGAATCAAGGGGAAGAAGACAACAGAAAAATGCCATCATAATAGTCGGTTTTCTCTTTACTGTGGTTGCAGGAATCCACACGCCAGTATTTTTTATGGAAAATGGGCAAAACTGTACAGAGGTGAAAACCTGCTTTGAGACATTGCCCCTTAACTTATTATTGGCTTATTTCAGCTGTGCTAGATTCCTGTTTGGATTTTTCATACCCCTCCTGATCCTGATTTTTACAAACTGCAAAATTTTCAAAGCTACAAAAAGAAGCAGCAGCTTGACTTGTCGTGAGAAAGCCAAAGTGAAGCATGTTGCTATTGCCATTATTACTATTTTCGTGATCTGCTTTGCTCCATATCATCTGGTTCTCATAGTAAGAGCCATATACTTTATGTTTCATCAGGACTGCCCATGTCCATTTGAAAATAAGATATATTCAACTTTTACAGTGTTTCTGTGCTTAGCCACTGCAAACAGCATTGCTGATCCAATCATCTACGTTCTGGTCAGTGAAAATGTCAGAAAAGACTGCTATAGGAGCCTGAGAAGATTGAGATGGAACTCATCCAAGCCAAATTCATCCACCGATCGCAATACTGACAACATAAAGTTGGAAACGCTAAAAGAATCAGAGGAAGAGGGCCAAAGTAAAGAAAACTCAAAGAAATAACAGATTCATCTGACATTCAGAAGGCCTGCACCAGTGGCAGAGACCAGGAAAGTGGCAGCTAGCTGGTAGCTGCTGGAACAAATAAGAAGTTCCCAATGCCAGATGCAGGACACAAGTTTTTACATGCTGACATCATCTTGCACATCCTGCATGGGCCATTAACTCCTTGAGGATGCTATGGGAGCAATAATTCAAATTTCTGTTTGTCTCCTACAATAAACTTTGCCCACCAGTATCACTGATGAAAACACTGCTTTGCTAAGGATATGTGAAATAAATGAAGTGATTTACTTGGATTAAAATAGGGATCTTAAAAGTTTGGGGTTTTTTTTGGACTGACTCTCATATGAAATAAAACCATTTTTATCTTCTGAGCAAAAATTTTTAAAAGCATTGCAGAGAAGAACAATATACTGTTCTTAATGTTGCAATTTTTGCTCCTTGAGGAGGTACATGTTCCAGTTCTCATACATGCACTCTGCTGTTACCGTTTGTGGTTAACCAGTGGAAAATATTAAAAATGAGTGAACATTTTCCTCATACTCTAGCATGTGACTTCAGGTACATCACACATTCCAGGAGAATTAGATGGCAAAAAAGAATGCCTGACAACACAGACCAACAGTACTGCTGCTGCATTAGTCAAGATTCTGCACTGCCCTGAAATTCCTAAAATGTACAGTTCTAATGCTTGATAGCTTACAATTAGCAAATTTTACTTGTTTTGCAGTCAGACCTAGAATGCACTGAAATATACAGAAAATGTATACATTTCCAAGTGGAGTCAGGGACTGCTTTTATGCCATCCCCAAATGTTTGCTGAACTCGTGTTTCATTTCTGACTAAGCTAACCCTTCCCTTTTGTTATTGATCCCACTTTTACTGTGCAGGAGTGTGCAGAAGCTATGGGTAGGCTCACAGATGGTGTGGAAGGTTGGCAGTCTGGAGAGCACAGTCCTTCCTCCCCACAGCTGGAACTCCCTCAGACATGCTGGGGCAAATCCCACTGTTGCTGCTGCCACTTCTGTTATGAACAACCTGTTGATGGTAGTACCTTGTGCCTTCTAACAAGTATTTAAAAAATAGGAATGATACAAATCTGGCAATGTTTATCTAAAAAACTTATTCATATTTTTATGTGATTCCACAGACAGATCATGAACCATTTTGAGTACAAGTTTGTAGAGTGTTTCATAGCATCATTCCATTTAATCTGTGGTGTTATATTTCTGTGACATGTTGAAATTGTTATTGACATTGACATTTCTGCATTGAATTAATATTAACCAGTCTTAATATAAATGCAATACTTTTTATCTTAAAACTGCCATAGATATCTTTGTATGTTATATTTTTATATATTCTTACACTGTTGTAAAGAACCTTTATGCCAAAATTATATATCCTCAATTTACTATATTTTTTACATATTTCATTTTTTAATTATTGAATGACTCCTCTGGTATTTATATGTGAAATGGCTTTGTCCTCAAAAGTAGTCCACATAATACTAAATTGGAGATTGTTTCTTGGAAGAACATGACATTCTGTTGAGGTGCTAATTAAAAACTTCTGGATTTCTATTTTTATATGCATCTCAGAGATCAAATTCTCTAAGGTATCATGGAGAGAGCTGCAAGGTGCTGAGTATCTGTAACTTTCAGTTGCTGAAGAATTCTGCAGCAGCAGCAGAATGTGGCTGCTGACAGCCCCTGCCAGACAGAGCACTGGTGACTCATCTCAGAAGATGTACATGCAAACCACCCGACCTCAGGATTTTCATAGTCGGAAATCAAACCTTAATGAAAAGCAGCAGTGAATTTAGAAGAAACCAGAAGTACAGGCTTCTGAACTCATTGACATGGATGTAAGTTAGCTATTGACCTCGATGAATTTAAATATCTCTGATGATTTCCCTCTGATAAGGAGTGAGTGTTGAGTGAGGGGATTGTCCTGCCCTGCGCTGAGCTGCTGCGGCCTCACCTCAAGTCCTGCGTGCAGTTTTAGGAGCCACCATATAAAGATGACATTAAACTGTGGCTCTCCTGCAGTCACAGAGTGTTGGAATGCGGGCTAGCAAAGCTTCCTGAGTGACCAGAGGGGCACACAGGAGAGGCTGCCCCTGAGCTTCCACCCAGGCCTTTCAGGTGGCAGTGGGTGCAGCGCCGTGGGTGATACCGCAGCACGACACCACCAGGATCCCAAGGGAAAGAGCCAAAGGAGAGGACACTCTATGCACTCCAATGAAGCTTTATTCAAAGACGGGTCAGGGACGAGTGACAAGGGAACAGTGGTCCGGCTAGGGTTTTTAAAGGAGGCTACTTTAGGGGATGGGAACATCACATAACCAAGGGGAGAACACTCAGGGAGGAGCATGGGATCTAACAAGACCAATGGGGTTAACATAGGGGAGGGAGAAGCCTCTAAAACAAATCAACTGTTAGAACCAGGGCATCAAACATTCGGGAACAAAAAGGGTGGATCTAGGTCAATGGACAAGGGAAGGGGACAGCACAGCTTGGATAGACAGGTCTACACCAGGGAAGGAAGGGAGAGAGGAGCAGGGAAACAGGCAGGGTGAGTGGCGGCTAAGGGCGGGAAAACTTAGGGGTAAACAACTTGGGAGAAACCATTGTGAGGGGATAAAACGGGGGTACAGGGATCAAAACATTTTGTTTAATTAACATTGAACTACTAACTGTTGCAATTGAAACAACTATAGAACTCATAAAACACACTGCCACATCAAGCTATTTGAGAACAACCAAAGGAGGGCCATGAGGATGGTCAAAGCTCTGGAGGGGAGGATATGAGGAGTGTCTGATGTCACTTGGTCTGTTCAGCCTGGAGTCTGAGGGGAGACCTCGTCATGGTGGGAATCAAGGGAGCAGGCACTAGTGTCTTCTCTCTGGTGACAGGGACAGGACCTGAGGGATGTCCTGAAGCTGAGGCAGAGGGGACTTAGGTCAGATGTTAGAAAAAGGTTCTTCACCCAGAGGGTGGCTGGGCACTGGAACAAGCACCCCAGGGAAGTGGTCACAACACCAACCCTGAGAGAGTACAAGAAGCATTTGGACAATGCTCTCAGGTGCCCTGCACAGAGTCAGGAGTTGGGACTTGAGGATCCTTGTAGGTCTCTTCCAACTCAGGATATTCTACAATTCTGTGAACCAACATTAGAACCTAGTGGCACAGATGCAGGGGCCAGGGATTATAAAGGTCTGATGCAACAGCTACAGTTCTGCTGCCTTAATGAAGGTGCATGCTGTTCTAAATTACTATGTCATTCTGCATCTTCTCTTCAGGAAAATCCATGGAGTTTCTTTGTTCAGCCACACTCTGAAACAAAAGCTTTAGAAGTGACAGACTTGTGCAGCCTGATCTAATTTAAAAATTTACCTAGATAATCTCCAGAGATGCTTTCCAATCTAAAATATTCTGTGATAGATTACTGAAGGGGTTAGGGGCCTGGTACCAAGCAACATATCCACATGGGAAAACTGCACATGCTGACTTTTTTGGATAAACCGAAAAGCAGCTTTATGGCTGAATGAGGGCATCAAGAAACATTCCATCTTGTTAAAATATCCCACCAGATAAAGTGACTGTTTCTTGTCTGGTAATTCAAGTACACTGTTATAAATGACCAAATCGTGAGCCAAACTTATAAGAAAATGTAGCAAAGATTTATTAATTTGTCTGCGAGACCAAAGTTCGGTCGTCGAAACCACCAGAGAGTCAGTGTCAAGCCCAGGATCGGCGCGCTGGGTGAACACACGGATGTGACTTCCGAATGTCAGAGTCTCCCCAGTTCACGAATGCTGCCTCGCAGCAAGTTTTTATACACTTTATTCTGCCCGAGGCAGAGATGACCAGATGTTCTTTGTGTCTCTTCACATGCATCGCCGTGGCTTTACATGTGCAGAGCTGGGCAAAGGTTCAGTCCAGGTGTCCCGATGTTGTCAGTCGATTCTGGGGAAGCCATGTATTCGCAAGTATCAGGGTGGTTTATCTTGGAAGATGTAATCAGCAAGGCGATAATCACTCTCAGGTGGGCCCAGCGACCCAACCCGACCCAGGGAAGCCAGCGATTATCGACCTGGAAACTTCTATTCTTACGTTACAACCCCGATGTTTATGTTAACGTGCTGGGATCTCGATGTATATGAATAAGACACTGCTCCCGGCCAGGATGGTCAAAAGACATAGTTTGGATCTTACAATATTTTATACATTAATAGCATGAATTATCTCTACTATATACTACACACACAATCTATTTTTTGTCAGACAGTATGTGACTGTGCCACTCAGGCAAAGGAAAGGTCTCAGCAGTGGCACAAGTGTGAGATACACAGCCAAGGGCACTCTTCTGTTCAGAGCAGATCTGAGGGGTGGATTGATTGTGTGGGTCTTTCCACCCTTTCCTCCTGCAGACACACCACCAGTGAGCCCACAGGGGCTGCTTCATGCTGTGAAGAAAGGTTCACCTGCTGCATCAGATCTGCAGTTCTCAACACAGCCATCTGGATCTGTACCTATATGGATCTGGCTCCCAACCTCCCCAACTCAGTCCAAGCTATGAGTTAGAGAGAATACAAAACAAAACCAAGGCTGTGCCTCCCAATTTGGTCTATAGATGGCCAGGTTTCCACACATAAGGCGCAGAGCAGGTAAACTGCTCACTGCTGTAAGGGGGTGGGATTAGAAAATTTCACTCTTATACTCAGCATTTACTCAGGTATAACATCAATCATTTGACTAAAAGAGTGGGATACTGTATAAATAAAACATTATTTTATTTTTACATGTGTCTCAGACACTTATAATGTACCTGGGAGATAAGCTCATTGCTGATTATTTTAAGTATGATTAGAAAACACAAAGCGAATAATTTCTGGCTATGAACTAGAGCTGGCCAGACTAGTTTTTGCAGACAATATATGTGATTTGTTTGCTTATTCATCAATTTTAAGTTATATCTGAAGACTGCATTTTTTTTAAGTAAATGTTTAGGGTAACTAATTTATAAAACTCTGTTCCTGACTAAGAAATGCTTTCATGTTCTGTATTAAATTTTGCCACAAGAGGATTGCTACAATTTTGCTACAAAGCTGACAAAACCCCACAGGCATGAACTCAGACTCTCCATGTGTGACAAAGTTTCTTGTGCAGTTGGTCACCTTGTGACTGTACATGGACAGACATTAAGTTGTACTCATGTACAACCTAATGTCAAATTTCTGCTGGGTGGTGAATGATGAAATCTAACTCAGAACAAGGCTTTCAGAAACACCCACAACTTAACAGCTTTTCTGAGTGAAGATACTGTCATTCTACAGCTCACACTGTGGGACTGGACCTCTAGGAAACTTCCTCTGTACAGTGAAATTATGCCAAAGTTCCCTGACAATTTGGAATGTCCATCTTCTTTTCAAACCAGCACAAACTAACAGTAGCAAACAAGAGTGGGGGGGCTGCATCAAAGAGATGCAATAATTCTTTTACCTCTCTGGCATGCAGGGAAGCATACAGGTGCCAGCATCCCCAGAGCTGGACCTCCCAGCATGTGTTCTGCAGCCGGGTCTAGAGGATGTGACACCAGTTCTCACCAGTTCTCCATCTCTTCGGTGCCTGCTGGAAGTGGGTGGTTTGCACGGCATTGCTCTCCCTCCTTCCCTGCAAAATGAACCTCTGCACAGGAGAGGGCGCTTCTGCTTGCAGCAGGGATGCAGCACGGCCTCAGAGTGACAAGAATGTGAAGCACAAAAAGAGAAATGTTATCCCAAACTGGACTCATACTAATACCCTGGTAACAGCTGTCAGTAGCTGCCATCATGAGCTGTTGGTAAGAAAGGATAGGGATCTGAACTCATTATGTCTAATCTGTAATTCACATCACTGAGAACTTCTAGGACTTTATTCTCTTACTCTGTCCTGTAAGAAATGCTCAGAGGTGATGAAGCAAAAACCAGCCTTTCAGACAGAAAGTCTGCTGAGGACATATGATAAGATGTGGTAAAAATTTTACAAAGCATCACATGAATACTGTCTACAAGAGCAACCTCTCACTGCACCATGAAATGATCCATCCTGTTAGGTAGTCTCTGTCAGTGACTGGGCCTGTGCAATTCAGCCCATGATCACAGAGCATCCCTCTATGTTCAAAGGTCTGTCTTGAAATATTTTCTTGAGGGCAATGAAGAATCAAAAAGAAGACAGATACTGTGGGAAGAGGGTGCTGTATGATATACAAAGTCCTTAAAAACCTTGTAAACCTTAAGTCACAGATGTTCTGAACAAATATGCAAATATCCATGTTCAGAAAGCTACTTAGAAATGCAGCAGCCTGTATCACAGTTCCCCATCTGTAAAATGTGAAATTTTTTCCCTTGAGCATTGTCTGGCTCCTTGGTTTAAAACACAAGCCCTTGCAGGAGATACTAGAAAGTGTGAGCAGGTGTGTCTATGCATATTCAGAGCTCACTGCAATGGAGCAGAGAACAGTGTGGAGGCAGATAGGAGGTATTAAAACACAAATTCTAATTAGTCAGCACTTTCAGGGTCAGATTCAAAGTACTTTATTTGCTTCTATTTATGCTGAGGCATCAGAAGAAAATATACACAGGCTTTCATTTTAACTTTGTGTCTCCTTCTGGTAACATGGGCATTAGACCCTTGGGGATTTTGCTGGGATTTTCCTCACTGTGATATTCTAGTGTTTGGAGGTGTCTTGTTGTTTTCAAAAGATAAGAGTGATACTGATCTGCAGAGTTGATTTCCAGACTGGAAACACTCAGTGCCAAGCACTCACAAGGCTCATGTACCTGTCTAGGTACAGGACTGAAGACACCAGTAGCACTATTGCAGTGCTGTACACAGGAGGCCACCAGCAATAATCTCTAAAATCCCTAGTTCTTGAAGATCTCTCCATGTGGACTCTGCCTCTCATCTTCCCTTCCTGACAGTACTTTCATGAGTTTGGAAGCACTTTCTTAGCACCAGTTTTCTGGGATGAAGTCTCTGACAGTGTGAGTCTGACCTACTTGAGACAACAGAACTATTACTTATCAATTTGATTAACTGGGGGCAGGGGAGTGTTGCCTTTCTTAAATATAGTCAAGAAGATGAGGCTCACACTACCCACTACAGGTAATTTTTATTCTAGTATGTTTGACATTTATAGGTGATGAGGCAATGTGTTTGATACAGGAAATTTGATAAGGTATAAAAAATCCTGTAATTTTCTGTTTAGCTGCATGTATGGTTTCAAACTGTCTCTAATTCTTTTGTTCAAATCCTCCCTAAAGTAAAGCTCTCGGTGGAATGGTGCATCACTGCATCACTGGCAGGTACAGCTGTATCCCAAAGGGGACAAATCCACAAATTTCACACTAAACTCAGGACTGGATGGAATGGTATGGAAAAGGGAAGGAAAAAAGTACATTAAACAGCAAGGGAGCTCCAGGAGTACCACCAAATCTTGCTGTCTTGACCTGGGGGAATGGCCCACCAGCAAACTCTAGGAGACTCTAAGACAGGCTAAGAACAAATCTGAAGTTTCAGCAGAAACAAGAAGAAGAGAAATGAGGATCTTCCTCTGTACACAGTGGTGTGAAGCAGATACAGGCAGACTGTAAAGTCAGAAAAGTTTGATGGGAAACTAAAGGTCAGTGGGTGACTTCAGTGTACACAAAATCAGAATTCAGAGGTGTGTGTGATTTTATAACTCAGCATGGGGCTTTCCCTAGAGAGGCTTAATGGACACTTCTTGATTTCTTAAAGGATGAGTCATTGCCTTTTCTGACCAGAAATATTCCCCTCTTATGAGAGTGGGGAAGCTGGAAATTATGCTAAATGTTTTTCTTCCGTTTCAGATACTAGAAAAAGTTCTTAGTCAAATTCAGAAAAATAACACAGTAGAAGAAATCAGAAATCCCAGAAAGTAATTTTTTTTTTTTAATTTTTTTTTTTTTTTACCCCTGGAGATACTAAAATCCATTCCAAATAAATCAATGTGAAATTAAACCAAAGCCATGAAAATAGCTATCCTCCTCCTCCTGTGGAAAATTAAATGTGAATCTGAACTTTTTTCTTTTTTTGCTGGACCATAGTTTCAGATCATGACTTAAACCTCTCAGAATTTGGAGAATTTGTGTAGTTTTTAATTTAGAAATGTAGTTGGACATAATCTGCCATTATGCAAGGCAATATTAATGTATAACTCTGACTTGTCCATCCTTCAGTACCATACCTAGCTGATTAGCATGAAGAAGAGTTTTTAGGAAAGCAACATGTCATTGAAATATTCAGTATATCAGTCAACTCTGAGTTGTGACTACTGCCTCTATTCTGAACCACGTAGAATTTTCATCTCAGAAATAACACTGAGAAGTTAATTCACCCTTTTCGATCCTTCCAGCTTTTGTTTAGGATCAATTTCTTTGTGTTTTCCAGTGCAGTTCACGCTCTGACCGCTTTAAAGTCGAAGTATAATGTTTTTCCAGTAGTTCAATGCAGTCACAAGAGGGCACCAGACTCTACCCTATTTCTCCTGCCGAGCGTGGTGGACTTCACAGTGGAAGAAAAAACATTAGTACCTCTTATATCCCTAAAGTTCACATCCTGTAAACATAATCTGTAAGAGTTTGTGCTGCTCCTAGGTAGAACAGTCTGTACAGAGGAGTGTGCCTGTGTGCTTATCCTCACCATACAAATAGCTGTTGAGCCACACACAAGATCAGGCTCTAATATTTATCCAAATATGGCAGAAACACAACCTTTTGCAAAGGATGGCTACAAACAAGCTGAGAAACAAGAAGAAAACAAAACAAAACCAAAACAAAAAATCAGGGAAATCACAGGGAGAAAGAGACAATTCCCTTGCATTAAAATAAAAAAAAATGGAGGATGATGGAACTTGCCAGGATGTGTCCATGATTCCCTGAACAGGATGTAAGTGGCAAGAGGCAGGCAGACCATCTAAGGCATTCAGCTGAGCCCCATGCAGTATCTAAACACCCAGCAAATTCTAAACAACTCTTTGATGAGCCCCACTTTGCCTCTCTGCCTCAGCAAACCTCTCTCCACATCATCCTGCACCACTGCTCACAGCAGCTCCTGCAACTTTATCCCAAGTCTGTTGGCATTTGGTGCTACTTGTAAGTACCACCAATTAAAGATTTATTATTCCATTAATATGAGAAATGTTGAAATGATTGCTGGGAAACCACTGGCTACTGGCAGGCCACCAGGAGACAGGAGTTAACATTCCTTTACTGCTACTAAAGTCAAGGCTGTCATTCCCATCGAGGTGCAGGACCAGAGCAGGGAACAAGACCAGCTCCCAGCCTGTTATCTCTGTTCATAGTCAGGCTTCTAATCGGGTTAACCCTTTAAACACAAGGTACACATGTGTTAGCAATCATTCTCTTAGGAAAAAAAAATCACGTTTTTAATATGCCTTTTCATACTTTACCTACTTCTTATCCTCACTTTTTGATACTCTTAATAATTTGTAATTGTTTTGTTCCTACTATAATTTATATTTTTATAGACTATGGCATTCTACTAAGCCACCAGCAAATCAACATCAGCAATAATTTGTAGCTACAGTATACTTTCCTTTTAACTTATTGATTCATCAGACTCTCAAATAAAATTTGGAAACAATCCAAACACTCCAGTAAGCCATCACAGCTGCTTTCTACTCTTCAAGGCTCATAGAGGGTCATTTTAATTTGCAGATAAAGCATTTATTTCTATAACCAGCATATTTCTCTTACTGATGCCTCATTTTATTCTCCTTGTTGTTTATGATGGGTCTAAAGAAAATAGCATTTCCGGTTTGGAAAATGTAAAACAACTGTCAACAGCTTGTTACTGAAGTCTCAACCACCAGAATTATTATTGCATATGAAACTCAGTGTTCTTATTTTTCTACTTTTCTCCCATAGATTTCATGGTCCAAATGCTTACCAACTTTAGGTAAGCATAAAAATAAATAACTACACCACATATTCCTAGAAGTTTTTTTTTGTTTTAACTGTGCTTTTGAATTATAACTCTCCAGTCTGCCATGACTGCAGAAATTAGTTTCCCACTGATATTGTAATTTTCAAGGACACGGCTTGTAGGAACAGCACGGTGCCTCCTGAAAGGCTGGTTTCAGGAGCAAAACACTGTCATATCAAAAGATGCAGAACAGAAAAGGTGCAAGCTCAAATCTGGACTAAAAGATTTGAAAGCCACACTCTAATGTATGTTCAAAAATATACGAAAAAAGGAATTATTCATTAACTTCTTCAGCCTGCAACCACTGCAGGCTATTTTGTTCTTACAGTATCTGCTGTTTCAAAGGAAGGTAGAGCTGATGGGGGAGAAAAGATCTTCATATGACCAGCACAAATACATTCATCAGAAACAGACTAGCTCCTGAGATGAAAATACTGTTCTTAGCTGGCTGAAAAGAAAGGAATACCTTGTGTACTGACAGGCTGCGCATGGTTTTTCAGCCTGTGGGTGCTATTTAATAGTAGATGCTTAGTTGCTATAGCAACTGTCATAGCCTATGGTATTTATGCTTAGATACAGAACACATATTTTAAGCAGCACCAGATAACATGGCACTCAAGTATCCAAAATGCACGTTTAAAAAAATCCCTATTAAGAAGTAGTTGTGTTCTTTTAGTTATTAAAATTCCTTTCTAAGGCAGCACTTTCGCAACAACAAAACAATCTTGTCCCTCACAAACGTAAACCTGAACTATCACAATGAGCTACCTTAAAATAAAACCCCAAAGGACATTTAGGACTTTAAAATCCATCTTTGCTGACTGCTAGTGCAACATTTGGAGACTTTTGCTGTTTGGTCTAGTGCATGGTGCTTTGTCCATAGAGGTTCCTATTGCCATTAACTTGGTATCATCTGGGCTTTGGTATCATCTGGGCTTTGTTCCTCCCTGCCAATGTCCACTACAATACACTTTTCACCTGCCATGGAGAACACATTCTCTGAATTGGCTGGCAGCTGTAGATCCTGATGAAAACACTGATTTTTACTTTGATTTTGTCACATCGTCCTGGCTGAAGAGATTAAACAAATACTGTAATGAGGGCACTCTCTTTCAGTGCCTTTCCACTGTAAGAGGAAACTCATAGTCACTGACTTCAACAGTGAGGGCCTGTGAGGGGTCTTTAACTCCAACCAAACCATTTTATCCAAGCAGGCTAAGAAAGTGAGTGGACTACTGCAGGCCTAACTGCTTCCCTGTGTCCTGTCTTCACTCTATTTCCTGCAATCAAAACATACAAATACTTCTTAGCAATTTATTATTGGTTCCATAAAGCTGCTAGCTGGCTTGGGTAAAAACAGCAGGGCTGCTTTTAGCTCACAGAGTATCTTCGTCTGTACAAGTTCTTACAAAGAACTCATTTCTTGGCTCATGTCACTGCTAATCCCCATGGCCTCCTTGCAGATAGATCAGATACAGCCATAAAACCCAAGGCCTGAGGCTGCTGGCCTGAGGCAGACAGATTTGTGCCTAGGAACAGAATGCTTTGCCATTGTTGTGCTGACAGCCACACTCCCCTCCCATCACCTGCCTGCTACCACTGCTCAGTTTTTCAAGCCCCAGCTGAGCCAACAGTGTCATATTCAGACATGTATTAGCATCTGCATGGATTAGCTGGGGTGATGAATGCTCTGACTGTGCTAGTCTCATTTTGTAAGCCACCTACATTTGATGCCAGCACCACTATCATCCAACATCAAGCTACAGTTAGCCCACAAATGTTCACTCGCTTATTACAAACCTTTTGGTTTGTTTTACAGGCTCCAGTTGCCCACTGCTCTTTGTTTAATTCTTCCTACAGGTAGGAGTAACAGCCAGGCCCAGAGCAGTGGAGAGAAGCCTACCCTCACAGAAGGCTGAGAAGTTCCAGCCACCTTTGGTGATCCATGCATTAACACACTGCAACGACCGCACTGTGACTGCAGACTGAACTCAGTGAAGTTGGATCCTGTACCTGGCTTATGGGGCCCAGCTGAGCTCCTGCTACAGGCTTGTTTCTTGAGGAGCAGCCACATTTAATTACTCCTTAGCTCTTTTTCCATCTGCCTCTGGATTTTTAGGGGAGCTCTGCTGCAGGAATGTGCTTGTCTGCAGAAGCACTCAGGACTGATTCATAATGCTGCCTATCTCAGAAGTAATCAGAATTTGCCAGGTTGGGCTTAAAGGAAACTATGTGTGCTAGGAATGGGCCTCCTGCCGTACTCTAGAGCAAAATTAAAAAGACAAACATATCTTAAATGCTTTAATCAAACAGTAATTATGAGAGAAACAATACAGACTCAGAACAAGTCCACGTTGTCTTTAGCAGGCAGAGGCAAGCAAGCTCTGTCCCCGCTCTGAACCAGTGGGATCACAGCCAAAAAACTCTTCCAAACCACAGGCGGTTGTGCTGGTAATGCACAGAGCTTGAGCTAACACACCTTGTCTCTCAAAGAGTCGCCAGCCAGAGCAGAGCACTGCACTGGCGACAGCTCACAGCTTCCAGTTCAGGGCTGAGTCATGTCTGGTTTTGTTGGGTTTGGGGTTTTTTTGTCTTTTAAAAGGGTGGTGTCAGCCGTGCTCCTGGACACTGCGTTGCTGTTAATTTTTGCGGTTTTATAAACATTATCCAGCTCTAAACAGCCTTCCCGTCACAGCCAATGTGTGAAAGACTGGCCAGCTCAGCAGGGGCCTAAGCAGCTTTGAGAAAGGAGCAGCAAAGCTCCCGAGGCATCAAGCACAGCCCGGCACAGGCTTGCTCCAGACGGGAAGGAAGGGGGCTGGGCGGGAGGGAGGGAGCAGTGGCTGCTTTCCAACGCCCGTGGCACGCAGGTCGCACCAGCCGGTACCAGCCGCGGCCGGAGGGAGAGGCAGGCAGGGCTCCCGGCCTGCGGGCGGGCTGCGGGGTGGGGAGAGCCGGGGCTGGCTGCGAGACGGGGAGAGCCGGAGCTGCTGCGGGATGGGGAGAGCCGGAGCTGCTGCGGGATGGGGAGAGCCGGAGCTGCTGCGGGGTGGGGAGAGCCGGAGCTGCTGCGGGATGGGGAGAGCCGGAGCTGGCTGCGGGATGGGGAGAGCCGGAGCTGCTGCGGGATGGGGAGAGCCGGAGCTGCTGCGGGGTGGGGAGAGCCGGGGCTGGCTGCGGTTCAGCTCCCGCACCGCGGATGCTCCGCTCGGGGAGGCGGCGCGGCACGGCTGGAGACACGCAGCTCTCAGGCAGGGATTGAAGCCAAGCCCGTCCTTCCGCCGAGCACGAGGCTCCGCTGCCCGGCCAAGGGAAGGCAGCTCAAGGCAGCAGCTCCGCTCGGGCCGGCCCTCCTGCTCTGAGGCTGGGGCTGCAGCTCAGATCACTCCCTCCATGTGCTGAGGATGGATCTACACCTCAGGCCTGGTTGGAAAGATCGAGGCAATGCCTGCTCCTGTTACATCAGCCCTGCTGCCTCCTGCTTCAGACAAAGACAGCATCCCATTCATATTTTATACAGGCTGCCAGTGCTTTTAAATCCCTTCAGAACTTCCACTCGCTCTGGAGATCTTGCTGCATGTCAGTGGTGACCCGGCTTCCCAGGAGAGACCTGCTGAGCTGATTTGCACCATTGTCCCTGTCACCCATGTTATTCACTCCCTCAGCAGGCAGGCTGCTCTGCAGTGTCTTACTAGGTGCAATGCCTTCCAATTGTCTAGAAGCTTTGGGTATATGCTCTTGTGAGAAATGGATTTGTAAAGAATTCTTAAAACCTGATAGAAAGTTCACACAATCTTATACATTTGTATGTAAACACTTAGATAAGGTGTGTTGATTTAGGAAGGCTATAGAATAGAGATTATATTGTTGAGAGAGACTGAACTACAAACAAGTTTCAACAAGTTTTAAAATATGGTCTTGTAAAAATACTAGATGTTTCAAAGAACTAGAACTATGAAAGATGTATTGTAGTAGGACTATGTGGGGAAAAAATATAAGTGATTTGTGTTAGTAGTAATAGTAGCTCTCCTGATGTTAGGAATATTAACACACAAACACCAGAGGTTTATGTCCAAAAAGGAGACAGAGGAGTCCTTTCTGGCTTTATTCAAATAAAGGGAGAGGCCATGGGGCATTCCCCTGGGATCTCTCGAATTTTTGGAGGACACAGCGTCATTTTTAACCTAATTTCCCGGCCGCATTTCCCTTCTCTCTTTCCCCATTGGCTGAGGTACTTGAGAGGTACAGACTGCCCGATAACCTGACACCAAAGATTTCCCTTTAATGTAAAACCCTCCCTTTTAATTTTTAATTCTTACAGAATTTAGGGTTTTTTCTTCCCCATTGTTGCTGTCATCTCTCAATGTCTAATTTCGTTTATCAGCAAACCTAAAGTTTATTTGTGAAAGCAAATATCTTTTTCCATTCATCAATCAGTGGAATCCTTCCCATTGTTTCTTTTATTTTCCAGAGCTAGTTTTATGTACCAACATACCCACAGCTTGTTTGTAAAGACAAATCTGATATTCCTCTCACTGACAATCCTGGCCAGTGATTCCCTCACTTTTTTCCTTTTCTTTGTATGCAGTTACTTTCTTCATTTCAGGTAGTTTTGCAGACATCTCTTTCCAGCTCTCTAGTAAATACTTCAGGCTGCATTGTTTTGCAAAGATCTGTCCAGATTCTTCCATTTTGACTTTTCAAGTTTTGTTTTTCACATATGTGAGATGTGAGAGTTGCGTTCTGTTGGTAATCAAATGAGGAGACATCACTAGTTTCTCAGATTTTTAGTGAAGATGGAGAATCTTTCACAATTTTTCTTTCACTGGTTTAGTCAGAAATAGATTATGTAGTTCTTAAGCCATAAAACATCCTCCAGTTTTACTGGAGAGGTTATTGAGGGGGAAAAAAACCCATAAAAATGTTGTGTAGCTACACAGAAAAAAAAAAAAAGAAAAAAGCATCAGAAGAGGGGACTTTAGTACCTTACTCTACATAGATGATGCTATCACTAGAAAGGGCAATGCAAATGAACTCTCCAAGCTGTGCTCCTTCAGGGAACAGCCCCCACACTGCCTCCAAAGGGGCCTCCACGGAGGCTCCAGGGTTCATGCAGGATTTGTTGTGGGAATACCTATTTGAATTCCTGCGGGGCAGGGGCTGCCGGGGGCCGCGGGAGGAGGGTCGGGCCCTGCTGCCGCCAGCTGTGGGAGGCGGTGCCCTGCGGGAGCAGCCGAGGCGCAGAGCCTGGATCAGTCTGCTCCAGGAGTGTGATGGCTCCCGGAGTGACTAAGGCATCATCGTGACAAACCAGGCACTGCTTTGGGAAAGACTCTGCCCAACGGGAATGTACTTTTTCCAGATATTTTTCACACTGACCATCTTTTGTTTCACAAGCAGTTTAGAGATTACCAGGATTACATCTTGGCTGACTGCATGTTGGGGATTACAATGTTAGAAATTAATTGTCTAGGGTTAAGTTTAATCGTAACTTGCTTTCAGTTTAGCATGAGTGGGTCCTGCTGGAGAGCTAAGCAGGGGAGTAAACAGAGAAAGACTGGGTATCTTCAGATAAGAGCTGAGATCTTGAAGGGCCCCAGGATGGAAGATAAGAACAATTATGGCTTGCCCACGTGGACATGGAGAAAGAATTCCATGAGGTGTTAGAAGACTCCAGACCATAAACCACCATTGGGCACAGGAAGATCAGGTGCACAGACTGTGGGATATAAGGGCCCAGGAATTTCTTGGTTTGGGATTCTTCTCCAGAGGCACCACCTCAAGCTGAAAGAAACCAATTCTGGCTCAGAACCCAGGGTCAAAACTCTTCCTTAACATTGCAAATCTTTGGAGGTGACGCAGTTCACAGCTGAGCACCTGGACAAAGTCTTTGCACCTGTGGACAGCAGGAGATCTGGCATACAGATGTGTTTTAGATTCTTGTTGGTGTGGCTGGCGTGGAGTACTCAATTCTGAAAGCAGAAGCTCCTTGAAGCTTAAGGGACACCAGATACCAGTGTGGGAGCTGTGGGTTGTGTACAATGACTCAGGAGAGTTTTACCAAACAGTACAAGCTGTAGAGCACATCAGGCTCTTCCACCAGTGCATGTGGAGGACTGGGACAGGGAGGAGGAGGAGGGTAACTTGGATTACTTTGTGTTACTTTGCCTTGACTGAGGCTGCATTCTAACATCGGAGAACATGGTGTGATTCTGGGCTTGTAGCTGATTGTGGTAAAGACCTAGAAATACAGTTTCACCATAATCCACTGACAGCTGGAAATGCCTGTTATGAAGGAGACACAGCCATCATCTGTCCTGGTCACTGAGTTCTAGAGGGCCTGTTCTGCAGTGCTGATTCAGTTGAACTCAAAGGCTTTTATGCCTTAGTGCCTTTTATGTTGACAAAAGAAAGGAGACCTCTTTCTTGACTGTATAGAATCCAGTAAAAGGACCTCCAGTTTGAATTGAGTGTCACATGAAGTTGTGAAGGGGATTTTAAATGTCCATCATGGGAAAACCACCCTGGAGAACTGTGTGTTAGAGTGTGAAACCAGAGGCGTAACAGCGCAGACATCAGCCAAGCTATTAATGAAAAACTCAGATCTGTGTGATTCCAGGGGTGCTGGTATGGAAATACATCCAGGTAGTGCATGCACTCTGTTGAGCAATGCCGCAAGAAGGGAATACTTATAGACAACTTCTTAGATGAGTATTATGACATTTTCCAAGGTAACCATGGTCAACAATGCAATCCACAATAATAAAGGATATAGCGTGTTCCTGGTCAGATCAGTGATGGTCTCTGACATAAAGGATGTTTCAAGCAGCCAGAACAAAAGGGATCACAGCCCACCCAGTCGGGGGATGGCCAACCTGTGTAGAGGCTTCAGGCATGAACAACTACCTGAATGCACAGGAGAGAGCTGACATTTCTGAGCAAACTGAAAGCAACTACGAAGTTGCAAATTAACTTGGGGCTACTTCTACAAAGAAGAGCCAGAAGAAGTGAAAAGAGATGACTGAGTCTTCTCCCAAAAAGCAGATCTTGTTGTGCTATGGAAATATTATTTCTTCCTGCTTTACTGTATGCCGCTCCAGCTCTGCTGTTTCCCAGCCTTTCCTACAGAACCTCAGCCGCAATCCTCCAGCTCCGGCTGCCTATCCCACCCTTTCTCCAGCTCCTTCCCCTCCCCGTCCCGCCGCGCCCGGGGGCGGGAGGCAGCAGCTGCCGCCTGTGCGGCGCTCGGCAGCCCGGGCCAGCCGCCCCTCCTTCCCCCGGGCTGCTCCGGAGCAGCCGGCACGTAGCGGCTCGGCCGGGAGAGCGACCGAGAGACGCTGCGGCGGCCTAAGTGCTTGCAGATGTGCAACTGCATCGGGCTGGGGTCACGGCGGCCAGCAGGGTTTGGGGAGGGGGTTTTGCTCAGCAGGGCGGCGGCAGCTTTAGGACAGAATGAGTTAGGTTGGAAAAGACTTCTGAGATCGAGCCCTGTCAAACAGGACCTTGTCAACTAGACCACGGCACTAAGTGCCATGTACAGTCTTCCTTCAGCACCTCCAGGGATGGTGACTCCACCACCTCCCTGGGCAGTCCATTCCAGTGCCTAATCACCTTTTCTGTGAGGAAATTCTTCCTAATGTGCAGCCTAAACTCCCTACAGCACAGCTTAAGGCCATGTTCTCGCTTGCGCTGTCACTGGTTCCCTGGGAGCAGAGCCCGAAGCCCAGCTAGCTGCACCCTCCTGTCAAAAAATTGTAGAGTGATAAGTCCCCCCTAAGCCTCATCTTCTCCAGGCTAAACACCCATAAGCTGCCTCAGCTGTTTCTCATAAAACTTGTGCTCCAGACCCTTCACCAGCTCTGGTCTCTTCTTTGACCCTCTAGCCACCGTAATAGCCTTCCCGAACTGAGGGGCCCAGAACTGGGCACAGCACTCCAGGTGTGCTCAGCACAGGGGGACGATCCCTGGTCCTGCTGGCCACACGATTCCTGACAGAGGCCAGAATGCCCCCGGCCTTCTCGCCCACCTGGGCACTCCCTGCTGACTCGTGCTCAGACGGCCGCTCCCCGCGGGCTGTGAGGCATCACCCCGCCCCCAGCACGCGGGTTCCTGGCTCTGGCTGCGAGACCCGGGGCTGGCGGCCGGGCCCGAACAGGAAATGCCACAGGCCTTGCTAATGGAGTGCTGAGGCCTCCTGTCACCCCGCGGGGCGCAGCTCCGGGGCTCCCTGGCCCTGAAGGAAGTGGCGCCTGACGGCAGGGAGAGCCTGGACCGAGGCGGCCAACGCTCGCTCTCCCCTCCCCCGCCAGGGCTCCCCGCGGGCTGCAGCGCGGCCAGGTCTGAACCTGTTCCCGCCGGAACCCGTGGCCGGGAGCCCAGACACACCGCGGCGTCTTGGCTGCGATTTGAAATCGGGGCGGCCCCGCCTCGCCCCCGCCCCCGCCTCCCTCAGCCTCTCACGGCCGAGGGGCAGGGCCAGGCTGCCATGGCAACCCCACAGCCTTCGGGGGCGGAGCCCGAGGGCGGGACAGGCGGGCGCTGTAGCCAATCGCAGCGGCGAATGGCGCCTGCAGCGCCTGGCGGCAGCCAATAGCAGCCGCCGTCGCTCCCTGGTGGGCGCGGTCTCCGGGAAGGCCCGCCCCCGGCGGACGCGGGTCCCTTTGTGGCCTTTGACAATAAGATGGCGGGCGGGGGGAGGCGGGGCCAGTTGGCCCCGCCCGTTCTTCAGGCTCGGAGTGGACGGTGAGGCGGGAGCCGAGCGGGAGATCGTGCGCGGGCGTGCGCCGGCGACAGCAGTGACAAGGCGGTGAGTACGATGGGCTGGGTCGGGCTGGGCTGGGTCGGATCCGCGGGAAGCCGGTGCCGGCGGAACCCGTGGAAGGGACGGGATCGATTCAAAATGGCGGCGAGAGCGCGGGGGATGAGTAACCGCCGGGAGCGCTGAGGGGGCCGGGGCGGCGGGACTGGGGACCCGTTCCGCACCTCGGTCCCTCCCGCAGCCGCGCTCCCTCAGCGTCCGCGCCTTTCCCGGGCGCTCCGCTGCCCTCCCACTGCCGGGGAGCTCCCCCTCGCTCCCCGCCCCGGTCCCGCCTCTCCCCCCGGCTCTGCGGGCTCCCCCTGCCCAGCGCTCCCGGCCCCCACCTGCGTGTCCCGGAGCTCCTGCCCCATCTGCTCAGCCTGCCGCCCTTCCTTCCCCGGGTGCTGGGACCCCTTCCCAAATCTCTCGGATGCCGGAGAGGTGCCTGCCAGCCCCCTACGCCCTGGGGGTGGGCAGACCTCAGTGCTTCACAGGGCCCTTTGTTCCAGTGTGAATAGCGATGCTTCTGGCCTTACCATCCCTGTGCTGCGACTGCATCCCACCTTGTACCTCGACACCACCACATGGGCAAACGTGCATGGCTAAAGAGGAGGAGTAGCTCTCTTCCCGTCTTTTTCTCCGCTGTTACACAGAGCTATGGTTCCTTCCCACGGTTCTTAGAAAAGCCAGTGTTGGAGTGGAGAGGATTAGTGTTAGTAGAGGGGAGATACGGCCCCTTCTTGCCTTCCCGTGCTTGCCATCATCACTGTACTTACGGCTGTACAAAAAGCAGCACCGTGCTTCACTGAACCTCCAGCACTGGCCTAGGTACGTCTTGTCTGCTTTCTCCTAAAGATAAGCACTGCTGAAATTCCCTATCTTCTCTGTTAGCCCAGTTAGTGGGAAGCAGCTTTTTTCCCTTAAGTACTTAACTATATCTTTGGTGGGATATCACTACGAGTGTAAATTGAGTATGAACCTGGAATGTCTTAAGTTGATGCTCTAATAAGAATTGGATCAAATTTCAAGCACCTTTTTTGTAAAGCAGACTGGGAATTTGTTGATCCTACAAGCAAAACTTGTGATAAATTACATAATCTGTGCTATTATTTATTTAAAAAAGCAAAATAACAAAACCCACAAAGCTCCTTTTCCCTGAGTGCACTGTGCTGCAGCTAGCTGCTGTCTCCTTGACAACTTTTCTTTTTGCATAGCTGTTTCAAACAGCAGTTTAGTTGAATACACGAAGTTTGGGCTCATGACACTGAGGTAGCAGAGGAAGAAAGGAGATGATGTAGCTCATCCAGATGCTGCCTCTTGGATGGAGAAAGGTGCTGCTTGAAATTATCAGGGGATTTTGAACACCTTGACTCTGAAGCACCAAAAAAGGTTTTGCACAATGGCTAATGCATTATACTAGCAGAGGTCCACGTGGTTTGGTTATTGACCTAGGGAAGAACCTGGAATCACATGCAGCAGGTTTTGCACATTATTATATTGCATGGGAAAACTTTCCCTCTGTAGTATGTAAATAGATAATAGATTACAGACTGGCTTGGCCTGCCACCATCCCCTATCATTTAGGCTGTGGATGTGATAATGGCTCTTTCACCAACAGCGACGGTCCCCTCCTGTATTGTCCAATGTCTTGGCAGGCAAACAGCCACAGCCTCTCCTTCTAAAATTGTCAGATGTACCAAATATCAATTTGTTTTTCTCATGACTGCACCATCTTTACCTGTAGTTCTTGGCAGGGGGTTGGGGGGGGATGTTTGGTGTTGGATGTTTGTTTATGCCCTTGTCACCTACCCTTCAATAAAGTAGAAATTTTGGGATTCAAATAGTTACCAGACACAGGCTCTCAAAGAGATTACTTTTCATTTACAGAATATGTTCAATGTGTACCTGGGGAGCAAAAACTTCTGAACTTTTACAGTGTCATAAAGTGTTTGCCAGAAATAAGAGATAGTTTATTGACTTGATAGGGAGTCTGACTGAAGTTGTAGTTCAGATGCCTTGAGACGCTGTTTCTAAAGCTGCTGTGAGCTCAGTCCATTAAAAAGAGACTATGAGTTGTTTGAAATACAGTTTCCATGACATAACATCATTTAGTTTGGATATCTGGGATCAAGTCAAAAGCTTTTGGCTTGAGAATGTTAAAGGTGTTTTTTTTCTCCCATTGTAGTATTTTAACGAGTATGCAGCTTCTTGAGGAAAAACATGTTTTCTGCTGTCCCACCCCCAAGTGCTTTGTCATCCACCTTCTTCTCCCTTCATTTGAGAACAAGCAATCTTGAAAAATTGTTTATCACTACACAAAACCAAAAATAAGATCAGATGTCCATGTGCATCCTCTTAATTTGTTTCTTTTCCAGGTATGCATTTCAGTTGCAGACACAGAACTGTCTTGTACTGCACAGACATGTCTAGAAAAGTATCTGAATTGTTTCCATAGTTTATTATAAAAGTTTTTATAGCCTGTTGGAACAACATTCTTTTTCATTTCAGTAGTTAAGGGAATTGTTGCATGTGATGGGAATTTGTATTTGAGATACCAAATCTTATTATGATTTAAATGGGTTTTAAAAACTCAGCCTTTATTGTTAAAGCAGTTTAATTACTGTCATTACTTTCATTATTGTCATCTTGCTAAGTAAAAATTAGTCATAAAGTTTCTATGCTGGTAAAGGAAAATTCTCTCTCATGTTTTGCTGTGTTAGAGTTTTGTGTTTGTGCCACCTCATTTTCTCTAGATGCTACAGAGATATACATGGGTTTGTACAAAAAGTGAAAACTATAGTTTTGTAATAAAATTGCTTTCATTACCTTTTGTTTGTGTACACTTTAATGCTCATATGAAAGATTTTTGTTTGCTCTTTAAGTGGCAGAGCTGTAGCCATAAGGCAAATGCTGGTCCAAAGGTCAGGGCAGTAGCCTAGGACCTGGAATTAAACTGGCATTTTCCTCCTGCTGCAGATTCTGGGGGTATTGTTGGCCAAATCACATTTGTGCTCTAACTGTGCATTGGGTTTAATGGTACTATTCATGTTTGTGGGAATGATGCTCACATCCTACAGGACAGAGATACTGAAGGAAAACTGCCTTGTTCTGCATGTCCTGTCCCTGCCTGACATCCTGCTTGCTTCCCTGTGCTTGGCAGGTGGTGCTGTCACTTGTACTGCATGGACTCTTGCTCAGTAGCATGGGAGAAGAGGCAGGACTGCATCAGACACCATTCCTGGTATGTCACTTTTTGCTTCTTAAATGAAACCCTGACCTGGTACTCTGTGCAAGAACAGGATGGCAAAAAACTGGACTGGCTTTATGATGTAAGATACTAATTGAAAGCAAGTGTTAGAAAAAAATCCAGTGAATGCTGTGAAAGGTTTATCTTTAAGAGTAGATAAATGTTTTTCCTCTGCTTCTAGGGGCCCAAGTGTGTGTGATGTATTCTTTTTTCTTCTTATTTTCAAGTTTTCTCCTGTGCTCTGTTCTCTTGGTGTGCCTTAGAAATGCCAAATTATAGATGTATGAAAACCAGGTTAACATTTAATTGAAGTTTTAATTACTCTTCACAAGAATGTAAGTTGAAATAAAAGAAGCTTCAAACTCTGCACAGTGTTTAATGTTTGATGATGTAATCATACATGATTTGTAAACAGTCCCAAAAGTTTCTAGAGGTTGTTTCACAAGGGGGAGGAAGGGTATGTCCAGAAATTACTGCACATAGAAGTGTAGGAAAGATTAAATAGGATATCCTCTGATAGGAAGTTTGCAGGAATGTCTGAAAATCTGGGAAAGGAACTATAGAGCAACAACAATATCAAGTATTTAAAAGGAGTAATGGAAATATGTTGGGTTTCAGGATAAAATTTCAGAAGCAACATCCAAAGTATTTAATACATAGCTAATCCATGGATAGCTTTTAAGAAGTTATGAAAAATGACTGCAAGACCAGGTTTATTCTGTATTGTAGTCTCTGCACATTATGATTTCTAAAGAGTTTTGTACCTTCACTGCAAAGAAATCTTTTAAGAGTTGGCAAATCCCACTGAAGGTTATTTCATGGATATATACAGCAATGTTACAAGTGTTGTTCAGTGTCAGACCAAGTGTTTATCTAGCTACTGTGCTATCCCCAGGTTTTCACAGTAGATAAGCATGTAATGTATTTTGAAAGGAACAGTGTTGTTGCCCTTTGGTGGATTTTTGGTGTCTCTGAAAAAGCTGAGAGAAAATTCCTTGAAAATACGTGGAATGTACCGTAGCAACCAGGAAAGCAAGGCAGAGTTTAAGGCTTATCAAGGAAGATGGGAGATTATATAGAAAGACACTGCAATAGTATTTTGGTTTTATTAACTTGTAGTTGAAAAACTGTTTTGTTTGGGTCACTACCTTGAAAAAAAGCCCCAAATATTGGGCAAACAGAAATTCTAAGGACAGAAGACTTAGAAGGAAAACAAGGAAGATGCATAAATGTAAAGATCAGGTATCAGCTTTCATTTGCAGCCCACTTTTTATAAGACTTAAAGAGGTGCTATATACTGCATTAAAAAATACTTTGTATTCCAAGAGACCACCTGCAATATTTGCATGGGGCACTGTTGTCAAAATTAGTGCAGTTCAGAAGAGCTGAGGCTGGTACTTGAGAGGGTACCCCTTGTGTAATTCAGCAAGTGATTTTAGGTGTGAATACTGAATATCCTGCATGCACTCTGTGGATTTTTAGCTGGTGAACCCAAGCTATGAATACAGGAATTTTCCTGTCTTACAGTCAGTGGGAAAGGAGTACAGAAGCCCATACAGAGGATGACTGGGACTGTCCTTACTGCACTTGCCCAGTTCTTATTGGAATTACTCATTTCACTTACTCACCTAAGGAAGGGAACCAGAAGGACTGCCTTGGGCACCTCTGCTCAATGGCTCAAGTTACATGGAACAAATCTAGATATTGCTGTCTTTGTAGCCAAATAAGCTAATCTTTTCACATGTGCTGCCCATGGTTTTTTTTTCATGTTACTGTGTTAGGCATATTAATGTTCTGGAGGGATGAAATCTTTTAAAGATGGTGTGCCAGGTTGTATTTTTATTTCCAAAATCAGAGGTTAAGCATGCCAGTAGAAACTCTACTGGCAGAGAGGAATGAGGAGAAACTGCCTGTGTAGTAGAGTAGGGGAAATGCAGCAGGTGAGATGTTTGCTTCTGTGCGAGGCAGCAGCTCCTGGGTTGCCTCAAGTGTGGAGCTCAATGGGAGCTTTCTCCAGTGCCATGCCTTGTGGGAGCCAGGAGCTGGGAGCCCCTGCCCTCTCTGATGCCTTGTGGGAGCCAGGAGCTCCAGCCCTCTCTGATACCTTGTGGACCTGCTCACCCCTGGTTCCTGACCCCTGTTGTACCACACTGGCCATTCTAGAACATGGTATGACAATTCTGATGTTTCTTTTTAATAAAAGATTAAAGTTCACTGTTCTCTTTTTTTAGTACCATTTTTTTCCTCCTCCCTCTTGAACTGTTTATATTGTACATGATTTTTTTTTATTTGTTTCGGTTTTATGACAGGACACAATGTTTGTGCGAGGATTAAAGAGAAAATGTTTTGATGGTGAAGAAGATATTGAAGGCACTCTGGCTGGTATTAAGGCTATTCCTTCCTACAATCTGCAGCGGCAGTCACTCCTAGACATGTCCTTGGTTAAACTTCAGCTGTGTCACATGCTGGTGGAACCCAACCTTTGTCGTTCGGTGCTCATCGCCAACACGGTACGGCAGATCCAGGAGGAGATGACTCAAGATGGGACTTGGCAGATGATAAATACACAGAGCACAGGGCAGGCGTCCCTGGATCGTCTCATTTCCACAGATATCCTCTGTCGTTCATCTAGGGATCACCAAGCTGAGGGAAAGCACGGGCCAGCCTATGGTACCTTCAATAAAGACTTTGAGAATGACCAGGCACATGATCATTCAGAAACTATGTCAACAGCCCCTGCAGTGCAGACACCAAGAAACCTGCAGAGCAACGTGTGGGAAATGGAGAGTCCACAAGAAAATAAAGGAAACTTTCAAAAATCTTTAGATCAAATATTTGAGACACTGGAGAATAAAAGTCCTAATACTGTTGAAGATCTGTTTTCAGAAGTTGACAATTCTTATTATGATCTTGATACTATGTTAACTGGCATGATGAGCAACACAAAAACGGGACACTGTGATAGTCTTGAAACATTTTCTTCTCCAACAAATACAGCTTCTAATAATTGTAAATCTGATCTTAATGACCTTGATCATATTGTGGAAATCCTTGTTGAATCCTGAAACTCCTTGTGTGGAGGTAAAGATCTGTTAATGGGAAGAAAAGACTGGAGAGAGCAATTTCCACAGTTGGTTCTATCAAATCTGCACGAGTATTTTACAAATATCTATATATTATATAGATACATATATTAAGAAGCACTTCATATTGCAAAATAGTGTTAACTCTTAAAGTTAACCTGCAACTTGTAGTGTAATAATCTGATTTATTGTCCACTGAACTGTAAGTACATATGGTAAATGTTTCTATGTTGGGGGTCACAGGCTCTTGAAATTGGATTCCTTTTACCAATTTGTTTTAGCCTTTGATGGAGGATATCCTCAGGGAGAGGGATTCTCTTATCTTCTTACACTTCTCCCATAAAAATGGTAATAAACAGAAGAGAGAATAAGTTGGATAACTGGTTTCCTGTTCCCTCCAGTTTCCACTTTGTTACATGACAAAACTCCTACCACACCTGCTGCTTCTGTGTTAAGTCCCTACATGGCTCTTAAAGAGCAGTATGCAATAGTTCTTGTTATCCTTGCTAGCTTCTTCTGGGTTTTGCTACAATTTTTACTTCAAAAATAGTTTTAAAGTGTTTATTGGTGTTTAGATTTTTCCAGGTATTTTCCTAAAATATATTTTTTACTACAGATGTTATGTCAGCTGCTAACTTAGTAACTTTTGATCATATCTGCAGTTGATGTATTTTTTGCAAGATTTTCAAAAAGGGATGTTTTTTTACCATGAGCTACTCAATGTAGTTCAGTAAAGTGTATGTAAATGTAAATATGCAATTTTATACTTTGCATTAAAATGTAAGAGCTGTTTTCATGATTCTGTTTTATAGAGTAGTACTTTACTAAATTGAGAATTGTACATCTATGCTTTTCATACTCCACATATTTGAGTATCATTATAGGAAGATCTTTGATCTAGCTAGACACAATTACATTTAATTCATTTCAGACCATACTTTTTTGTTAACTACAAACCTAAATGATGCAGGTTTTTATTTATGTGTATTTATATGTAAATGTCATCAAGTGAATTGTTTATCATTGAAGTCTACCATCAAATATTTGTTTATATGGGATAACTATCTTGCACTAATTACTACAAAAAGTGTTATTAGTGGCCTTTAAGTCTCACTGGTTGGTATGTCATGATGTCTTGTCATAATTAATATGCTCCACTCTTACCAAGGGTTTCCTCTTGGCTTTTTTAATAACAAAAAATGTAATACAACATGGGATGGTGGTCTTTTCTTCCAGCACATTTGGTTTAGAGTGTATCTAACTAATCTTCTTTCTAGGAGACTTTTTTTGGGGGAAAGGGATAATTTGAGTATAGCCTGTGATTTCATTATAAAACAACAAATGTTTCCCATCAGAAGCTGCTACTGGGGAAAAGCCCCAAGCTAGCAGGGTGTAGGGAAGGGGGGAAAGATGGATTGGTTTCTAGAATATGTGGGCCATGGCTGTGCCAGGGGAAGACATCTGTCAGTAACAAGTTGTTTTCTGTAGATCTGAGCCAAGCCAGCTGCTGAAGAAGAAAAGAGAACCTTGCTGTGTGTGACAGGCTCTGCCTTGCCATGAGTGACCTCACCTACAATGCCGATTCTCAAACCTGAAAGGGGATTGGAGGTGCCAAAGGGGTGTTAGAACATCTGAGTATCACTTCAAGAATAAGGAGACCACTGAGCTTACCTGCTCTAGAATCATCTGCTTTGAGGAAAGATATCATTTAGCTAAATTTTGCAAACTCAACAGTTGAATGTGTATTGGCTCCATCTTCTGAAACCATGCACTTAGTGTGAGTCTTCAGTGAACTAGATGTTTCCTTGTATTAAATTTGGCATAAGGTAACTTGTAGTTGCTGTAATTAAACTTTGATTAATAACTTCATATTAAAGGAAGAAATAGCAAATAGGCACTTGCAAGTTCAGTCTGTAGGATACAGCTGGACCACAGAGAAGCCCATGCCTTAACTGAGAGATCACTTATAGGCAATAAATGCTGATTCAGCGGGATCCAAATACAGATAAAAACTGTCATATCTCACAGTGAAAAAAAAGCTGGCTTATGGGGTAGTGTTTGTTGTAGTACAGAAATTCTTACAAAAATTATAAATCTGCAGGTAATTTTTCTTGATGCTTTTCTGTGTGTGAACCACAGAAGTGGAAAGCAGATGCCTTAGGGTAAAACAAAACCAGTTTCAGTTTTATAAAGGGAACATCAGCATTGATTGGAATAATTAAATATCTTCTGTTCCTCTGGGAAACTTTTCCAAAACTGCTCTGAACTGTGTTGAAAACCCACAAGTTTGAGCAACTCTGTGTGTTCCACCCTGCCCTCATACCCTCTATTTTCATTAAATGTGCATTTTCATGTTAAGATATTTTAAAAATGCTCTTCCCCACCTCCTTAGTGTGCATCAGTCTACAAGTTACAGACAGGAATCAGAATAAGTTGTTCATAACTGTTAAACTGTGTATGTCAAGTGCACATGTGTGTATTTATAACCTGGGAGCATTCCTTTACTGAGGAAGCTGTGCCTACTAAAAACAATTTATAGAGTCCACTTGGCTTAACAGGAAAGCTGTTAGGTAAGCAGGCGTTTGTGGAGTTAAGCATTTAAACAGAAATATATATCCTGTTTTATTACATTCTTAAAACTTATGCCAAATCTTATGTCAAATCAGGCTCTTACAAGCCTGATACCTTGGCTCAGCAGGGTTAAGAATTGGTATTGCTGAAACTTGCACAGTCACCATGCAGAACTGTTGGGTGCCTGCAACTGGTCTGACTTTGCAGAGACCAGTCTGTAAAATCAGCTTGTCTCCCTATTGCTTTAATAATGTGTCTCACTCTAATTCAGCTTCTCCTGGTTAATAAAAAAAAAAAAAAAAAAGAAGCTTTATTTTTTTAACTGCTATTCTCATTTCTTTAGTGAGCTGTTACAACAAATGGTGAGAGACAATATTTGCTGCTGGGGATTTTCTTAATTTCTACATGTAAATGGGAAATTTAAAGGACATAGCTTCTGTAATTAGGAAGGGCTTCTGACAGATTTTGCTACCACTCCCAGCAGCCTTTTTCCTCTCGTGCTCTTAGGGAAGAGTTGTGGAGCTTGCACAGCATCAGGGCCATGTCAGACAGGGCTGTTGGTGTGCTGATGGCACTGGGCTGTGGAGCTGCAGCACAGCAAGCACTGTCAGGCACACAGCTCATATCCAATCTGCTTCCTTTGCAGCTAGCACTGAGTATCTGTGCCCTTCTTCTGTGCCTGGGGTTTTATTTCTCCTTTTCCCTTGCCAGAAAATCAGAGGTCAGGCACAAGAAGTGCAAGGATCCAGGCTGCTGTAACAATGGCTTGTCTGCTTATTGCTTCTCTGTTCCTGTGGTGTTTGTTAGTTTCTTTTAACCCCCTCTCTCTGTGCAGCTCTGGAAGTTTGCCTAGCAGAAAACATCACCTGTCTCTACAACCAGAGCTGTATTTGCCTAAAGAACAAATTTGGTCAGTAAAGAGAGAATCAGTGTTTGAATTTAAAAAGCACCTTTCCTGAGCAGACTGCCTTGGAGGCACAGCAGTGAAGGGTTTCAGCCTGGAGCAGGTGAGAGATTCACACACGAGCTGAGCCTTCAGACTCACCAGGAATTACCTGTTCTCAAAGCTGTCCTTAGACTTTTTTGAAGTCTTGGGTATGTCTGGGCTACTTTAGTAAGCATTTTAAAAGGCATTATTGTAAATTGACTGAGAGTATAGTTTAATATTGTAATTATCAGACCATCATGGATTTTTTTGTGTCTCAGAATATTGATTTGTGTGACTGCTTTACAGTCTTGCAGCTTATTCCATATTCCCTTATAGGTAAATGAACTGTCAAAAGCTAGAATGAAAAAAAAAACCCAAGACTTTTGCTTTCTGACATCCATAAGACAAATAAAAATGCTTTCAAAAATTACTTTTGTTCAAAGTGAAAATATGCTTGTGTTTCAAGCCTGGGATGTGGTCCCATATGCAAAAAAAACCCCATGACTGATGATGACAAATTTTGTTTGCTCATCAGTTCTTATATGAGTGTTATTTCACACTCTGACTAATACTAAGAGTACAAAGCCACCAAGTTTCAAAGAAATTAAATAAACATCTTGGGAACATGCACATTTTTGTCAATCTGGCTTATTAAATACAAGGTTTTGCAAGGATTGTCTGAACTTATTTTGGTGTCTCTTGCAAAGCTGACAGCTAAGATAAGTTTTCCTACTTTTTTCCCAAGGAGTTTTCATGGAGAGATGAAATCCCATTGAATAATTTGTCAGGAAAGAGACTTATTTGAGATGTTTGTAAAAAATCTTTTGTTTTGAAAAAAAAACTAGTGAAAAATACAAAAACTTCATTACTTGACATGATTTTCTTAAGTTTGTATGGCAGCTCTTAAAAAACCCAATAATTATTCATTTGCTTAGCCAACATTGCCCCAAAAGGAGTGGTTTATGACCTGAAGAATTATTGAGGTAAATGTCCATGCATGACAAACATGTCAACAGGAAAACCTAATGCCAGCAGCTGCTTTGCATTGCTAGGGAAACATTTGAGTAATTTCAACTGGCATCTTTTTAGGGAAGAGTAATTGAAGGTACAGGTGATTACATGACTGCTTGCAAAACCAGAATTAAACAGAAATTGTGTCCCCATGTATGCTGTGTTTGGAAGTCCCCATGGAGCTCCCCATGGAGTGGGAAGTGCAAGGATGTACTGCAGTAGTAAAATGCTGCAGCAAAGGAAATAGTATATACTAGTTTTCATGTTCCATTCACAGACAAGATTTGGAGAGGAAATCAAGAAAAAGTAACTTCAGCCTGGAGTTGTACAAGCTGACAAAACAGGACTTCCAAAGGAAAGAGTGGGTATGTTGATAAAAAAACTCTAAACTCAAAAGAGTTTAACATGTAAAAGAAAAAAAACCCAGTACTTGTAACAAATTCACTTTTCTGTGTTTGAAATCATTACTGAGAAAAAGGCTAGACATGGAAAGCACTGGGTGTTTGCATTATTTTGTGTCCAGTGAACTGACTGAAGTTTAAGACAAAATTGTTGAATGGTTAATTATTTAAATTGAAGCTTGGTACCACCATTTGCTTTTTTGCCTCTGCTTTGTTTGAAGGGTATAGGGGGAAAGTGCTTTTTCTTGTAAATTGTGATTCTTTTGACAACAGAGAACACTGGCTAATTTCCTATCTAAGAAATATTCAATAAGGTGTTGTTAGGTTTTGTAATAAGCATCTTGTGTCATGGCCTTTCTAATAAACTTGAGTAGGTGTAGGAATAGTTTGCTCACAGAGGCTTTACACCAAGAAGAGGTGGTAAAACTAACCAGGGTTTGGTGCAGTGTGCTCTGCCTTTCTCACTCCCCTGTGGAAGGCTGGCATTACAGGATCATTCTGCCATTCAGCTTTAGAACAGCTCTTTCATTTCGATCAAATCCATCAGATCTCACAGTCACTACATTTTTAGAATGTTTCCAAGCGTGGAGATATCAGAAGAAAACAGCATTCTGTACTGATAACCAGTAATCCAGATAAGGGAGAGATAAGCTTCCAGGCATGAGACCAGCTTCAATTAGAGCTCATACCTTAGACACAGAGTAATTAATTACAGGCATAAATCCATAGGAAAGCAGACTTCATTAGTTCTTGTGTTCCTGAACTGTGTTTTGGAATAGATGCCGAGTGTGAAGGTAAGAAGCAGTAGCAAACCCCCAGCATTCCTTTCAGATGAGTTATATGGAGATCTTGATTGGTTTGGGGGTTGTGTTTTTCCCTGGTTTATGTGAAATTTGCTGCAAAAGCAAATATGCTGCTCGTGAGAATGGCATCCTGGCCTGCTGCAGTGAGTATAGTCATACTGAAAGGCCGTGTTTAAAGCTCTAAAAAATCATATGCAATCCTTGGTTTGCCTCAAGGTTAGTTCAATTCAAAATGGGAGAGCATTAGACTCCTAGAACATGACCTCATTTGAGAATGTAAGCACTTTTTAAAGGAAGATTTTTGTAAAGAAAGACCTTGTATGTGAGCTCAGCCCTCTGAATTCTTCACTGTGTGAGACAAGCATGGCTCCTCTAGCACAGGAGACATTAAATATTGCCAAGCTAAACGAGGTTCCAGTTCTTTTATGTGAATCCCACTGTTTACACAAGCAAAAAGTGACCAAACCCTTTGCAAATAATCACCATATTTTGTGTCACTTATATTAACTTCTTCAGCTCTTAAGCCATGAATCCAAAGTTCTGATGCATGCATTGAAACAACTCCGGGTTCTTTTTTTCTGTAGCTCTTGTCAGATCATGCTTGAAACAACTGACCTTTCTAGAAACTCCCACTGTAGAAGGCACATTCAGTCTTTTCTATTGCACAGAACAAAAACTGCTTACAGAACAGCTGACCACCTCAGGTTAATCACTCAAGCAAGAGTGAGTAGAGCAGGGAGACCAGTGTTGGTGCTCTCTGGAAGGTCTGCTGGACTGGAGGAGAATTGCTGTACCAGAGGCTCAAGCACTGAGCTGGAGAGGGAGAATTGTCCAGGACTGTCCTGGTGCTGCAGGGATGCCCAGAGGTCACAGACTTTTGGCCAGCAGGCATCAAGTCTGCAAAACCTAATCTTGGTTCAAGGTCTGGGGACACTTTGGTGGTACTGCTAGTTAAACTATCCCTTTGTATTCTGCATTAGACATAATGATTCCAGATCCATCCCTTCTGCACCAGCTCCCTTTGTAGGCCTGTCCTGTGTCTATTCCTTGGAGATAATCCCCAGCAGATGGCAGGGGTCTGTCCTGGTGCCACACTCCTGGCTGTCCCTGGTTGACTTCAGCAGACAGAAGAATCCTGAACATCTCAGAGTTACTCCTCCACTTAAGCCACAGTGTGTGGTGGGAAGGAAGGGATCTGGGGGAGGTGTTTGGTCCACTCCACCCCCTCAGTGCTGACACTGGTCCTGCACTTACCCTTGGTGCAGCAGATGGACCATGGGGGTCGGGGTGTCACCCCCAGCTCCGGCAGCGTGTCAAGAAGGATTCATTAGTGCTCCTCATGGCAGCACTCGCTCCCTTCTGTGCTCCCTGACCCCCAGCAGCGAGGTCAGAGCACAGCTGTGCCTGGGGAATTGGGGACACCATGCTGCAGAAGAGAGGTGGCCTGGAGAGACGATGTCCCTGTCCTCAGCAAGGGACACCTCACCCGCGGGGGGTCACCCTGGCTTTCTGTCTCTCCACCCTTCGCCCTCATAGCACACTCCTACCCCGAGTGCCCATCAGGAGACACAAGGGTTAAAATCTGTAGGACCTGAGGGTTTAAAAGAAAAAAATCTCCTTTGCTGAATAATCACAAAAAGCAGCGGATCTTTCCTCGAAGTTGTAATGTATCTCCACCAGAAAACTGTAAATGTTTCTGCAGTATTTACGAGACCGACATGGAAGCTTGTGTGTGAGCTTGGTCTGTGCTCGCTGTCCATGTAGGAACCCGTCTGTGCAAATGTCCTCGAGTTTTGTTTGGTTTTAATGTCCTAGAGATTGCCTCTTCCAGAGATGGGTTTAGATCAAGCAGCTTTCAGAGGATGCATCAGGTAACCAACCCATGGCGGGTTCGACAAAGGACCAAAATCAATCTTTACAAATACTTCAGTGTCAGATTTTGAAATCTGGTTCGTACAAACGCTCGTGCCAATGTAACTTGATTACGCAAATGCCCGTGAAAAGCAAATATGAGGTTTGAGCACGGCTAAAACCACCTCCTCTTTGAAGGGAAAAAAAAAATCAAGTGAATATTCATAGGCGAATTGTGCAATGTTTGACGTAGCTCTAGGGCTGGTCGGAGACGTGTGCGCCTGGTTTCCCAACAGGCCTGGCACCGGGGCGTTGTAGGAACGCCGCTCGGTAGAGGCCCTGGGCGTGCCTTTCACTGAAATTCGGTAGTTTTGGTCACAGACGGACTGCGAGTTTATACAAAAAAAAAAAAGGAGGGGAGGAGCGGGGGTGGTTGTGGGCTTGGGTGCGGGCTGGCCGGTGGCTCCGCGGTGGTTTCACGGCGGCAGCGGCGGGCGGAGCAGCGCGGTGCGGGCCGAGCTGAGCCGAGCCCGGCGCGGCCGCTCCGCCATCCCCGGCAGCGCGGGCGGGGCCGCCTCCGGAGCGCCGCGCCGGGAACGCGGGACTCGGCGGCGCCCGCGCCCCCATTGGTCGAGCCCGCCGGGAGGCCCCGCCCTCCCGGCTCTTCCGGCTCTCTCATTGGGCGCCGCCGCGGGACCAGCCGTGGCCCCGCCCTCCCGGCTGGCCGGCCAGTCAGAAAATGGTTGCCGGGCAGGTTGAAAGGGCCGCCGGCCAATGGAAGGGCGGGCAGCTGGCGCGCGCGGCTCACGCAGCGCCCCCCCGCGGGAGCCGCGGGCGGAGGGAAGGGCGGAGCGGAGGCTGCCGGGGCCCGGCGGGGGTGGCGCTGCCTCCGCCTCCTCCCGGCCCGAGTCCCAGCCCCGGCGAAGGGAGGGAGCGCTGCCGGCCGCGAACGAACGGGGCTTCCTCCGCTCCCAGGTGGGGCGCCGGGCGGGAGGCGGCGGGAGGGCGCGGGGCTGGCAGCCGCGGGCAGGGGGAGGGCGGCAGCGGTCGCGGGGTGACGGCGGGGCACGGCGGGAGGCCGAGGCGGGGGCGGCGGGAGCCCCGACGGCGCGGGGGGGGGCCCTGCCGGTGAGGGGCGGAGGGGCAGCCGGCGGTGCGGAGGGAGAGGAGGGGACGGCGGGGACAGGTGGAGCGCACGGCGGGCCCCGGGGCGGTGCGGGGCGGACAGACGGCGGCCCCGGGGAGCCGGGCTGGGCGCGGGGGCAGAGCGGCGCCGGGTGCGGGTGCGGCCCCGGGGAGCCGGGCTGGGCGCGGGAGGAGCGGCCGGAGCGCGGGCGGCGGTGGAAGTTGTTCGCGCAGTTATAATTAGCCCGGCCGGGGTCCGAGCGAGCCGGGCGGAGGGAGGAAGGGGGAGGAGTGTAACTTTTCGCAGCTCGGGAAGCCCAAGGTTGTCTCTGGTTACCGCTGCCCACGGCCGCGGCGGGGGCGGGACGGCCGCAGGAAGCACCGACGCTCCTTCCACAAAGGCCAAATGGTGGCAGGAGCCGCGGGAGGGCGGCAGGAAAGCGCTCCCCCTGAATCCCGGGCGCTCCATCCTGGCTCTCCTGATCGCTGCCGCTCCGTGCTTGCGACTCATGGATAAGCTGCATTTTTAATAGCAGGTTTTGCTGGGTTTAATAAACGTGTGTTAGTCTGGGCTACGAGCAGGTGGATGGGACTGGAGGAGCGTAAGATTGGTCGCTGTGCATATTGCAGATTGAGCTCGCGAATAGGTGCAGTTAATAATTTCTGCCCTAGTTAGGCCTGGAATTTTTCGAACTGTGTTGGAATGCTCGTTTCTAAAAGCATAGGTGGGGGCCTTATGCAGTAGTTTTCCACTTTATTTTTTGATGTGGCTAAAATTCCATAGTTCGGGCAGTTAACTGTAATGTGGGAAATTCCATTAACATTTAAATGATGCTGTAATTTCAAAATTCTAAAGTGACCCCTAAACACGTACTAGAAAGGGAAGACAGAAAGTCATCCACTAGAGATATAATTCATAATGATTTGCAGCTACTCTGTCTTCTATAGTTGTTTTTTTTTTCCTAACAGATTGTAAAAATTACACCTAATAACCTTACATTTTGTACTTCTTCCTGACACTTAACCCAGTGTGCCTAGAAATCATACAGGGCAAAAGTCAAAACCTCCACAGTTACTTCTGCAGGAATCCTTTGAAGTATCTAATAAAGAAATTAAATTTGAAAACTTCTTGACTTCATCTCCTTCTAGCAAAATATTGGACTTCTAAACCACAAGTAACAGTTCTATTTTTTTTATCCAGTGCTTCTAATTCTGTTGGGTTTGGGGTTTTTTACCTAAGGTGCTGAAATCTAAAACTTTTCAAGATGTTGTCTTGCTTGTTAGCGTTGTGAAGTTGTTTTAGCATTAAAGAATCCTAAAACTCTAAAACATGTGTTTTTATATTTAGTGTATAGAAAATGCAGTGACTGCACACATCTCCCTGTGACCTAACAAGTACACTTAAATGAACGTCAATAGTGACCACCTGAAGTCCTGCTGTTTCAGAGCAAATAGGTTATGAATCTTCATTTATCTCCTTATTTGAGTTTCTTTATTTTGTAATTATTTACAGATAGCGTGGATATCATTATACTGGGAAAGAAGTCAGCTTCGAGGAGGAGGAGGAGGGAGATGTTAATGTGTTTGTTGCTGTGGGTTAGGTTTGGCTTGCTGAGGTCACGGGCGTTTTACTGCTGTTTTACTGCATTTTTACAGTTCCGAGGTTCTGTAAGCGGAGGAGCCCTTTGCTAGCATCAGGCTATGAGTTGCTATGTAAGATGAACTGTAGGCGTTTACTTGCCCGTCTGTCTGAATGTAAGACTGCCTTTCACTATGTATTATTTTAAGATTTGTGCAATAATGTGTGAACTCTGGGTTTTTGCTCACCAAGGGCTGTGTTGTGCAGCCAGTGCTGATCCTTGCTCCTGCGGTGCATTTGTGATTTGAGGTTTGCCGTAGCTGGGTCGGGTGTCTGTGTGTGTGATGTGCACAAACTGGCATGTCACATCCACTGCTGCCTGCAGGCTCTTAGCCCCTGCAAGGCCTTCCATCCTTGGAATTTGTACACTGTTTGGTGCTCCGGGTGGAGGTGAGACCTCAAGAGCATGGATCCTGCGATTCCCTCCACGTTTCCCAGCCTAGCCCACAGTTTACTGTCCCTTCAGCCTTTTCACGTTTCCCAGTTACCAATGCCTTGAGCTAATCATGATTTAATCCATGTAGTCTCTGGCCATACTGCAGATGTTGCTATGTCAGGGAGTTTGATGGAACTGCTGCCACATTGAACATTAGACACAATCACAGGACTCCTTGTCATCTGCCTCCTCATACTGGTTTTGTGTATGCTGAAAAAGAAGAAAGTTGGAGAATTAAATAAAAATCTAACTTCTTTTGCAGCCTGTAAGCATTACGGGATAATTGTGAAATGTAGTTCTTCACAATGCACGGTATTCTCTCTCCTGATTATGTAATTTTGGAGATGATTGCAGTTGTAAATTGGTGTTCAATAACCGTAGGAAGTAGCAGTGCAAGTCCTTATCCTAAAGCCTAATGCTCAGAGGATCAGCATTCTGCAATACTCATTTACAAAATATAATTTCCACATTTTATGTGTTCACAGGTAAAACTGTTAGGTCCTCTTATTTCAGTGTATTTGTGAATTTTAGGGGGTTTAACCCACATTTATCTGCTTTAATAGAATTTACCACAAATAATTTAAAAATTTGTATTGAATTGTGTGCTTAATGCTTCTAGTTAAAAAAATTAAAAACCACGACATGGTAATTAAATACTCTGATTTTGGTTTTTTTTTTTTTTTCCTCTTAAGTTGCCTCATCCTACCTCGGTGGATGGCTTGGCCTCTGGGATAGCTCAAAGCTCTTGGATGACCACGCTTTATGCAAAATCCAGAATCTTCCTGCCTGGACTCCTCTCTGTTTTCTAAGGGTAACTACTTTGTATGTTTTTATGAAATTGTATCTTATGCCTAGGACATGTTCTGGTAATGGGCTGCAGATGTTATATGTGGATTAGAATGGTAAACTGAAATATGTCTTTTAAAAATGAGATATATAATATAAAGTGAGGTAAAAACTTTGGTTTGAGTATTCTGAATTTCCTTTACTATTTTTTCCTTGATAAGGAGGGAATTATTACAATGCAATAAAACATTGCTTTAAGATCACATTCTTATTGGAAATTACTTAACTGAGATGTCACTCTTATGGTAAGATCCACTGTTCAGCTGCTAAAATTGAGTGTTGCAGTTCTGCCTTGTGAGAAGGTGGCACTTTGGATACTGAAGTAAAGTTGTATACTACAAGAGAAAATTCAATGATTTCTGATATGGTTATTGAAAGAATAAATGCACAGTCTTCTGTCAGGAAAAGAGCTTTTTTCTTGTTTGCTTTCACTGTTAGATCCAGTTTTTTCTGTTAAAAGTATGGGCATGCCAATTTTTAACATTTAATAAGCTGTAACTTCCTTTATTAGCAGATCTTTTAGATCACTGTAGCCCTAAAAGGTGTGTCAGTGTTATGTAGGGGAATGCATCTAGTATCTCTGTTGGAGGCAAATGTGGGATTGAGAACTGTTAGTTGACTAGAACAAGCTGTGAACAGGTCTGGCATTGCATTTACAGCTCGAATGATCCTTTGTTTCTCCAGTGAAATGCTTTGGTGGAACCATGGTGGTTTGGTTCTTCTTGTTTCCTTTATGAGTCTTAGGTTCTCATTTAATTATAGTTTAGTTTTACTATGGGAGTTTCTAGGTTTAGTAACCCTTGATTATGTATTAGCTTTTGCCAGCTACTATTGATTCTTAGTTTAAATTATTCCAGGCCTTTCTTCCACTTAAAAAAAAAAATCCACCCAGAATCCCTGAAAAAACCTTCCTAAACACACTCCCATTGAAAATATACACATGAGATTTATTAATAAATGTGGAACAAGATACACAAGTGACAGGCAAGAGTGATAGGGGTTTAGTTTGGGGTTTTTTATGGGTGGAAGTTTCTCTCTACTGAGCACTGGAACCCACTTGTTGTAGCTGTGGAAGGTACAGATCCTAACAGAGTTCCTTTTTCAGAGTGAAATGCCATGCTCTGAAACTCAGCTGCCACAGTTTGTAAACCAAAGCTCTTATCAGTGCTTTGTGAAATGAAATGAGAGTAAGGAACTTAGAAAGATGTCCTTAAGTGCAGGAATTTTCCAGATCCCAGTAGACATAACATAAACAGGTTGTTTTGGGGGTTTTCAGACTAACTTTTAAATCAAAGTAAAACGCCTTTCCAAGTGCTTCCTGAACATCATTTCAGCTCCTAAAATATTTGTGTATGATACAGGTTTATTTTCTACTTCCACACATAGTGAAGTAGCATTAAAGAATCCTAAAAACTCTAAAATGTGTGTTTTTATATTCAGTGTATAGAAAATGCAGTGAAAGACAGTGGGAACATTATTAATTCCAGAATAATTCTGTACTAAACTCAGTCTTCCTCTCATTCCTTTCCTGTACCTAATGAATGCTATTCAGGCCAGTCTGACTTTCAAAATGTGGGGAAATCCTTAGGTGTGGGGTTTTTTTCTGTTTTGTTTGCAGAGTTGTTGTGTGTGTGTTTGTTTTGGGGTTGTTTGTTATTTTTGCTGGGGTTTCTTGAGTCTGAACAGTAGCCTGTCTTGGTTCTGTGTTCCAGTTCTTTGTACCAGACTGTGGGTGTGTTACAGGTCAGGATTTGTTGACCAAAAAGTTGACATTAAGTCTTCTGTCTTTGAGCAGCCATTTTCTGGTGATTTGACTGCTGTGGAGAAGCTGTTGCATAGGAGTTTAGGTATGGGAGTGAGCTGGTAGGACTGCACTCCTCCCTGTATGCACACTTTTAGTCACTTGTGCCTTCTCCAGCAGTTACTCATCTTGGCTAAACTGGGGCAGGGCTGAGGGGGATGGGGAGGCAATGGATTTAAGCACACTTCTGGACGTTTGGAAGCATCTTCAGGTCTAAACTTTTTCCGTTTGGTGTTTCCTAAGGCATTTAGTCCTTCCCTCATTGCTCAGGGTAACAGGCAAGATGTAGTGTGGGGATCTCCAGCTCAGAGATGTTCTGTGTGCTCTGACAGCTTACACTGTTATGTAAGGCATGTCCAAGTGATCAGCACTAAGCCTGGATGGAAGGAAGGGATTTGTGCTGTGTCTGTTAACTGCACCTTCAGCCTTTCCATTTCCTTGTGCACTTTCTACTATGTAAAATACCAATAGCCAGTCCAGCACTTGATTAAAACTGCTTGTGAAGTTGTGTTGCCTAAAAATGTGTGTCAGGTAGGGGAAGGATTATCATTAAAAATAGTGTACAGCATACATCAAATAATTCTGGGGAACAGCTGTAACTGTTGGGGTGTTTGTCTTCCTTTGCACTTCTGCAGATGGATGTGTGCTTGTGAGATGTGTCCATGGAGAGAGGGGAAAGCAGAGCACCAGTTTGTCAGCCAGCCTTGGTCAGTCCCTAACACTGATCTACAGCCCAGAGAGTCTGTCTGTCTTTACCCTTACATGGTTTCTATAGTTACAAGACAAAGGAGACTTTGAAAGGGAATTGCCCAAATTACAATAGCAAGGAATCTCTTAATTTTGATTTTAATACCTAAGTTGCATTACTGCAAACTGGACAGGCAGCTTTCACTCATGAGGTGCTTACACACCTGCAGAGCTGGTAGTTTTGTCCTGTAAGAAAAAGTAGTATTTCAAAATTTGAGGCAGTCTTGTTCTGAAAAATACAGCAGTGTGGCTGTAGAGAAAGGATCAAGCAAGTTTGAATTTAGTAATACTCTAAAAAGAAAAGCCATAAGGTACCACTGTGAATTCAGTTATCTTTACCTGGATCGTAAAGGCCAGGTACAAGGCCAGATACTTTATTGATGATCTTGCTATTTAAACATATTTAGTGGTAAATAAATAACTGTTGTGTAGTTTAATACAGAGCATGAGAAGTTTGTGTTCAGACAATATTAACCGTGGCACTTGTGTTTCATACTCTCATTTTTAAGCTCTTCCCTACTGAAAAATAAAACTCTGTGAGGTCCTAAGTTCTAAACATTGTTTAACTTTTTAGTTCTCCTTCATATTCCAAAAAAGTTTTTTAAGTAGTAGTTTGCTCAGCTAGAAGTAATTGAGGGCTTTCACATTGCTTTATTCCTTGAGAGTGTTCCCAGCTGTACTTCAGCCGTGTGTCAGTGGCAGCTGCACTGTCAGGCCGTGTGACAGATGGAGCTGAAATGGTGGCACGGGCCCTGCATTGTCCACAACACGTTGCAATGTGAATTTTTCTTGGTAGCCTGGAATGTTTCTCCTGAGTAGCTGTGCCCTGACCAGGCCTGTTTGTTTGGTATGGTGTGGATTTACCAACCAGGGATGTGATTCCTCCCTCCCAAGTTTTTTCAAACCCTGGTATGGTGTAGGATTACAGTGCTTGGATGCTTCTTCCCATCCTAGCAGGGAGGAGTTGCAATGAAATGTCCTCCATGGAGGACTGGAAGGAACTGAGGAACATGCTGAATTTCTGTGTAGACTCCATTGTAGTTCAGTGATGTGAATAGATGGTTTGGTACTCCCAAATACTGAGTTCACTTGCTTCCTTTTCTCTCTATCTGAAAAATTATTTTCATTAAAAAAGCATTCTGCCATAAATGGGCTGTGGCTCAGTTTGCATTACTATAATGGGAGAGGATGAGAAGATGCCAGGAAAAAAGTTGAGATGTGTTGCTCCTTATTGTTTCTGTGTTTTTCATGACAAAAGATTTTAAAATAGATCATCTGAACAGAAAAAAAAATTGTTGTGGAACTTTTTCAAGTTCAAGAAGAGGGTGACTTAAGTTTGCTGCTTTTATAATTGAACAGCTATGTGAGGACCTTACATTTGAAGTTGGCATAAACTTTTCATTTTTATTTCGTTTATTTACTTACAAATCACAGAGTTATCAGATTGGCACATTCCAAAATCCTGTTAGTTGACCCAGTTTTGTGAGATGTGAGTAGGTTCCTGGAATTAAGCTGGAGTGAGGAGAGTGCAGTTTTTGAAGACTTTGCTTTGGTGTGCCCAGATTGTGCTGCTCTGAGCTGATGGAAGGGCTGACACTGCTCCTCTCTGATCAGCAACTGGAGGTTTGTGTGTGCACGGCTGCTTGTTTGCCTCACCACCAGAAATTGAAGTGGGATAAGCATTGCATAATTAAATAATGCCATCAGCATCTTCTGCTGCAAAGTAATGCTGTGAAAGAGAGCATCTGACTCTGAATTTTGGGTTTGGGATGAGGTGTCAATGGCAGTGCTACAGCAGAACAAGGTACTTAAAAATACACAGAAGTGTGTTAAGGATCTGATCCAATCAGAAATTCTTGTGTTAGAAAGTAAAGCAAAAGGCCTGATAAAATGTAGATTAGCTGCTAACAAAGGGGCTTTGTGTCTTTTGTAGGTCAGCAGCTGAGTGTGTTTGACAAGAACTGAAATTTAATGTCTCCTGTAGCAACCATGACACTAGTCATTTTAAAATCCACTGTACCACTGGTACTCTGGTTTTTATTAGCCTTTTACAAATTTTTGTGTAACCTCTGAAGTCATCTTGCTCCTGGAGGGGAGAGTAGAGGATCCTTACTGTTAGGCAATAAATCAGTGTTAGGCAGAATTTCTAAAATGTAAGGTAGTACTATGTTTGTTTATTTTAAAAACACATCTTGAGAGTGGGGAGTATGTTAAGTAGAAACATTTTAAAGTTGGGGCAAATAGTGTTTCTTGCACTTCGTTTTCATAGTCAAGTGCTGTTGTACTCAAGCATTTTTTCATGTTTGTAAAATGCTCTGGGACAAATTTTATGAAGGAAATTAATGGAATTAAAAAGGGGGTGTCTGCCTATAGGAGCATGAAGTATTTAGTCTAACAAGACTACTGTTTGAATTGAAAAGTAAAACACATGATATTAAGTTGTTTCTGTGAAATTATACATCCTTGCATATCATAGTCTGCTTGCTCTTTAAGCTTGCTTACAGAATTTAAATACTAGCACATTTTTGAGATGTTAGGAATTAACATCATTTTTATAATTCAAAGAGATAAGAATAGTATGTCCTGTGTGTCTAACAAAGTATAAATGTGTATTTTAAAAATATATTAAGAGCAGTAAATTATCAAAACCAAGCATTCTGAATGTGTGATATGTCAGAATTGCTGTTTCCTGTGTGGTCATATCTTCATTCCCTTATGGGTGTAAATTTTGGTCGGTTTAATTAATTGAGAGAAAAACAAACAAACCCCACTAGTGTGCAGTGTATGGGAATGATGGTGCTTAGTGAATGAAGAGCTGTTTTGTTGCATAACTTTTGTTCTTACAGTGATGCTGTGAGGTAATGCTTGAGGTAGTACACAACATTTAAGTGCTACTTGAATGGAGAGTTCTCAATTTTATTGTGAGTTTATGATTTGCATAAATTGTTTCCACTACGACAGTCAGTATATTTAGCTGTAGTCTACTTGTACCACATAAATGTGATTTTCCATAGATTGTGTCAAAAATTAGCAGTTACTGACATTATTGTGAATAGTTTGAGGATCCTTGACACACACACACACACACACACACATACACACACTGCCTCCCCAGAATGCTTTTATATTTTGTGCCTGAACTTTGTATCCATATTTGTTCTGATTTTGTTGTAATGGAGCGCTCAGTACTGGCTGAGTCTGTTTACTCTTAATGGGGTGCTGGAGTGGGAGAGGGATACATGATCAGTGTGGGATGATGACCCAGGTGAACAGGTACACCACTTCCAGACACCTTCTGGTTTTCAAAGAGATTCAGCTCGTGCTGTGGCACTTCAGCAGAAAACTTTGGAGAAAATCAGGGTTCCAAAGTTAAAAAGTTGCAGAGGTGGTAAGATTGCAAGTAATTAAAGTTTGTTGCTGTTTCAAGAGTGACTGTGCTGAAGATAGACCAGGCTACTCCCTACTAAGTAAAAATGCAGTCCTAGGACAAGTTGAATTTTATCCAGGTATGTCCTTAAAAGAGCAGAAAGTGTTTACTATTGAGAAGTGTGACACCTAAAGCCCTGCAGCAGCTGTTTTCTCTCATGTGTCTTGCTGAGGAGGATGCACTGCTTGCTTGCTTTCTGTTCCTCCAGAGGAGCAGAGTTCTCCAAAGCCTTGTCTGGGCAGATGGGCATAGCCATGGAGCCCTGCAGATCTGGAGAAACCCTGAAAGTAAAAGAGGCTTTCTCCTGCTGCCTCCTCCTTGTCCCCAAAAGTCCAGCAAGAGGCGAGCAGCTGGCAGCTGCAGCCATCAGCTGAGCTGTTGCTGGCAGCACCCAGTGCTCACATGAAAAGGAAGTTGGGAGGCCCTCAGCAGCATGCAGGGTCTGGATCATTGTGCATGAAGGATCTGCCCTTAATCTGCCACTGGTGTCTAATTTATGATTGCTTCATTTTTTTAATAGTTTAGGAACAAGGTGTCTGTATTCATGGACACTTTAGGATGTGTGTAACTAAGATTTTACCAGTGTTTTCTGTGCAGAGTACACTCCTTTTATGTGTTTATATGAGTGATTGCATAGGGCTTGTTGTCCCTAATAAAACTCTTTAGACTTGGGATGGTAATTGCAAAGTACCCAAGCAGGTATTTGTTTGGATTTTAGATCTGTGTGTCCAGTTTTTTTTTACCACATTGTTCTAGACCTACTGTATTTCAGTGCAAGAGCACACAAAGCAGAATGAAAGCAACTAAATTCTATTTTTTTTCCTTCCCAAATGCTGTTTGATAGCTTCCTGCCTGATGTTCTTAGTGTGAAGTCAGTGGCAGGTTGTGAACCCATTGTCTCTCTGTGAGCTCAGTGGCCCAGCCAGATTTCCTCCCACATTTAACCAAATTACCAAGATGTGGAATGGATATAAGGATCCCATGGAAGGCCCTGATGTTGGTCTTGCTGTAAAACAATTTTGGGTCACCAAAGAAAAAAAGAGAAGAATCAGCCCTACATAGTTCTGTGTGTATGTATGTTCTCAGAGATGTTAGAGCAAGACATTAGAATGGCTTAATGAGATCAAAATGGGTGTTGAAAACTAGCTTGAAATCTTACCTGCTGTACCCAAGAATGAACTTTAACATAGAAATTATGAAATATTCTGTAGTTTGATCCTTAATACAAGCATCTATTTTATTTCATGTGGACAGTCAGATATACTTAGAAGTATATAGCTTTATAAAAAAAGGGTTAGTATATTTCTTCCACGTTTTCTGTTTAGGAAGAAAGTTGCCATGAAACAATATAGCTGGAAAGTGCATGTTTTCAGTGGAAGTACTATTACCTCTTGATGTTCTGTGACATCAAAAGTCTGAGCTAACCAGTCCATTGTACACTAGAGACTTTTCAGAATTGTCTGTTGGGCCTGCCCAAGGTTAACTCAGGATTTTTGTCTTGCAGGTTCATGTTGGGGAGAGGCCTAAAGCGCAAGCTGAGTGACTATGAGGAGAGCATGGCTGGTCTCTCGAGTGCCTTTGACTCCAGTCGAGGTCTGTCCTACCCCCTCAAGAGGCAGCTGGTGCTCAACATGTGCCTCACCAAGCTGCAGACGTACAAAATGCTGGTGGAGCCCAACCTGCACCGCTCCGTGCTCATCGCCAACACCGTGCGCCAGATCCAGGAGGAGATGAGGCAGGAGAGCAGCCAGCAGCCAGTGAGCATCTGCCCTGGCATTGCTCCTGCTGCTCACAGCTACCCAGGGATGGAGGCCCCTGGCATCTCCCTGCAGCTGCCTGCAGGGGTTGGTCAGCAGGAGTCCCACTGCTGTGAGCTGCGCTCCGTGGAGGACCCCATTGAGAGCAGCCTGCTGATCGTGTCAGATGATGACATGTCATCTGCTATTTCATCTATTCTGAAGGATTTAGACTTTGTAGAAGATATCAGCCCACCTACTTGTCTGGTTCCTACTGGAGATGACCAGCCAAAGTTTCCAGAAAATACTGGTCTGAAACTAGAAGATGACAGACAGGATTTGAAGGGAGCTGAATGTGTGTTTGGTTCCTTTGAGATTTCAAATTCAACCAGTTACTTGAAGGATTTGGCAATAGATGACATTTTTGAAGATATTGACACTTCAATGTATGATTCAGACTTCTGTTGCCCTCCCCTGATGCCGCCCAGATCACCATCTCTTGCTACAGAAGAACCATTGAAAACCTTCCCATCTTGTAATTCTTCTTCAGCAAACAACATTCAGATATGCAGAACAGATCTGAGTGAGTTGGACCACATCATGGAAATTCTCGTTGGATCCTGATACTTGTTTTACCCAAAGATACTTTTAGACTGCCACTTGCATTTGGTTTCAGGATAAAAGCCACTGGAATAGTTGTAAAGAATTCTTTTAAAAGCAAACTAAATAATAATTTGTCCATAGTAGAATTTTCTAAATAATTCCAAAACTCATAAACCAAAAAAGTGGCAGATTTTAAAAAAGAAAAAAATTATTTATCAGAACTGTGCAATCATCATTTTCCTTCCAGGGTGTATGTGGAACAATGGGCACATACCCTCATCACCCCTCATGCCTCTTTCAATAAACTTTTTTATGTGCAATTTTTAATTTGACAGAAGAATTTACATGCAAAGCAAATTTCATATGAGGTGATCTTTTACAAAGCCTCCACTTTATTTTTAATATCAGAGTCTATGCCAAGCTGGCATCTGTCAAGTTGCAGAGTTAGATTGCGTGGATTGCAGACACGTTCTTAGAGATGGGTATATTTTAAAAATGAGACACGCTTTGCTTTCTTTTGGTCAGAAAAACAGATCAAGACACTTACCAACAAAGTCTCTTGCATTTTCTAAAGCATTCAGAACTATTTATTTTTGTAAATTTTATAGTCTTTCTACATTTTACTACGTTATTTCATCATAGTTCAAATATAATGGACTTCTAGTTGGATGTGTTTAGCACTACCTCTGAGCTGAAATGCTTTAACTCTTTCCAGTGCTTCATCTGAGACTGCAAATCTTTTTGTTTCTGTTTCTGTCTGGGGGAAAGTACTTCTAACTCATTAAGTTGATCCTTTGACAGTGACCTAGCTGATTTGTGAAATCAAGGGTATTCAATGTTTAAAAACTTTTAAGTATTTACAAATTAATTTATATGTAGATTGTGCAATTTAACATTTTTCTGTCAGTATTATGTGCTTAGATTTTGAATAATCTTGGCGTTCTTTAAATTAAAATTTACTGTGTACAGGTAGCTTTTTATTCTCTTTTGGAAAACACTGTCCTTCAACCCTGCTTTCACTACAGATTTTAAGATGATTTTTTTTATGTGCAATATTATTTAAAGAGATACACATTTTTATACCTGGCATTGGTGAGAAGAAACGCTTCAAACTTAAAACCTCTAGCACCTTTGGAGGATACTCACTCGGCCAACATTTCTGCATCCTTTGAGAAGCCAAGCTGAGAGCACTGAGAACACATCACCCTGTGCTGGGACAGCCCTGGGGACCCACCCAGTGCTGGGGGCTCTGGGCTTTATCTGGTTTTCCATCAGGCAGGTTGGGTTCTGTGTTTCAGCCTGGACTGAGGTCTAGATCGATCCCTGCTGTCGTCTTCTGAGTTTCACACTTGCACATTGCTTTTCAGTTTGGATTTTGTTTTTATTTTTTCCTTCTTTTTTTTTTTTAATTATAAAACTTTTACTTTGTTCTTGAAAGCTGCAGCACCTATCTTGGAAACTTGCAGTTGTAAAACCTTATCTATGGTTTGTTGTATTTTTTGGGGTTTTGTTGTTCTGCTGAGACTTTTTATGAGTGGAGTGTCGGCAGAGGGGAAAAAATGTTGCCAGTGTGTTGCATCTCACAGAAGTTGAAATCCTGGCCCTGTTGAAGGGGCTAGGGTGTCACCTGGTATTTCTAGTCTTAACTGATGCTGTGGCACACCTGCCTTGTGCAGAGATCTCCATTTTTTACTGTGACTCTCTTGGTTAACAGTTAGCTGCCGACAGAATTTGGTATCCCAGGCCAATGGAGAACCATTTCAGGTCACATCCTCGCAGCCATCTGGGTTGTTCAGCAACTGAAGGGTATAAATGTATTTATATGCATATATTGTATTGATTCTAATATAAAACTTCTGATCTAAAGCATTTTGAATTGCTGGATAAAGGGATTTGTTTGAAGAGTGTATAACTAGTTGTTGAAGAGGTACAGCTTCAGAATGTACACAGATTGTGCATTGTGTATAGACTACTCTGGCTTTTCCTCAGCCTCTACTTTTGTATTAAAAATATGACTGAATAAATCCTTGAAATATTAAGGGCCTTCTGCACTGTGATGAAACAGAGATGCGGTTAAAAATGTCTTTAAATTCAGTGGTGAGGGATAAAATAAAAAGACTGCATCTAATCTCTTTTTGCATTTGAAAATATGGAATGTTACTATGCAGTAAAGATATTTTGGTATGAAAATTGTATCATATAGCAAATAGTGAACACTTAATAAATCCACTTACCTTGCAGTCTCTACAGAAACGGAAGAGAAGACAACTTGCTTTTCAACATTTATGTACTAAAGTTTTTTGTATACTGCAGCAAAAGATTTAATTGTTGGTAGATCTTTTATCAACAATTCAAAATGCAATTTTTGTACAAGTCCTGGCTACAGAGCTCTGTTTCTAATTGGTTGCTTGTGTCACAGTGCCAAGACCATGAGCTGGTGTGTAATGCAGTTCGGTTATGTTTGGAATTATGTGCAAAGGGAAGTTTAATTTTTAAATATGCACAAATTAATTTTAAAATCCTTCCATGTAAAATGAAGTTAGAGGCTAGTTGTGGTGGACCTATTTATTGTATGTTTGGAAATAAAAGCCACAGTTTTGCATTTAAACCAGTTATATTTTGGAGCCTTTGGTGTGTGACTGTTTTAAAAACAAAGCATAAAAAAATCTATGGCACCCTGCCACCTTTTCTTTGGTCTTTCACTCACAAAGATATAGCATTTTTCCAAGGCATTTGAATCTTTTTTCCTTCTCCATATTCCTCCTCTCCCCCATCCTTTGTCCCTAGAAATAATAAACACCTTACAAACCTGTACAGAAATAATTACCCATCCCAGGCCCCATAACAGGGTTCCACATGAGGTTTCCGCGTACCCTCAAGGATGGATTCCTTTAGGGAAGCACCACAGCTTGAGCTGGGTGCCTCCAAAGAGGGACTGTGAACACTGCAATTCCTGGGCAGTTATGCCTATAACAATAATAATTCAGATTTTTAATAAGGTCTGGGGGTCTTCATGGTGTTTGCTCCTCCATTGCTTGGTGGTCATTGCCTTACACAGCATCTCATCCTCCCAGTTTGGTGTGGGATCTCAGCACCTCAGGACGGAGGTGCAGAGTGGCCAAGACCACCCTTGGGGGGCTCGGGAGTCCTGGAATGTTGCCAGAAGTGTCTGGTGGCTGCACTTTGATCCTACACAGGATATGACGCCTGTATGAGGATGGGAGGATTTCACTGGGTAAATGGTGAAGGGATAAGTTAATTAGAGTGTAAGACACAGGGTTTAGGATTTACAGGGGGGTCTAAAGAAGTAAGATGGAGGAATTGGGGCGTGTCCTGTTCTTCTTCTTCTTCTTCTTGGCCTCCACCTTCTGTGGTGATGGTGGCACTTTGGGATTGGTTATTACTAAAAGTGCACTGGTTAATAAGGGTAAAAGGTATTGGGGAAAAATTATAAATATTGTATATGTAACTTGGAGTATAAAGATAGGTGACCGCCCCGGGGGCTCGCAGTGTGCTCATGGCTGGCTGCTGTGCAGACCTCTGTCGGGCCAAGAGAAAATCTTTTAGATAAACAATTAATAAACACCGAGACCGAGAAAAGATCTGGAGCCTCTTCTCATCCTTTGAAGCGCGGGCTGTCCAAGGCCACCCCGGGCCTTTCCAGGTCACCCAAACAGAAAAAAACGGGCAGTTTGGAATTTGGAATCTTCTAATAATGTTACACTCATTTACCACAATCCATAGGTTCTTTCTACTTCAGCTATTAATACCTAAGCTGCAGCTTTGCTCTGGTTCTAAGTTTTCACTGAAAAGCACTACACCCTCACAAAGGGGTTTGTCATCAAAGCAGGGATGGCCCACAGGGCGTTTTCCAGCTGGTGGGGCAGGGGCATTCCTGCTGGGAACAGGTGACACAGGGTTTTGGCACTGAGCTGTCCTCTGGGCTCTGTCTCCAGTGCCCTGTGAGGGTCCCCAGCCCCTGCAGCTCTTGTGTCCCTTCAGGGGCTGCTGTGCCTCAGAGCAAGTGTCACATTCAGGTGTCCTTGACACATACAGTGGTGGCTCTTCAGACCTGTGTGCTTCTCAGGCTGGACCAAAGCCCTGCCTCTCTGGGCTGGTGAAGGGCTGCTTGTAAAATCAAACCAGCAGCTCCAGGTTTAGACTTTTCCTCTAAAAAACTCCTCCTCTATCCTCTTCCTGTTGCAGACCTCTAAAATGAGATCCTGACCCTTCTGCAATGAACTTTTAAGGTTTGAACTGAAGCAGAATCACCACTTCCCCTCATTTTTAAGTGTTTACAGACGAACCTCTTTATGTGCCATGCCAAGAATTACATCAAGTTCCCTCCATTTTAAGGGAATAAAGGTTTATATCATCATAGAGATTGAGGCATAACTTCCACTGATGAGACTGCCCTGGGTGCTGCTTACAGAATTGCCCTTCCCTTTGCCATGGAGCTGCTGACCACAGTGTGCAAAGCCCAGGTGTAGAAGGAGCTGCACGCAAATCCAGTGCTGTGCCCACCAGTGCCATCAGCTCCTGGAGTGACTCATTGCTGAGGAAGCTGCTGTGGATGCTGCAGCACAGAGCTGAGCCTGTGCCTGTGGAGCAGAAAACGCTGCCTTTAAGAAAAATATTTGTGGAGCTTTCAGTGGTGTAGGCTTTCATACATTGATTTTAGCCACGCTGAAAGGTCTGAACTTAAGGCATTCAGAGCAGCACAGCTCAGGGCAGAGCTGCCTCAAAGAGCTGCTGGGCAGGGCTGGGTGCTGCCCAGGTGCTCTGTCCAGTTCTGTGATCTGTCTGCTGGAAGGCACACTTTAAAAAACTAATTTTCCAGCACAATCAACAATAAAATACACAAAATTAAATAGCTTACCCATTAGTTCTGTTAGGAAGATGAGTTATAAATTAGCAGCAAAACTAATTTTGAGCTGCTCAAAATCAGTGTTAGAAGTGAGGCATTAAGCCCTGAAGTGTGTCTGTAGAAAAAGTAGAAGTTTGGGGAAGCTGGAGGACTTTTGGCATTTCAGGATTTGCCCAGCATTCACAGGAATCTCGCCTTGATTGAAAAAAGCAAAAAATGTTGCAACTTCATTCCATACATTTTTCCCTCATCAGGGCCTGCTTATCCCACCCAGCCGAGCTCCAAGCCAGGCCGGCTGTGCTCTGGCATCCAAGCTGTGCTGTGGGAGGCAACTTAGGAGCTTCTCAGACATATTTCAGTAGAAGGAGCAAAAAGTTTTTCTTTTTGAATCTTCCAGAGGGGATCTGGAAAGTTAAACTTGGATCCACAGGGAAATTTGGGAGTTCACAATTAATTTGCAGGTAGATCAGTTTTAGCCAAATTCCTTTTGCTGTCTTACCTGGAGTAGGCATATTCCAGGAAGTCCCATTTTTTAAACTATTAAAGATGATCTTCATTATTAAAAAATACCAGAGTGCTTTTAAGTTCTGCAATGACCTTGCATGTTGAAAAAAAATCTTTAGAATATTTATTTTTTTGTTTTTCACTCCATCTTCTGTATATGCAACTAATGGTGGGCTTATAGTATGGTTAGAAATCATCCTGGAGTCTGACTGTCCCCCCTCTTTTTCTTTACTCTTTTAAAAATTATTATAACTAATGAAATTCCACATTTTATAATGTGCACTGAGAAATTTTCAGTATTTGAACTACAATGAAGTTGGTTTGAGGGTTTTTTTTTCCTAAAGAATGTTTACAGCATTTCTTCCACAAAGGAATTTGTAATTTCAGTAATTACACTGCTGATTAGAACTTTGGAAAACTTTGTTCTGTGGGTATATTTTCTTTCTCATCCCAGCAGAAGAAGGAGGCATTCCTGTCCAAAACTCCTCTCATTGTCACCTTTTTAAAATCCTAAGTAAATGTCAGGAGCCTGCAGTGTTTGCTTTCCACAAACAGAGAGTACAGTGACACGTTCAGTTCATCAGAACTTGGGATGATGTCACAGCTGAGAGCTCAGAACTCAGGTTAGAAATGGTGAAAATTGGAGCTTTAAACATGCTGAGGTACAAAGTGATATTAACTCTGCGTGCCACTTCCAGAGCACAGACACTGGGTGCCCCTGGTGTCCCCTTTGGGGACACGGCGTGTGCTGGCACTTAGGGGACACAATGAGTGCTGGCACTCTGGGGACACGGTGTGTGTGCTGGGACCTTTGAGGACACAGCCTGAGCTGGCACTTTGGGGACACTGTGTGTGCTGGTATTTAGGGGACATGGTGTGTTCTGGCACTTTGAGGACACAGCTTGTGCTGGCACTCTGGGGACATGGAGTGTGCTGGCACTCTGGGGACATGGTGTGTGCTGGGACCTTTGAGGACATGAAGTGTGCTGGCACTTTGAGGACACAGCCTGAGCTGGCACTCTGGGGACACTGTGTGTGCTGGCCTTTGGTGACACAGGCAGTGCTGGCACTCTGGGGACACAGCCTGAGCTGGCACTCTGGGGACACAGGCAGTGCTGTCCCATTGGTGACACAGCCCGAGCTGTCCCTTAGGTGACACAGGCAGTTCTGGCCCTTGGTGACACAGGCAATGCTGCCCTTGGTGATACAGGCAGTGCTGTCCCTTAGGTGACACAGGCAGTGCTGGCACCCGGGCAGGCTGCCAGGCCAGCAGCAGGGACAGCGGCAGGGCCAGCAGAGGGACAGCAGCAGTGACAGCAGCAGTGACAGCAGCAATGACAGCAGCAGTGACAGCGGCAGGGCCAGCAGCAGTGACGGCAGGGACAGCGGCAGTGACAGCAGGGACAGCGGCAGGGACAGCAGTGACAGCGGCAGGGACAGCAGGGACAGCGGCAGGGACAGCAGTGACAGCAGGGACAGCAGGGACAGCGGCAGTGACAGCGGCAGGGACAGCAGTGACAGCAGGGACAGCAGGGACAGCGGTGACAGCAGTGACAGCGGCAGGGACAGCAGTGACAGCGGCAGGGACAGCAGGGACAGCGGCAGGGACAGCAGTGACAGCAGGGACAGCAGGGACAGCGGCAGGGACAGCGGCAGGGACAGCAGTGACAGCAGGGACAGCAGGGACAGCAGGAAGTGACTCAGGGCGTGAGCGGGCGCTGCTGGCTCAGAGGCGCTTCCGGCACCCCTCGTTTCCCCGGGAGCCGCGGGAGGCAGGGCTGTGTTTGTACCATGAATGTGCCTGAAAGTCTTGGCTACCCTTTGGTTTGTGTCCCTGATCTCTTGTCACTTGAGACAGTCCGGGTTTGTCTTTGTGGGTACCCCCAATGTGCCGGTCGTGTCCCAATTCCCACGGGGCCTGGAGGGTTGCCAGAACTGCCCAACCTTGAAGCTGAATTGAATTACTTTGCCATTCAAATTTTGCCAGTCTTTTCCCCAGGAACGGTGAATTTGTTCATCTCAGATTGGAAATGAGTTACAAAGCCCCTCGGTGGTCTAATGCAGCCAGTGCTGACAGGTAGTGAGGGCTCAGGTGGCCCAAAGCACCTGCCCAAAAGGAAAAGACCTGGAAAGTGGAGCCCAGCACCTTTGGAACCCCAGTAGTTCATTTCCCTGCTGAATCACAAGGGCTGAACCCTTTTTTTCCCCATTCTGTACCTTGGACAGGCTGTAAAATCTGCTAATCTGAGGGGAAGATGACGTATTCACCCTTCTCCCAGAGCAACAGTGCCCAACAGTTTTCCATCCATTCATCCAGTGCTCACAAAAGCAAAGGCAGAGTTGAAAGCCCAGAGAAAAGAGGGCTCTGATGCATCAGTGAATGTTTTACACACTACAAGTTGCCCCCTAAAGCCCCTCTGCATGCCCCTGCTTGTCTGAAGGCATAAAAATGGGATTTTAATCTTATAATTGATTTTAATAATGTTTATTACTAACCTCAACTATTCACTCACCATTTACTGGCAATTTAACATTTTGTGAGTTTATGACTACTAATTAAACCTATTTAATACATGTTTATGAGCTCTAAAAGAATATAAAGGAAACTGAAAATTAATTCAAATCTAGGGTTAACTGAAAAAGTTAATCCTGTTCTGGTATCCAGATGGAGTTTCTAGTTTGGCATTGCAGGACTCCCTCCAGGGCCAGGGGAGCTGCAGAGCCACTTTAAAGAGCATTTTTCCAAATGCCCTGCTCCATCTACTGAGTAAGCAGGACAGAGTTCACCCCATGCTAATAGCACTGAGGTATCATCAGCATTACTGAAGTTATTACAGCAACTGTGATGTCACTGCTGAACAGTTTACTAGATTAAGGGTTGAAGTCTGCCAGTGCTTTATAGCATTCTTAATTCTAAGAACTGAATATGCACATCATTAAATAATTAACTGACTTAGTTTTGGAACACCCAACTTTGTTCCCCGTTTTCAACACATAAAATATCAGCTGCCATGCTTAGCATCTCTTTAAAACAAAAAGCCATATAAAATCTCCATATTCAGAATGGCCAGAGCAGCAAATAGATCAGTAACTTGTGTAAAAGTTACTGCCAATGAATAAATAAAGCTGTTGCAGTTGGCAGGGAACCAGCAGGGATTCTCCTGAGTGACAGTGAAGCGCATCCCCTGCGGCACCAGGCATGCAGGAAGATGGGCAACACTTGAAAGTTTCCATAAAATCTTAAAAGGGCAGGAATTTACACCATTATTCACGTCCTGAACTGCACCACTGCTGAGCTTTTACAAGCAGGGTGTGCATGGTGTAAGTGTGGCTGGATGAATCCATGTCCTGTGACAATCAGCTTCAAAAAGCTTCAAAAGGTGATTTATTTCAGCCAGAAATCCATCCCAGAATGAAGCATTCTGCTGCCTCCAGCCCTATCACCACAGCAGGCTTCACCAGACAGAAATTAAAACGCTTTTATTCTAAACCCCACTGAAAGTCCCCAAATGAAGAACATTTCTCTCGTTGGCTCTTCTCGTTACAGCCAGCAGTGGCAAAGCCACAGCTCTCAGCTGATCCACACTGGAGCAATATGAGGAGAGATGGGGGAAAGGCACATTACAACACACCTGAGACTTGGGAAAGAAGGTTTTTGATTGAAGATTAAGGCCTGGAAGGTCAGTAGTTCAGGAGGGTCCACCAGAGTTATCTCCAACCCTGGCTGCAGCTGCAGCATTTACTGTAAGAAACACCACTCTGCAGCAAAACGTAGCAGGGCAAAATTACAAAATTTGACTTCTCAACTAAACAGGAGAAATATCTTCTAATAAGGTGGCCTTATGTCCCTCAAATACAGCAATATGTCACTTTGCTAAAGAGTGTCTGTAGTCTATAGTACCAAGTCAGTAACAAAATGAAGGCAAACTGCATTCAGTTCAAAAAAAAAAAAAGAAAAAAATGCATTTAGTTCAACAAACATCACTACTGAAAAATTTCATTTTTAGGTTGTGTGTAGAAAAAATCTGCTTTTTCCTTGGGATTGTTATATACTGTGTATTTTCATTTGATGATGTGGTCTTCAAAAAGAGATTACAGGTGAAAAGGTGACCATGTCTGGAGTCCGGTGACACAGAAAGCTGAGTGAAAAAGAAAAACTTAGTTAATTTTTTCCATCCTATAGGAGGTTAATCACTTTGCATATGCTAACCTAATTTTTATACATTTTCACTAAAATAATATTTTAAAATTTTATTTGAATTTTTTTAGAGGAAAAAAAGGACATAAATATGAAGATAAATGGAAAACATCCCATTGTAAGATTTGACTTTCTTTAAATTAGAAATAGCAACATATGGTTTTTAATGAATTTTTCTTTGAGACACCAAGCTGCAGGGTTTGTTCTTTCCTTTACAAGGCTATCCCAGAAAAATATTGTCCTTTTACCTTAACTTTGTACCACAATTCTTTATTCTTTTGTTCCTTCTTCATCTACCTCAAACCTCTTCTCCTTTGTCTAAACCCTGTTCCTGTATTTTACACATTTCCAATGTGATTCAGCCACTGTGATCCCCCCATCATGTACTCACTGAGGAAAGAAGAACTGAATTGTGAAGGAATGAGCTGGACAGTCCTTTTAAGTTTTATTTCTGAATTCTCCAGTCTATCATTTCCTATGTACCAGGTTCCCAGACCAGTTATACACCCTGACTGTCCAAGGCAGTAAATAGAATAAAACAGAGCAATGAAAATGTGTCTCAAACTATCTGTCTCCACAACAGCTGCTCAGTTTTATTCTGCACTGAGGAAGGGACCTTGGGTTGAGTATATTCCTCCAAAACACCTTGCTAAAAAACAAAGTGAGGTGACTGAGGTGTTTTGGAGAATGGCACAATTTTCCTTCCAGCTTGCATTGCTACAGCAAGAAACACACAAGTGCCAAGGTATCTTTTCTGAAAAAGTCAGAGAGGTTTCAAAGACCAAAATCCAACTCCACATCCAAAAGTTTTTCCAGCACCAAGCCATTCCATGAGAACAGGTGCTGGAAGAGCAGGGAGGAGCATGCTGAACACACTCTGTGGTTCTCTGGAGTTCTCACTTCCAGAGCAATCCTTACCTTGGTCTGGATCAATGCTTTGCAGTCATTAACACTGAATCCATCAAACCTAAAGTCCTCATTATCTTTGACATTTGATTCTTCAAAAATATCAGTCTGGTTCTCTGAAAAGTCCTAAAAAAACCATAATTTACATTTTATTTATTAATTTGTTTATGCATTTCTCTCTGATTTCAATGCATACAACTTAAAGAGGTTTCCCTCAAATAACAACTACTAAATTTTACTTTTTGAAGCTGTATTTTTTCATGTGTCTCCCTTTTCATTAAAACAACTTTATGCCAGAACCAGTTCTACAGATGATGCCTTACATTTCACCTTTTGTATTTTTCAGACTCTGTACTGCATTAGTGCATAACTCTGAACTCTGTATAGAATGCTAGCAAGCTTTCTTCACATTTTGGTCAGACTAAACAATCCTTTTAGGCCTGAGAAACAAGGTCATCAACACAGCCTCAGGCCCAAAAAATATAAACAAAAGTAAACCGGGGAGAGAAACAAACTGGGGGAATGTGACTTCATTACCTGAAGCCAAAATTGGAAAATTAACCTCTGATATGCAAACACACCAAACTTACATCCATCTGAGAAAACTGGTGACTGCTGTCCATCTTGGGTGCAGCCTCTGCAAGGCTTTGCACTGCCCAACGAGTATCTTTTGAAAGTATTTCAATAAATACCAACTTTATTCTCTAACTCTGTCTAGCCTCTGCTCCAGGTAGCTCCTCAAGGCATCACCTACACACATGAATTTGTGACTTCAATTAATAAAAAAGCCATTTCCAATTAGTATTAGCCTTAATTAGCACCAAAGCATTGCTGAGAAATGCCTCTTAATCAGTAATGTTAAAAGCAATACAGTTTTCCAGAAATAGATAAGAATGATGCAAGTTTAAGCTACCTGAAGAAAGGAACAGAATGGGAGTTTAGCTATGTTAGGGAAATGTCTCCAACTTTCTCCCTGTTAAATTACAATTCTACGAAGTGACTTTTTAAAAAGCAAAATAGGTGTCCACCTTCAGCACCCTCCTTCTGCTTGCATATAACTTGCATGAAAAGTCAAATACTCCCCTGAAATCATTACCTTGCCAACCCCATGCTTCAGCATTCAAATAATCAATTGAAATAGTTACTTCTGAAAATTACGTGTGACTAATGAATCCCAGCTAAAAAACTGAATTCCAAACCATCCCTGACACCTGTGCCTTCTCAAAACAAGAGATTGTCAAACAGAGACATTTCTATTTGAGATCTTTCAACACTGCTGGTTTGGTTTCAATCCAATTTGTAACACACTCTCCCTCAAGCCTCACAAAACCAGAGGAATAATGTGAGGAAAGGGGAAGCTGAACACACTTTCAGTTTCTTCACAGTAAATTCATCCAACAATTACTGTAACAGCCTCTCTAATTCAGACCTGATTTTCACTTAACAGAAAGTGAATACAGATATTAGAGGCTGACAGTTTTCTCACACTCTGAGCAAAAAAAGTAAACAATCCTGCTGCCCACACACCAGGGAGCTGATTCTCCATCTCTACCACCTGAAAGCTGCTTCTCCATCTCTACCAAAGCTAATAACAGGGAACTGTGCTGGGCAGACTTCACTAAAGACAATTAAAGTGTGATCCTGCACACTTTCATAGTTACTTACACATGAAGGTGAGAAAACCCTAAGCTATTGTCTTAAAAAGCTCCCTGATAAAAGAAAACAACCTTGTGACTCACCCAGATCTGGTCCCTCCTGCATCTGCATGTCCTGCTCACAGAAGATCAGATTCCCAGCCCAGTGTTTATGCTGGCAGAATGGAAAACCATTGTTCAATTACCTTTTGATTTGCATCTACTCCAAGAACGCTCAGGAGGTTTTCTTGGCAATGGGATTTACTCCAGGGATGTCTTGAGCTGGGGGTGTTATCAGAGTCCCTGAGTGCTCTCCATACATTTCCAGAATCCATGCTAGGGAACAAAACACACTTTGAGGTTTCCAGTGAACATATGCAACAGGTATTTTCACTACACACAGCTGTATACTAACCTTCATCTGACAAGCAAATTGTCTTAAAACTCTTTTGCACTTGTCGAAGCTGCCAGCCCAGGGCACTAATGAGCTGGCATGACAATTAGTGGGGGCAGTAAGTCAGCAGAAGTGTTTGTTTGTGCTCCTCAGATAAGAGGGGCAGGAGAAGCACATCCCAGAGACTGCCACATGCCAAGGGCTCACAGGCTTCAGCTGTTTCTGTGAAATGTGGGCAGGGTTCAGCCCTGTCAGCTCTGCACTTTGCCTTCTCTGTCTCTCGAGCCTTTCTCCATCCCACAGGTGACACTTCACCTGTCCCACTAAACAAGGCAAAGGCACTCACTGCTGAAACAGAGAGGAGAGAGCTCCCCTGACATGGTTCTTTGCATTCTTACACTGCATTCATCACATATAAAAATTCAGCTGGGCTTTACTTAGTTTGCAGTTGTCATTGGACTTAGTTACTCATCACAGTAGATTAGGAAATTTTTGGTTTTACCTGTTTTTACCTAATAGTGCAGTCCCCTTTACAATTATGTTTCTCCACAAGTTTGATGCTGATTAAAATATAACACATATGCAGGGAACTTGGCTGAAAGAGTGCCCACATTAAAAGTTTTACCTACATTTCTTCTGAGTCTTAGGACATTTCTCAAGTAGAGGCTGACACTCCTTTCTAGACACAAAGCCTCCAAGTTATGAAAAAATAACTGCAACCCTGTTCAGTAACTACAATACTGCTCTGAAGCTGCTGATCCTTAAAAAAACATGTAACAGAGCTAGAAGTGTTCCAGCTGGTGCTAGAGAAAGCTCAGCTAATGATACTAATTGCTATTAACATAGCCCAGGAAAAAGCCAGATGCAGCACAGATTCTGAAGCACATCTGGTTAAACATGAGAAGAAGTTACCAACTGGGAAAACTGAGAGGGGAGGAAAAGAAAAAGCAAGTTGTTAGTGGAAGCAGCAGCCTCCAGTGATGAAGAAATAAGTGGGATGTGCTGTAAAGAAAGGACAAGCAAACAGGAAGAACAGGCTGCCTGTTGGGTTCTGGCATTCCAGAGGCTTAGTCATAATGAGGCACACCAACAGCAGGAAAAGCCCTAAGCAGGAATTTGTAATTTTGATATATTCCCTTCATTGTTTTCCAATGGCTAAGACACCATCCACTTCCTTTAACAACGCTCCACAAAACTGGTGAGATCTATACACTGAAGGCACAGTACTAAAAAGATTTTTAAGTGCACCACTGATTTCTAAATTATGAAACAAACAGTGTAATTGATGAGGAACTTTTTCTTTCCTTTTTGTTTTAAACTGTTAATCTAAACTCATTACCAAAGCTGATTCTTCAAAAGTTCAGGAATCCAAACATCTTCATTACTTGCATCAAGAACTTGCTCTAAGCTTCTTATGCACTCTCTGGACTGTGGCACAAAGACTTCTGGAAAGCCCAACTTGAATATCTCCTCATAGCTGTGGTCTTCCTAGAAAAAAAAGAGATTTTTATTACATACATCATACAAGCCATCCCTATAGTTCATGAAGGACCTAGTCCAAAGACTACAATAATTCTAGAGATTGTCTTCTTGGTTTTAGAATTACTATTACTATTGCTATTACTATTAATAGTAGAGGGACTGAGCTTATATTTCAGTGTTTTGAGTATTTTGAGTACTTAGAATTAGAGGAAGCGAGAGTCCCAGAGTTTCTGATGAACCTTAGTCTTTAACTTCCCAACATTTTGGTCACAGACTTGCATATTTAACACTTGGGACTCCTCCTTCTGCTCATCTAATTCAGTCCAGGTCAAATCTGATGTATCAGTTCAACAGCTTCTTTTGCCAACTCAGTATTCAAACACTCCTAATGCAAATGTAACACACCTGCCAAATGCTACAGTTACCAATAAATACTTGTACTCTGCAAGTCTGCAAAAAAGATGGGGTGAGGGTGTTTCTATATCCTTGCATTTGCACCAAACCTTTTCCAGGCTATGTTAAAAAGCAGAGCCAGATTTAAACCCTTGTTCCTCCTCAAGCAGTGATGAGCAGGTTTGGAGGAATGGCCACAGAACAGGAGGGATCCAGACAGGCTGAGTGGAAGTAAGCACTAGTGAGTGGGGTTATCTGACAACCAAGAAATACATATACAAGGGAAAACATGCATAATTTACATCCTATCCTAGGGGCATGCCATCTGCTTTGGAAGCTGTATCCTTTTATTCCTTCAAGCAAGGAATTACTGCAATTTTCCAAATAGAAGCAAATTAATTGACTTCACCACCCTGCTCAGGGACTGCAATGCAGGAGCAGTAACACTGTGTGCAAACTCAAGAATGGAACCAGTCACTTTGGGGGTTTTGCGCAGCAATCAACAATTTAGTCTGAAAACCCTAAGCATGGATACTCCATATTTTTATAGTTTCATTTAATTGTAATTTGAACAGCTGAAATATTTCCACAGTGTCATTACACTGAACTCAGACAGGTGGGGTGAATACTGAGAGTGTATGGATTTAATCTAAGGATAAATGGGCAAAATCAACAGAGCTGGTAGAGCTTCTGCACCTCTGACCATGCTTCAAGGAACAGAATCTGTGCCCCACGCTGCTCCCTCCTAAGTAAGGCCTTGCTAAAATCCTTCCTGATGATTCACTGCTGGGACATTCAGACACTCCTGGGTAAATTCCTCTGAATCTTGCCCAAAGTGTCACAATGCTTTCAATCAAGTTGTAAATTATTTACAAACAGGGATACAACATGGAGGATCCTGATGGATGCTCAAGAAGCAGAGCTCTGTGAAGTAACACTTGCTAAAGCATGTATGGTGAAGGGAAAAAACCAAACAACTTCCAGGTAGGCACCAAAAGTGAAGTGGGATGGGAGGCAGGGAAAAGCCAGGCAGGTGCTCTTGGCTTTGGGATGGGGGGAGTTACAGCCCCAGGGAGGCACTGAGGGCAGCTCAGCTCTGCCTCAGTTTCAGCAGCTCCCTGGAGCCCTGGTGCTGCTCCAACACACATACAAGTCTCTGACTTATAGTTTAGCCAAGACAGATAAGAGATTTTTTTATCACCTTTATTACTGTCTATTTCAGTGAGTGTTTCTGCAACAAAGTTTGGGTATATTCCCATTTATCTTGTGGCTTTGTACTGATTATAAAAAAATCAATGTACAAAGTTCACATCGGTACTTTCTGAACAAATCCTCTATATCGTATTATATCAAAATGCCCCATGGCTTAAACACACGCACCAGTCCCTCTCTCTAAGGCCAGTGCTTAAAGAGCACATGAAAAATCCTCAAAGTGTTCAATCCTGTAGGGAAAATACTCAGCTACTGCAAGGAAATTAATGATTGTTTCCATCTTAAAGCACATGATTCTGATCCCAGATGATGTAATTTAATTAACTGAAGCAATAAATACTCAAGGTCAGACCTCTGACCTGAGATGATTTCCAGAGGTCCCTTCCAACCCACCTGGCCTTTTTTCTATTGATCATACAGAAGCCAGAGTCCCAGTCCAAAGATTTTATGATCTCAAACTAACAATGCAAAAAGCACAAGGATAAAGGACAAGCTACACATATATTCTACACTCCAAGGGATACCCAGCATCTCTGTGGTTCTTTCTCTACCTTGAGATGAGAAAAGACAACTTGAAACTCTAAGCATAGTTAACATATTTAACTCATACTGGACATTTCCTTCTGCCTTTAACAAATGCAAAGTAAAGAAAAGGCAAAAAAAAAAAGAAAAGTAAGATTAAGATCTACTGCTTTTGGAAAGAAACCAAGCAACCTGCTATATTCCATTTCAGCTGCAGTCATTACAATATTCTCTTTCTCCAACAGAAGGGTTCTTGTCTGCCCCTTCCAGCATTACAAAACATTTGAATTCTCTGTTTGTGCACACCAATAACCAGGTATTTTGTGTATCTACATTCAATCAGTGTGGGCAGTTTTTCCCACCTGCATCTTTGTGTTTTTACTAGTAACAGCTCTGCAACAAGTAAAATTCCTAGGCAAAGGGCATGAAATCCTGGCTCCAGGAAAGTCTCAGTTCCCTATGCACACTAAAATTCACCCAACAGACTACAAGCAGTAAGTTATTACAGCTACAGATTAACCCCATGGAAGTCTTAGCTGATTGTTCTCTCTTTTCAAATGCCGTCATTTAGGATGAAAGTAGTAAGAACAAGGAGATTTTGTTCTGTATTAATATGTTCTTTCTGCCCTTTTGTAACTTCCCTTCTCTTTGCTGATGCATGTTTGGTCCACATGGAAACACATTTAACTCCAACAATATATAACCCTTTACCTGAATTTTTTTTGTGCTGATAAGAATTCATTGCATTACCTACTCAAAATTTTAGCTCTAACATTGTAAGAGTGAATGTTATATCCTATGCTAAAATATGAATTATATTATTTCTACTAATAAGTCTTGTGTGTCACCATCAGACTAAAATTCCAGAAAAACTGTTGATATTGTTCAGGGAGTATACTAAATAACAAAAATGTATTGGTTTTGCCAGTTTCTGACTCAATGGTATGTGGGTTTACTTCAATAAGTAATACTTCAATTCTGTGAGACAACTCACAGAATTTCTGTCCACCCCGCTTTTGTCACCCACCTTCCCCATTTGTTGTTTCTTCTGCTCTTTCTTGTCTAAATTCTACACTGCATGTCCTTCAGGGCAAGGTTCATGGTGCCTACGTGCTTCCCTGCCTATGTGCCTACTTATTCCTGGTGCCTGGAAGCAAAATAGTGCATTACATTCTTTAAAGCAGCACAGCTTAAGTATTTGTCAAACACCGCACAGAAGTTGCTTTTGTTCCACTCGAGGTAGCTGGACAATTTCTCTGCATGTGCAGATTACCATGTACAGAGAAGACAGACACAGACCCGGAGGTGTGGGAAGCAGAAACACAAACACAAATTTCTGGTTTTTGGTTGACACGTACCTCACTGAGAGAGCCCGAAGCCTCCTGCTTGCCATGGCACAGAGATGGCTCCGCACACCCGTGGGCAGCAGAAATGGAAACGCTGCAGCCTCCTCTGCTCAGCCCCACATCGGCTCCCCGAGTTACTGCTGAATTCACCAAAACTTCAAGGTTATCACTGGATATCTCTGATTTGTCTAAGGGCTCTGTGAAGCCTTCAAAATCACCCCAGGAACCGCTGGGTTCTGAGGGACTAAAGCTGCTCTCGGGAAACTCCTCGCAACTTCTCCCTTCGCTGTTGGCTGCAGGGAGGCTTTGCTGCGTTGCTTCAAAATTAACAATTTCTTCATTGCTTGTCCTTTCATTCCAGCTACAGCCATTTTCATGGAGAGACACTCCACCTGCCCCAGCTGCCAGGTCTTTTGGAGGCTCACAGTGTGGTGTGTCTGCGTCACCAAGACTTTCTACCACCGACAAGTTCTGCATCTTTGTCCAAGAGGGGAAAAAAATAATTTGTTGAAATCTGTACTGCAAAAAGGTTACTGAAGTTCAGCTGCATCAGAAATATGAGTGTTTCCAAAACAAAATCAAATTCTTCATTTCACTCCAAAGAATAACAGCACTGCTGAAAGAAAACAGGATGTCCTTCAGCCTCTCCTCCAGCACTCGGCATGTGCAGTTATTCGGCCTCACTTTCTGTGCAGAGTATTAAGCCTGCAAAGAAAGGATTATAAATAAATACCTCTGTGATAAGGCCTGTGTAGGAATAAAGATAGCTGATAAGGTAGGAGAAAGAATGCCTGCGTTAAAACAAACACATTCCAGCATTATCCACTGAAAATTGCTGTAGGCAAAATTATTTAAAATTTACACAGAACTATCTGCCCAGACCACAAGAAAGCCATTAAATTAGTGAACAATACCCAGCCAATACATAACAGAAGTCGCTGGATTATTAACTCAGAACTGACTGAGCACACTGGAGACAAACTCAAATAACTACAGTCAGCATCCAACACTTTAAAAATATTTTCTGTGACTACTTCATCCACCTCGTGTAAACTCAAATAATGCAAACTCAAGTAATGCAAACTCAAATAATGCTATTTCTGCCGGCATGGGCTGCCCCATCCCAACAACTAGAATCCTGTAAAAATACAGTATTTCCAGCTATGTAGGTAACTAAGGCAGATCTAATAAATTCAGTTTGGCATCTGTAAACGATACAGACCGTGCTGCATTGGCCATGTTAGATTAACCCCATCTCCTCAAGCATTTTCCCGAGCTGGTTTGGGGGGCGGGTTAAAAAGCACTCACTAAGCGCTCCTCTCCCAACCTGCCGCGGTGTTTAACAGACCCGAATGCGTGGTTTTCACCCGGTTTCCTTCGGAGGCGGGCCGGGCACGGAGCAGGGGTGCGGCCGGTCCCTGGCCTGCCCCAGGGACACGCTGGAGTCCGGGAGCGACAGGGCGGGGGATGCGCGTCTGGCGGCGGCTGCTCCGCCCGCGGTGTCACCGGAGCGGGAAGGGAGGTGACACCTGTGCGGGCAGGGAGCTGTCACCTGTACAAGCAGGGAGGTGACACCTGTGCGGGCAGGGAGCTGTCACCTGTACAAGCAGGGAGGTGACACCTGTGCGGGCAGGGAGGTGTCACCGGTGCAGGTAGAGAGATGTCACCGGTGCGGGCAGGGAGATGTCGCCTGTGCAAGCCGGGGGGTGTCCCCTGTGCAGGCACGGAGCAGCCTCTCCCCGAGCAGCCTCTCCACAGCCGCCCGCAGGTCGCCAGGGGCGGGCCGAGGTGTGCGGGGCGGGCGGCGGGGCCGGCACCGCCCGGGGACAGCCGAGCCCTCCCTCGGTGCCTCCCTGCCCGTGGAGGAGGCTCAGCGCAACCTCCGCGCCCGCTGTCTGTCTGGCTGTCTGTCTGTCCGCCCTCGCTCCCCACCCACCGGCGCCTCTCCGCGCTCGTCCCGGGCCTCGCTCGCAGCCGCATCCTCGGGTTACAGCCCCGGAAGAGGCCGGGGGTCAAACTGGGCTGTGAAAAGCTGCCCTCAGCTTCTTGCTGCAGCCTGGCAGGCTAAGGAAGCGCCGTTTGATTGTAGTCGTTCCTGTAGGCCTTTCACTTGAGACTAGCTAAAATTCCCACGTAGCTGGAAAGTTCCAGGATTTTAAAATAGTGACAATCAGTCCACCCATTAACAGAACCTCAGGATTAAGCAGTAGGAGCTAACAACAACTCTCTTCCTCCCTCTCTTCTTTTGCTCCCCAAGGTATTTGGGTGTCTCTGCTGAGGCTTGATCTCTCCCGACAGGTAAAGCCAGAAGCTGTGGGCGCAGGGCTGTACACAGGTCACCTCACAGCCTGGTGACCATCCCATCCCATCCCATCCCATCCCATCCCATCCCATCCCATCCCATCCCATCCCATCCCATCCCATCCCATCCCATCCCACCCCATCCCATCCCATGCTGGCTGGCTGCTCCCAGGCCTGGGGCTCAGAGGGAATGACACCAACAAAACTCCCCAGCTCCCTGTCCTCAGGCTGGGTTAAATATCTGGGCAGTCCCAAGGAGCAGGGGACAGTTGTAAAAGCAAGGAAAGGGGTTTTCTGGAGCAAGGCCCAAAGTAAAAAGCTTTTTCGAGGCACTACAGTTCCTATGTTTTCCAGCCCGGACACAGACACATGCACTCCTCCCACGCATCTGACTCTCATTCCAGGCTCTGGTGCTTTATCCGAGGGCAAGAGGCCGCATTTGGGAGCCATGCCCAGACGCAGAGCCAAAGAAACTTTATTGGCAACTGTCTGAAAGGGTTTTTTAATGTGTTTTCTTTCTGCTCCGGAGCGGTTCCTGCCCTCCCGCGGCAGCTCAGGATGTCGGACCGGCCCGGCGGGGCTGACTCAGCCCGAGCGCCGACCCCGCCGGGGCCGCGGGCACTCAGGGCTCTCCCTCCCTGTTCCAGGGAAATCAACATTTTCTTGCAGGGACTGGGATTGTTTTGCTCGGCTTTACGCTTTCACCTGTGTCTTCTGGAAAGAAAGGCCACCAAGAGGCGGCACACAGGCTGAGGTGATGCTCTCCTCCACAGCGCTCAGCACCCGGGGGTGCGCTCACCTGTCCTGTGTCACCTGTCCTGTGTTACCTGTCCCATGGGGCTCCATCTCACCTGTCCTGTGTCACCTGTCCCATGGGGCCCCATCTCACCTGTCCTGTGTCACCTGTCCTGTGTCACCTGTCCCATGGGGCCCCATCTCACCTGTCCTGTGTCACCTGTCCCATATCACCTGTCCTGTGTCACCTGTCCCGTGGGGCCCCATCTCACCTGCCCTGTGTCACCTGTCCCATATCACCTGTCCCATATCACCTGTCCTGTGTCACCTGTCCTGTGTCACCTGTCCCTCTCACCTGTCCTGTGTCACCTGTCCCATGGAGATCCATTTCACCTGTTCTATTTCACCTGTCCCATCTTACCTGTCCCATCTTACCTGTCCCATGGAGCTCCATTTCACCTGTTCCATCTCACCTGTCTCATCTCACCTGTCTCACCTTTGCAGGGATCTTCAGGTGCTGATCGGCACCAGCACCCTGTGTGGGTTCTGCAAACCCTGCAGGTTCAAGGTGTGTCTGCAGCACAGCGAGGAGCTCTGGCAGAGCTGGGCATTTTCAGAAGCTGCCACAGGCCTCTGACATCAGAATGTGGGAATAGAAGGAAACGCCAGCTCCTTCTTGCCAGGGGAACATCAGGAACTCTGAAGGGCTGGCCAGGTAACGCTGCTGTCTGCTCTCCCCAGAACACCTCAGAACCCACCTGGGAAAACCCAGTTGCCAGCCCTGGGTCCCTGCAGGGAGCAATTGGCTGCAGCATCTGCTGGGTGTAACCATGCTGCCTCCTGCTCCCAGGCAAATGCTGCTGAAAGCGCACACAGACACAAGAAAAACCTGCACTGGTGTGGTCTGGGGAGGTTTTCACTTCAAAAGGGGTCGGTGTGAAGTAGAGATGTCCTGCAAAGGGGATCTCACCTGCCCTGGTCTGAGTTCAGCCTCTGGGCTCAGCTGAGTGTGTGACAGCTGCTCCTGGATCACCAGCTCCTGTTTAAATGACACTGGGTTAAGTTAAAAACATCAACACAGTTGGATTAAGAATTTTCCCCTCTGAAGTACAGTGGGATAAAATTCCTGTTATCTGTTTGGGGGAAAAAAAAGAATTTTACAGTTTTGTCAGACCAGGCCTTGTGCATAATTACTGTATTAAATCAATATTTTCTTTTTGAACTATCACCATGGGGGTTTGGTTTATTCTTTTTGGTTATTTTTGTTTTTAATAACTCAGTCCTTATTTAAAAGGTAAAGAGGTCAAAAGCTTCAGACATTGACTATAAGCTTATATTTAGCTTTATTTTCTTTTTATGCATCTACCAGAGCAGAACATCATTACTCAAAAATTCACCAATGCAAACAACTGAATTGACTGAACACTGGTCTTTAACTATTATTACTGCTCCTCTCAGCATTCCTGCTGGAAAATCATTAGAGTTTAGTACACATACTCTAGAATTACTCTATTTTTCTTTTTATCCTTTAGAAAAATACCAATTTGCAGTGGAAAAAACTCAACATAATAACTGAAAATTGTTTACTTTCTGGTCAAATCAGCACCATGCTGCTGTATTACAATTTTGTGTTTGCTTATGAAAGACCTGGTCCTGGATTACTGAATTGTGTGGCTCCCTTGTAAATGACCAGAATTGGTTTTTTATGGATTGCTTTTTCCTTCATTCATTTTTTCTTTTGGAAAAAAATATAAGCCAGAGATAGCTTTGTATGCAGAATTTTCAGATTTGTTTGGGTTTACTTCATTGAAGTTTTAAACAACATTAACTTGCTATTTAAAGGACTGAAATATTTTCTTTAATTTGTATTAAATACTTGGATGTCTTTTCTTGTAAAAAATAATACATTTAGCTGAACTGACATAAAATGTCACTTAGAAAATAGAAGCAAACCTGTTTTCAGAAGGAAATAAATTATTTTGAATTACTCAGAATGGCATTTCAGTAAATGAGCTGCCTTTTCAGTTAGTGATTGGGGTTTTTTTCATCCTGAGTACCCCAATTTTAGAATGTAGGGTGTCACCAATTCTTTTATTTCCATGATAATACAGAATGCTCCACTTATTGAAAATCCACTGCAGAGGTCAGGTCTAAATACTGATTTAATTGACTACCTGGGGCTTACATTTGAAGATGGGCTTAATTTTTCCACTGAAGTCCCTCCTGGAGGCACAGAGGGTTTGCCATACCTTCTCCCCTCTTTGCTTTGCTGCTGGTGCGGATGGTTGGAAAGGTTGGTGAATCCATCCTCTTCTTCCTGATTCTCACATGAGGAGAGCGGATCTTTGGGGCACACCTTTCCCCTCCCCAGTGCAGGGTTTGGATTCCCGTTTTCCCTGTGGAATACTGCCCTGTGTGCCATCCCAGTGTGGTGGGAGCCTCTGGCAGGATGGAGCCACCTGCAGCTCTCAGCAGTGCCTGGGCTGAGAGACGATCCAGGATTTTTCCAACAGCAGATGGCAGCTCTCCCTTGTCTCTCTCTCGTGCACACAGCACATCTGTCAGTGCTCCTGAGCAGGGGAAGTTATCAATCCCCTCCTCACCCCACTCTGTAAAGGCACTGGAGCACCTGCTTTGTGTGCTGACCACACACGATCCATCCCACAGGAGCCCTTCACTGATGGGCTGTCATGCAGAAGAGATAAAGAAAGTGACACCCTGCGTAGCAGGTGGAAGGTGTACTTTACATCCTTCTCTTTTTGTCTCAGATGTGAAGAATATGGGAGCTGTAGTCCACCTCTGATCAATCAGGGCCCACCTCTGAAAAAGCAAGATATCCAAGAGGCATCAGTGCCCTGTGTTCAGTGGCTGCCTTTCTGTGGATGTTTGCCCACACTGTGGCTCCAAAGCAAAGCTCACACTTGCTTTGACAGTTACCCTGGTTCTCAGAGTGATTTTGGGGAGCACAAACTGGAGAAAGGCAGTGAAAACCCTGTTCCACCCTGGCACTTAATGGAAACATCATCTGCCAAATCCAGTGGGCAGCACCACTTCAGGATCTTCCAGCAATTCATACAGCACATGTGCTGAAAGAAGACTCTCAAAGCAGTCTTGTGGGACTCTCAGAGCTCCCACAAGATCCCAAAGTGGGTTTTGTGCCTATATGAAAAAGGGAAGTGCCACAAGCACCTTCCTGTTGGCCAGCATTTGGCTGCCTTCCACTCTGCCACCAGTGACACTGCTGATTTGAAATTCTTTCCTCTCTTCAGCTGCTTTCCCTTCTGTTGTCAGTCCCACTTGCTGAACCTCTCAATTATTTTATCAGATTTTTTTTTTACTATCTATTTGCCAACTGTTCTCTCTTCTGCCTTCAGCCTCCTGCAAACCCAGAGAGCTGAGGCTTGGGCCCCTGATGGAAGTGCTGGTGCTTTTTATCCAGTGAGCAGGACATGAGAGGGACAAAGCTTCCTGGGTAGCAGGATAATGTGCTGGTAGAAGCAGGAGATTGCTGATGTTATGGCTGTATGAGAGCACTGGCCAGCAACAGATTTCAGAGAATAAAGGTGATCCTCTTGAAGTTCCATTACACTGCACTGAGGGCACAGCAGACACTCAGCTGCTATGAGAGCACAACACAGCTCACATGGACTCTGTCACCATGCTGGGGGACCTGGGGAAGTGACAGTGCTTTGATGTGGCTCCAGGGTGCTATTCCTGGATGCCACAGAAGATTCCTTCAAGGCCACACTGAAACCTCCAGCTCCTGCTTCTCTTAATGCTGTGTTCCTTTTCCTACTTCAATTTCTCTTGCTTTGAGTGTAGTCAAAGCAGAAAAACTAGGAGCATGTATTCTTCCATGGTCCCTTTTCTGGACACAGGAAAGTGGGCCCTACACACCCTGAACCTGCTACCTAAGCCACATCTCCAAGAAGGGGGTTGTTTAGGTGTAAGACAGTGGGGTGTGGTACCACACTTGGATTGTATTCAATGCTTCACACCCACCTACCTATACCTGCTCCTCTATTAAAATTTCCCACTAAGCTGCTCTTCTGTGCTGTTTTTTCTGCTGATCTTTCAAAATCACCACATTTCTATATGAAGTCTCTGCTGCCCACGGAGGTTTTTCAGGTACACAGACATTAATTCACTGGGAGCATGCTTGGCAATTTCTGCCAGTCCCCTGCATGCCCTGTAAGCCGAGCCGCGATCGCTGCGGCCTGCAGCTCACTAATCCTCTGTTTTAATGCCTGATTAGGTCCTAAATCCATCATTGTGAGAGAGATGTGGCTGTGGGGAGGGCAGGAGGATTTCATCCTCTCAGCTGAGAGTTAAGCTGCTGGAGGCTCACCAGCCTGGTGCTGTACCAGTGTATTAATTAGCTTGCCTGGAAATTTCGTCAGTGCTGCTCAGTGAGGTTGCGGGAAGGTCACACAATCCATTAGAAGTGCTGTGCTTCAACCTGAAGTCATTACATTTGACACTTAGCAAATCTCTAGGAAAAAAACGAGTCAAACAAAGCATTAGCATAAAAAAATATTTAAAAAACTCAAGTCCCCACTTCAAGCAGCATGTGAAAGAACACAAAATCATGATAATTAGCATCTTTGTAGCTCCTTAATTACAAGGATCTTGCTTCTTCATTCTGCAAGTGAGCTCTGAAGGGGCTGTAAGCTTGGTGCACTAGTGGCCATCACTGCACTTTGCATGGGGGAAACATCACCACTGCCTTGCATGGGGAAAACACCATTAAAGATGGTTTAAGTTATCTTCCCCTAAAAGAAGACACAAAGTCCCTGATGGATGTCTCCATGTCCCAAACCCTATGAAATTAAATTGCCAGTAAAGGTGTCATTTTATTGCTTAATATGCAGCACTGCAGTATGAATGAAAAATACATGCCATCCTCCCAGGCTGAGAGGAGTAGCCAATACCCCAGAGGGCTGTGCAGCCCTCCAGAAAGACCCCAACAGGTTGGAGAGATGGGCAGAGAAGAAATTCAACAAATGCTAATTTACTATTTTATGATACTATATTATATTAAAAAAAATACTAAACTAACTATACTGGAGAATACAGAAAGGATACTTACAGAATGCTAAAAAGATTAAAATGAAAACTTGTGACTCTTTCCAGAGCCCCAACACAGCTCGGCCCTGATTGGTCATTGAGTCAAAACAATTCACAGAAACCCAATGAAACAATCACCTGTTGGTAAACAATCTCCAAACACATTCCACATGTGAGCACAACACAGGAGAAGCAAATGAGATAAGAATTTGTTTTCCTTTTTCTCTGAGGCTTCTCTGCTTGCCAGGAGAAAATCCTGGGCAAAGGGATTTTTCAGAAAATATGATGTGACACTATGGATCAAGAATCAACATGCAAAACTGATGTATGGGAAACTCCACCCAAACATGAGGAAAAACTTCTTTACTTCCAGTGGCCATGCTCTGGAACAGATGCCCAGAGAAGGTGAGGAGTCTCTCTCAATGAAAATATTCAAGAACCATCTGGATGCAATCCTGTGCCATGTGCTCTGGGATGGTCTTGCTTGAGCAGGGAGGTTGGACCAAAATACCCTATGTGGTCTCTTCCAATCTTACCCATTTTGTGATTCTGTGATCCTTGCAAGAAAAAACAAAACAAAACAAAACAAAACAAAAACGTGGAATTAAATAGCAAAAAAGACAGAATTTGTTTGAATTTTCCATATATGTGTAAGACAGTCACCTGCCTGCCCTTCTTACCAGAGAGTGCCACCTCTCCAGTAAAGCAGTATGGCTGCAGTACAGACAGTGGGCAAGGGCTTAGCTGTCACATAAAACAGGTGACAATTTTTAATCTGAACTGCCTCCTGTACTCCCAAACCCCTGCTCTGCCTGCTTATGCCCCTGGGAGGTGGGAATGTGCCATCTGAAACAGAGCTGGGAGAGCTGGCATGCGTGTCCCGGGGCTGGGACAGGTGACAGATGGCAGCTGGTGAAGCTGCAGTAAGTCCATCACGTTGGAATGCAGGTGAGCCCAAAGCAGCCAGGCAGGCTGCCACAGAACCATCAAATCATAAAACATCCTGAAATAAATAGAACCACAATGATCACTGAGTCCAGCTCCTGTCCTGGGCACAGGACAACCCCAGGAATGAAATCCTGCGTGCCTGGGAATGCTGGAAGGGTCTGTGGGAACAAATCCTTCTCTCCCACCTTTGCTACAAACATTCTTCATGTCACCTTGTCCATCCCTTCCCCTCACAGCTGTGGTACACAGTGCGTACCACACCACAATCATTTTAGAGCTGTGCCTGCATCATATGGACTGCATTAAAAACTTACTCAAGCCCTTCCTTGAGCTGTGTTTCCAGATGCTCTTTGCAGCATGCAGTTCATAAGCAGTCAGGCTTTAGCCTTGTTTTGTCTGTATTGCACGTGGTAAAATGAAATACAATCAAACTGGATCACAAGGTAGCTGTTTTTGCAAAGAGAAAACTGTTTAAAGCTGTTTAAAACAGTTTAAAGCTCCAAGGCTGGAGCTGACAGTCAGGAGCTGGCTGGGGAAAAGCGGCTGCTCCCCACTCCTGTTGGGAACACCAGAAATGCAGGGCAGGACAATTCACAGCAAAATCAAAGGAGGGCAGAGGAGGGAGCACAGCCAGTCCCTCCTGCGCTGAGGAGCTATCACAGCTCCAGCTGGAAGAGGGCAGCACGTGTTTTATTTAATGTTTTGTATCACTCCACGCTGAGGCCGCATTTCTGAGAGCAAAACAAATGGGCAGCAAAAGCAGGGAACCTCTGCTGCAGCACCTGTGCCTGGCCTGGAAATTCAAAGTTTGGGTCTAGATCCAAACTCTCCCCAGGTGCCTACGGACCTGCATTTTAAGTTTTAGATTTTGTTCATTTCTATTTATGCTAAAAAAAAAACACCAAAGAGAAAAGGCTTAGCATGCATCTATTAGCAGCTGGCCTCAGCTTTTTATGCTATTGTAAATGAGGTCAGCAGGGCTCTGCAGAATATTATCATAAGGTTACAATTAGCAATGAGACTTATGCCACACACATTTTACATTAAAGGAAGCAGTTGCAGTAAAAGGCTGTTCAATTCAGACATCAAAGCACACGGTTCATGTCAATTAATAATACAGCAAAATATAAACTTGAGATGCACAGACACACCAATAGTTCATTTTTTAAAAGAAACAGCATTTGCTGAGAAGTTCAATCACACTTTATATTAATTTTCCATTTTTGAATATTGTATTAAAGTGCATACATTTATTATTAGCTTGAGTACAGATATGATTTACAAGGGTATGAATGTGTCAGGGAAAATCAGAAGTTATACATGTGTAAGAACATGTCAAGAAAAGGCATTTTGTTAAATAAAATGCTTTTTCAAAGTAAATCTAGTAAGCCATTAAATTTTATGAAATACTTAACCATAAACTAGCCTGTCAGTCTATTTACCAGTTGCTCTTTTCCTATAACCCATTTAGATGTGCTGTTTAGGAGTGGAACCTTGCAGAATAAGGTGACTAGAACACTTCAGATTTTTGAGTTTATTGCTAACACCTGGATGCTGTTCTCCCTACAGCCAGTGAGATCAGTTCACTAGCTATAAGTGGAAAAAAGATTGGGTCCTCTCTTTTAAAATAATGTCACCAAGGCTTCCATATTTAAATAAATTTATATGGAAGAGATGGCTGGCAAAAATATTGAGAATACAGGGAAGACTGAGCTGAATATATTGTGGTAAGGTTAGTATTTTAGATCTTTGCCTTGTTTAATTTTTAATGTATTCATTTTGCATTTCTATACAGCATCTTTCAACACTGGAAGAACTGGGCTAAATTTAGTTCCAGTTAATGGGAGCTCCTTACTGAGCAAGTGAGGGCTGTGAATTCATTTGACAAGATCTGCATGAAGGGCTGTGGCAGCACAAAGCAACTTCCAGAGAGCCCCAAGGAGAGGCTTGGAAGTCAGTGACATTAGATGAGAAATGCAGGCAGTCTGGATCAGGGGGGCTGCAGGGGCCCTTCCCAGCCACAGCCAGCTCCAGGCTGCTGTTTTCCAGGCTGGAGCCTCGTGGAGGACAGCAGTGCAATTTTCCTCAGCCCCCCCGTTGAGACTGATGGTGGATTTTGTGTGTGTGTGTTACAGCATCCTGTTTTCCACACTACCCCAGTGGGATGAATTGTGGCAAGAAAACCTCATTGCAGGACTGCTGAGTATTGGAAGTGCTATGGCAAGAGAAAAGCAGCAAAGAGGAGCCTGTAACATAGCAAAAAGCATCCCAGGTGGTTCCACAGGCTGAAAACAATCCTCAGACACGATTCTGTGAGGGAAATGTTGGCACTGCGAGGGAAATGCCAATGGTGCAAGGGAAATCCCAGCTTAACCATGGAGCCCTGGTGGTGGGAGCTCTTGGATCCTCTTGTCCTGTGAGCCACACGCCAAAATCTGCTGCTCTTAGGTGACAAGCATCCAAAGAGCTGGATCCAGCAGCCATCCCTCCATCCCTCCATCCTGCTGATACCCTGAACAAGGCTTGCTCACTGCTGGGCACACTGGTTGGCTCAGCTGGAGCCTGTTTTTGCTCTCCACACTGCGGATTTTGCTAACCCAGAAGAGCCTGATCTGCAGTTCTGGAGGGGGTCTGTGCTCCATCTGCTCAGCAGCAGCATGAGCTGCTGGGGGATCACCACTGGTGCAGATTGCTGTGATCTGCTGCCCAGGTGTCGCCCAGCTCTGCACAGGGACACAGCCCAGCCATGCCCTGTGTCCCTCAGTGTCATTCCACCCTGAGGATGGGCTGCAAGAGGGAGGCTCTTGCCCTTCTCACCCACTGGCATGAGGGTAAAAACATGAATTACCCATCACTTACCTCTCTTCTCAAACTTAACAGTCCATGAGATGGCTGTACAGCCACGGGCATAAATAAAAGCTTTGCACCTCACTCCTCAGACAGCCACAGCAGCAGCCTGACATTGGGAGTACTCTGTGTAAGGCACTTGTCTCTTTCTTGGTTTTGCTGTTATTTTTATCCTGTTCTTTTACTGCATCTCAAAACAATCTGCAGAGTCTTAGCTAATTTGGCTTCATTTACTGCAAGGATTTCGACAATCAGTAAACCAGACCAAAGTACTGTTCTAAATGTCTGGTGTATAACGTGGATAGTCTTGAATCAATTACAGTCAGCAGAAATTGTGTGTGTACAAAAGTGAAGCCTGGTTCTAGCACTAAACCCCTTTCTATCTCTATGTTTTTCCCAGGAACTTTCCAGGAAGTTTCCAGTTTCCAGGAAGAAACTTTCTCAACAAGACACAGAATCCATGATTTTACACTCTGCTTTCTAGAACCATAAAATCATACAATAACCACAGAAACTCCTGACACTATAAAAAACAAGGCTCAGCAAGAGCCTTGAGAATACTCTGTCTGCTCTGTAGCTACAGAGCTGTTCCTCATGTGTTTCAGTAAAACCCTTCCTTCATTTGCTCAGATTTTTCTACTAGCATAATCACAAGTTTGGAATAGTTTAAATCAGGAAAAAGATTTGCAAAGTCCATCCTAAAATATTCTTCCCTTCTCTTAGGCAGCAATTTGCTGTAATACAACATATGAAATAATTGCATTATAGGATAAATTCACATCAAACATCAGTTGTTCCAATTGATCCAACAGTTTTCCCCAATTAATCTTTCTGTAATATAAAAATTAATCAAGTAATTTTATAGATTTCCAAGGTGAGCTTCTGAATTAATTAATCCAGGTTTTTATATTTCTGAGGTGGATTTATAGTGCTAAAGAGTAGGTGTGTGTGTCAGTTTAAATAATCAGACTAAATTATTCACAGTGTATACATAAAGTTGCAAAATATTAATCCTAAAGAAAACACCTTAGAAGAATATTTAATGATTATTTTCCTATTATTTGAGCAGTTTTGAAAGGCATTTTTCATGGGTACAGGGTGTCAAGTAAGAAATATTATGGTGTTTTGCCTTTGGGAGGGATTGTGCTCTTATTTTCCAGCTTGTGAGAGGCCTGGGGTGAAATGTCCAAGCTGTTCTGGCTGTCACAGCCACAGAATTCCACTCTGAAGTGTGCAAAGATTCCCTCTGAGCTGTTCCTCCCATTACAAGTTCTCTTCAAATAACAGAAACAGCTTGAGGAACCCTCCAGCTGCAGGGCCATGCAATGCTGCCTTGGACAAGCTGCAGAAGAGGACAGGAGCAGAGGAGGAATGAAATCCAGCTGATGTGCTTGGACTGGGGAAATTCCGAATTCCGCGCCCCGAATTTCGCGGATTTGCTTTAATCAGTCCCGAGCTCTGCTCAGCTGAGCTGTCCTAAATCCTGGTGTAAGCAACGTGAGAGGTGTTTGGTAAGGCTGAGAAAAGGAAGGCTTGTTTGCCTGGGCTCTTTCCATAGGCAAGGCAGAGAGAAAAAGGCTTTTCCAGGAGGACAGCTGGGGCTGTGGGTGCACTGAATCGATCTCAGGAACAGATGCTGAAAGAGCAATGTCTCCTCCTCCAGTCTGTCTGCTCCCTCCAGCTTGCTCTCACACTCACCAGGCTCTCCCACCAGCCAGATCAGCTTTCTAACTCTGAAGAACAAGATTCCCTGTTTTTCTGCTGGGTTTGCTGCCAGGGTGTGGCTGAGCTGGCCATGGGGTGACCTGGCCTTCTCTAGGCAGGGCTCATATCTCAGGGTGATGAGCAGTGCTTTGAGTCACTGAGCATCTTCACAGAACTCTCACTTACAGGGCATCACCATAATTCTGCATTACATGTATGTACCTCTAGCTAGCAACATCTTTATTCACCATAATTCTGCAATACATGGATGTAATTTTAGTCAGCAATATCTTTATTCACCATAATTCTGCATAACATGTATGTACCTCTAGCTAGCAATATCTTTATTCACCATAATTCTGCATTACATGTATGTACCTCTAGTTAGCAATATCTTTATTCACCATAATTCTGCATTACATGTATGTACCTCTGCCCATCAATATCTTCATTCGCCATAATTCTGCATTACATGCATGTACCTCATCCATCAATATCTTTATATATTTATCAATGTGTATATATGTTTAAATTCTTACCATAAAGACACACACACCTCCCATATTTGCCTAAGAAGGGGTTACATAAATGCATAAAAAAACTACATTGAGGAGCAGTTTGTTTAAAAAGTGTTGCTATGGCTGCAGGGGCTTTTGTGTACAGCTACTTAAAACATGGGCTTGTGCAGGATGAAGTGACAGACAGATTTGTATTTTTGTGTGGTCAGACTGCCACTGGCTCAGCTCTGCTTGCTGGTTATAACCAGGGGCAGCATCCCTCTGATGTCCTGGGTGAGCAAGGCTGGAGCTCAGCACTCAGCTCTCTTCAGGCAGCTGTGAGTCAAGCAACTGCTCTGGAGCTGTTTGTTTGCTTGAGAAAGGAGGTGGATGTGTGTCATTTCCTTGCCTGGACACATGAGCATCATTTTCCTTTCTCTTTTTTTTTTTTTTTTTTCTGTTTTGTTGGGGGGTTTTTGTGTTTTGTTTTGTTTTGTTTTTTAATGAGACAGCAAATCACTTGCTGCAACACAAACTGCATCAGAGGGCTGAGGCTTCTGAGCATGAAAAGACTGAAGGGACTGAATTTTTAACGGGTCTTCATCTGAAATCCTAAAAATTCCAAGAAGCATCTGAAATGTCAGGGCACTTAAAATTGTTGTCCTTGGATTACACAAGGGTAAAGCAGTCAGAGAGCTTATCAAATCATGAAACTTAACTTGTGAAATGTGGGAGCAGAGTGTGGGGCTGAAGGAACTGCAGCAGAAGTGAGTTCAAGGAAGAGCAAGTGAGTGCTTGGCAGACCTGGAAGGAATATTGTCCATCTCTATGGATGGTTCAGCCTGAGCCATTCTGTGACTCTGTCCCTCAGCTTCCCCAGGAATCAACAGGCAAATGCTGTGTGCAGCAAACAGACCCCAATCCTGTGAGGCCCTCTCTGGTATTTCACATCAGATCTGCCAAAAATGTCTGCCAAAAGTCAATTTGCAATTGTTTCTATAGCTGTGTCTTTATAACGGGGCCATTAATTATCCTCCATGTTGTTTATGAAACAGTTGCAGTGATTTTCAGATTTGGCCTGTCCATGCTGACATCTGTGCTCCAGAGGTGCATGCACCGTCCTCTGCTGCCTCTGAGCTCCACCTGGGCACAGTCTTGCTCAGTTGAGCTCTCTGGAGCTGCAGATCCTCCCCCAGCAATCACAGCAGACCAGGGCCTGAAGGTTTTGCTCCAGGAATTTCAGACATGACACATGCCCAAGCTTCTCATTTAAGAGACAGGGATAGGGAGATCAGGATCATACTTGGCTGGTTTGGCTAGAAAGTACCTTTCTATCTACGAGAAAGATTCTGTCTGCCATCACAGCCTTTATAACCTGAAATGCTGATTACATTTCTATGGGAGAGAGCCTGTGCCCATAGCTGTGCCAGCACTGCCATACCTGCTATCCACCATCAGGTGGAAATACTCAAGAGAAATAAAGAAAATGCGTCAATCATTATCTGGGAGGAAGCGTAACAGAAACAGAACAACTCCCAAGGGGCCTTGGTACGCTGTGAGGTAAACACAGCACATCCTTAAAAAAATGTGTGAGTCTGTAGTCTGAGCTAAATGATCATTCTCTGTGAGCAAACAGGACAAGGCCTGGATCTGAGCACTGCATCAGGCCATCCTGTTCATTAGGCTGCTGATGGACACATGGCACACTTGTCTGCCCATGTTCAGAGTTTCCAGGGCCAGCATTTCTCCCTAGACCCTCCTTGGTCTAAGCCACCATGTCCTCAAAGGGAATGTCTCTCCCAGCTTCCCCCTGAGAGGTTTGTCAGGAAGAGAGCAAGTGAAAATGCTGATATTAAGGTAATGCCTTCAGAGTCAGGAATCCTGTAGTATAAACCTTGTTCCTGTTCACCTGCTCGTGCAGATGATTTTCAGATGTAGGGCATGAACAGTCCCAGAAAGGGTTAAAAATCAGGCTGGAAGTCACTCAGACTGTCCCAAACCTTAGTCACAGACTGGTGCTGGCTGCCCCCTGCCTTCAATGCTCTGAATATTCCTCATGCAAGAGTGCACACACCTCCTTCCTCAGCATGATGCTGTCACATATTTTGAAAGACAAGAGTGGATTTTATTCCTAAGAAAAAGCCCCAGAGGGGGCTGAGGCCCTCTCTTGACAGGGTGCAGAATATGGGTCCTAAATGGATAAAGGCCCAGGCTAACAGCTCCATAAGGTGCTTCATTACTGCATGGGGATGAAGTTTATGCAGTTATTTCTTCTCTTCCCCCAGCAACCTGGTGATCCTGAGCAGCACAGGGAGGACCTGCTCCTTGTCTGAGGAGCCCAAGCCCCCAGCACTGATGGTGGGTTTCTCTGTGAGCTGTGGGGTTACTCTGCTGTGGTAATGACACACTGCCACCAGCTCCTGAGCTTGCAGTGCTGCAGGGATGCTGACAGGGCTGGCTGGGTGCAGCCAACACAAACCACAGGTCTGCAGCCCAAACCAAAGTGTGTTGTGCAAACTTAGTGGGAAATGACACAATTTACACACAAAGCACTGTTTGAGCACAAGGAGGAGTTGTTGGGCACTGACTGAGCAAACACACCACTGCTGGCTCATCTCTGTGCTGGTGTTCACAGGGGTCCCAGGATGAGGGAAGAGATGAGGATCTGACTCCATGTTTCAGAAGGTTTGATTTATTATTTTATTATATATATTATATTAAAACTATACTAAAAGAATAGAAGAAAGGATTTCATCAGAAGGTTAGATGAGAATAGAAAAGGAATGATAACAAAGGCTTGTGTCTGACTGAGACAGTCTGGACAGCTGGGCTGTGATTGGCCATTAATTAGAAACAACCAACATGGAACAATCACAGATCCACCTGTTGCATTCCACAGCAGCAGATAATAATTGTTTACATTTTGTTCCTGAGGCTTCTTAGCTTCTCAGGAGAAAAAATCCTAAGGAAAGGATTTTTCATACAACATGTCTGTGACTCATCTCTTTGGCCCATCAGCTCCTCTGTTGGTTACTGAGATGTTAAATGCCCATTGGAAGAGCTGGAGCTCCTGAATATTGCCTTTGTTACCCTGAAGCCAGGGTAGGAAGAAGAAGATCACCAAGCACTTGCCTGTTTGTGTCTCACATGTGCCTGAGAAACACACACCAGGCTCTATGTTTATGGTTTATGTTGCATTATTGGTTTATGTTGCACTATTGTACCACTCACAGTGACATTACACTATTCCAAGCAGGCAGTATTTTGCAAAAATCAATAACCATGTTCATTAACAATGGCTAAAACCTTCACAGACATGTTTTGTCCCAGAGATATCAAAGTACTTGGCAAGCGTAGCATAGGAATAATTCATGCTCCTATATTCTTGTATTAACTTACTGGAAATATTTATGTAGAAGAAGGAATAGGAACATTTGCTTATTTCCTACCAATGGCAACAGAAAAGATGAGTGAACTTGTGTGGTTTCTTTTCAGTAAAGACCTAGCACTCCTGGCTTGACTGGATGCAATGCTGGCAATCCATTTAATTCTCTTCTTTGCTCTAATTTCTGTGAGACAAGGCTCCTCCTGGGTCTGTATTTCTGTGCTTTTGATACCCTGCTGGATTAGATTCACTGAGTTAAGGGAGGTGGCTCAAGATCCCTATCTTCACATTTGGCATTGTGCTAGAGCAATCAGAAGGAAGAACTGTACCAGTGTAGAGAGAAGTCTGTGTATAAAGGCAGAATTAATGAAACTGCTCCAGAATCTTCCACAAGTGTGTGACACCATCTCATTTCCTCTTACCCACCTGTGTAACCTTTAATTCTTTAATTTTACTCCACTGGTATCACAACAGGAGTTCTTAGAGATTGGAATGTCAATGAAACAAGCAGGCTATGATGTATAAGTGAGACATTTGTGATGGTGAAATATTGGCCACTTCTGCTGAATCCCCAAATCATCATTCAGTAGATCCTGAAATCTGGGCCAGACAAAATTGTTTCTTGTGCACGTTTCAGATAAAATGACTGGGCACAGCACACAGAACTATGAACACAGAAGAGAACTGAAAGGAATAATAGATGAGAAATCACAGAAACATTAAAAAATTCATTGGAAGGGACCCCTAGCTGTCATCTAGTTCAGGTTTTTCCTCAAAGCAGGGCCAACTATATGGGTTTCTGTGGACCTTGTCTAGGTTTTCACTGTCTTCCAGGATGGAGATTTCCCATCCTCTGCCTTGCCCAGTGCTTGTCAGTGCTCCTAGCAATTCTCATTAGCAGGTGAGCTTCTCACTCTCCTGCTTTTGTCCATTGTGTTTTTCCTATTGCTGTGCACCTCCAGGAAAAGCCTGACTGCATCTTCCAGTACCCTGCCACAAGGCAGCTGAAGAGAGCAGGAAAATCACCCTCAGCTTTTGCTTTTTAGGGCTGAACAAGCCCAGTTCCCTGAGTCCCTCCCTGTACATCATGTTCTCCAGATTCCCACCCATCCTCTCTGCTGAACCCTCTCATTTTTAGGCCTTTTTGAATCAAGGATAAACAAGTCCAGCTGGGCAGTGACCCACTGTCCAAATTGTGCCCTACTAGAGAGAAGAACAACAGCACTGAGGTTATCGGGGCATTGTCAGAGCTCTCTGGGCTCCAAAACATTCCTCCAGAACCAGCAATTTCTAAAACACAGCAGCCTCTGGATCCAAAGGGCTCGTGAGTGTGGCTGCCAAAGTAGTTCTTAATTTCTGCTCATTGCAGTTATTGCTACAGGAACATTGCTGGCAAAACATTTTCTCCTGGAGTCTTTCTGGAGCACCTGCTTCACTCCCCATGTGTGCAGGCAACAGCCAGGACAGATGCTCAGGGAGAGAAAGAGCTGAAACCCCAAAGCTCACAGAGCTGACGCCCTTTATCACAAAAGAGGCCACCCAAGTTCTTGTTTTAAGCGAGGAGGCAGGAAAAAGTCTTTGAAGAAGAAGCAGCTTCCTTAAAGTGTTTAATGAAACTCTTTCCACAGAGAATATTAAAAATGCATGGGTGGAGTGAGAGAGAAAGAATTCTTATTTATGTATAAAGTTACACATGGAGACAATGTCCAAAATTACTGAAAAAAAAAGGGGTCTGTGTGTCTCTGTTTTCCTGAGTTTTGACAGCATGTGTTTAGTATTATGGCTAGTCCATTATAGGAGCCAAAGTTAACATCTTCCAAAGCATAAGGGGTTTTTTAAAGCTCAGTTAAATTCTAGCACTTCAAACCTACTTAAACATGGCAAAATAAAAATCTCTGGAAAGTCTTTATTTAGTTTTCTGTAGTCGAAACAATTATGCAATTGGATAAGCAACCAAGTCAGTTCAAATTTGTGAAATGCTGCATTACAGGGCAGGATGAATTACATTTGATCCTGGAGAAAAAAGCAATATAAGAAATGTAGTGGGGTTTTTTTCCCCATTAAGAAAGGACAGACACACAGGTCTAGTCTAAAAGGGTTTTGCTGTAGCTTGAGGAAGCAAACCTAGAGATTTAATGGGATGATGCATCATGAGCATCTCCCAGCACAGAGCTGCCACAGGACAGCTGGTGGCTGCAGAGGGGAGCTTTGGAGGCTGTGCACAGCTCTGGCACCCCAGTGCACAACATTCCAGTCACTGAGGGTGCTCTCTCTGGGTTTTATGTGCCCACAGTGCACATATAATGCACTGTGTTGGAGTGAGCAGGCTCTGGAGGCAGCAAAGGGGAGACAGGAGAAGTTTGTGCCTCCCCATCCTCTTTTCAAGCAACTCAACCATCAGATCAGCAAGATGGTAAAGCACATATGTGCTTCCCAAATGGCTTAAGCCGCTTTACAAAAACCTCATTTTGTTTGCTGAATAAGTGTTTCCACTTTTAAGAAGATCTCTTTAAACCAAGCTGCTGGGAGCTGGGAGCTTCAACTCCCTGAAGGGTGGCTGTGGTGAGCTGGGGGTCGGTCTCTTTCTCCGGGCAACAACAGACAGAACAAGAGGACACAGTCTCAAGCTGCGCCAAGGGAGATACAGGCTAGAATTAAGGAGGAAGCTTTTCACAGAAAGAGTGGTCAAGTACTGGAATCATCTACCCAGGGAGGTGGTGGAGTCACTATCCCTCGATGTGTTTAAAAAAAGACTGGATGTGGCACTTGGTGCCATGATCTAGCTGAGGTGTTAGAACATGGGTTGGACTCGATGATCTTAAAGGTCTCTTCCAACCTAGAAATTCTGGCATTCTGTGATTCTGTGAGTGTGGATGTTCTGTCAGGGGCTTTCTGTGGAGCTGCTGGTAGGAACAGCGTAAAAAGGAAGGATGTAGAACTGTTGTTTTAAGGAGTATTTCTTATGTAGGAAAGGGCAGAAAGCTAAAAGGGATGATATTTCCCAAAAAGTAAGTCCTGTAGGGGGACACAGTATGGGTAAATGAAGGTGGTGTAGAATGTAATCTTGTCCCCCAACAAGCTGCAGCTGAACCAATTACCAAAGATTAGGAGCAGGCCTGATCTTAACAGGCCACACCTGTAGCAAATAAGAACAAGTGGTATAAAAGTGTGGATTGGTGGGATGTGGAGTCAGATGATTGCTGCAAGGACCAAGAAGAGTCAGCGCTCAGAGGAATTGCTTACAGAACACATTGAGGAGGTATGAAACTCTGGTGGTATGGAATCCTTCCACTATAATGATAGTAGAACTCTTGCTATATAAGATAACAAGTCCTCCCATGTGGTCTCCCTGCTGCTGGCCCCAGCTCTGAGCTGGCTGGCCATGGGACATCCTTGCTGTGGTGCTGTGCTGTCAGGGCTGCCCCTGAGGCACACTGGAACAGCAGGGCATGGGCAGGCTCATCTCCTGCTGCTTCTGCCAGGACCAGATTGTCTGCTATGGTCTTCAGTCCAGGATTAACAGATTTGGATTCTTTTTCAGGTAGTAATTGCCTAAGCAGATGTAATACTGCTATGTATTGTTGTCACTGGGTGCATCTTAAGCAATTTTCTTGTCTTAGGGTTTTAAAGACAGAGGTCAGGACAGTGCAGCACTTCATAATGCCCAGAGAAGGGGACCACTGAAAGCAAGAGCTGTGATCCCTTCCAGAAGTCAGCTCTGGCAGGACAAGAAAAGCACAAAGCTGGTGGAGTTTCTCACCTCGTTCCTCCCTCGTCCAAGGACAGTTAATTCCATATGGTTTAAAGCAGGGAAATTGAACAAGAAGCAAAAAAGCCCCTTAATTAAAACCTGAGAGATTCAGCACAGACTCCATGCCACCCGATGTCAGCCAGAGCTTCCATCCATCCTCAATTTCCTGCAATTTGTTTCATCTCACCAAAACAGTGAGTAACAAATCACCTTCTCAGATAGCACAGAGAGATGATAGCCATAATTCCAACAGCAATTGGAAACAAAATGTTATGGAGGGCTCCTTGGGTAAAGAGCAGCCCAAGCACAAAGATGAATTCTGGTGGTTTCTTACATGAGCAGAGCAGTTCAGTTTTTTAAGCCAGCAGAATGAGGAAAGCACTGAATTGCTAGCTTGATTGATAGTGGCATTGTCCAGGCTGCCAAGTATTTAGCAGCTGATAGCTACTTTGTACAGCTTCTTTTATCTGACTGATCCAGTATATTTTCCAGACTTTAAGGGGAAAACATGGCCCGATCCAATTTCTGTATTTTCAGAGAACTGACAGAAGAGACAAGCCCAATTAAACACGGGCACATCTTTTTTCTTCACCTAAGGCCAGGAGAACACAAATCACAGGAAAAGCCATGAATTTTCAGTGCTTTTAGGGCTGGATGGATCAGGTAATCCCCATCCAGCGAGCCAAGGAAAAGAAAGGAGAACAAGTTTTCCTGCAGATCATCCCTGCAATGGCACAGAGCCATTGTCACAGAGTCATGTCTTCTGTCACAGAGTCACCTCACTGGAGTGTTTGCTTGGTTCCCAGCTTTGGCCCCTGAGTTTTACTGGTTCACAGCTTCCTTGCCATTACAGTCTCTCCACCTCACTCTCTAAGTGAAACTCAGAAAGGAAATATTTTTGACAGCCTGCCTGCTCTGCAGGGGTGTTTGGGTTGGTACAATATTAGCTGCTTTCTCACTTTGAAGTATTATAATATTATTAATCTTGCTTTTACCTGGCCACCATTCTCCAGTGTTGCTCAAACTTTGCAGTAGGACCTTGGATACACTTAGGTGCAGTTCCCTTAGGAGGACAAAAGCAGCAGTTTTGTAATTGTCACTGTTTCTCCAGCCCTGTTACAAATCCCCCCATTCCCCAGGCAGGCAGACACAACCTCAGATTTAAAAGCCTTACAAGATACTGTAGATTTGATTAAGTAGGTTAAATAGACACAAAGATGAAATTTGCAGAGGCCTTCCTGAGAGGCTGCTCAGTGGATGGGAACAAGGGCCTCCTCACTAATTTCATCACTTGAACCTCTCTGTGTTTCATCAGGCAGAGATGCTGGAGGGAAACCAAGTTATCCAAAACTGCTGTGAGGGTCCTGTGAGTGCTCTCCAACACTGAGCTCCTACATGGATTTAGGTAACCTATTATAAATCACTTATTTAAGTTCCAAAACAACCTCTCCTTCCTTCACTGGCTTCTTAGAAGAGCACAAAGCAGCAAAACCAGCTGGACTCTGGCCCTTGGTTGAGTTCTCTGCCTTTCCCCGTCCCAGTAAAACCCCAAGGATGTGACAAAACCAGCACTCCTCACTGTGACTGTGCTCCCTAGAGCCTTTCTCAGCCTGGAAGCAAAGCAGATGAGCAGTGGATTTATTCCATACAAGAGGCACACACACATCTCTCACCCACAGCAGACCCCTCCCAGCAATCTCCCCCATAGGCAAGCCATCAATACAACCACAACTTCTTCCACAAATAAGCTTGTGTTGCTAAATATAAATGCCTGCTAGGTCAGGAAGTCCTCTGACAGTTCTCTCTGACGGAGACAAGAAGCAGATTCCTGGGGGAAGAGGTAGGAAATGCAGCACATACTGAGTTACCTGTTCCCTGCTTTACCATTCCAGCCTAGATCCCTGCAACCAGTGCTGTGGGGACTGGGAATTGCAGGGAACATCTGAATTATCTTATTCAAGAGCTCTCAATGGACTTCTTCTCCCTGAGTTTGTTGAAACCTGTGCAGGCTTTTGTCCTCCACAACATCCTGCAGCAATGAGTCACGACTCAGTTATGCATTGTGTGAACAAGTGCTTCCCCTTGTTTATTCTAAAATAAATCTGCTACTTGCTCTTTTCACTGGACACCCTTCAGTTCTCATGTATAACAAATAATGCCCTGTTGTTCCTCAACCACCTTCTCTTTGTGACTGTAAAACCCTCTTAATTTTCTCCCCTTTAATAATTCCTCATGTTCTTCTCATTTATTGCTATTTTTGCTTTATTGCTATTGAGTGCCCCAATGCCAGGAATCCAACAAGGCCAGTGTTCTCAAATGCAATCCAATATTTTCTGCCTGACCTAATAATGATCTTTATGAAGTGGATCAATTACTTCATGACCCAAAGGCAAAAGTACCCATGAAAAGTTTAAAAAATCCCCTTGTGCATCACTTTAGGATGATGTAACCTGCAGGAAGATACCACTCAGCTACTTCAAAATGCACCAATTCTTGTACCCAACCCATTTTGTTACAGTTAGTTTAGACAGCAAAACTGAGCTCAGCTGGGTGAATCTCTTGAGCATTGACAGAACTGTCTCCTGGCTAAAAAACCCCAACACCTTGATTTTGTTTTGTACAATAATATATCCTTGCCAATATTAGTCCAAAGTACAGCTCAGCAGCATTCAAAGGAGATAATTGATGCCCAGTTCTCACCAACTTGACTCTGCTTGTCTTTGAGTCACACAAATGTAAGATGTTGCATGTTTGAGGTGTGGAAATGCTGCTGAAAGCAGACATGCCTTCAGGTGGTAACAGGAGCATCCTTTGGCTCAAGGGTTTGCTGAAATAATGGAATGAACCTCAAACAACACCTAAAGTGGTTTTGGGCTGTACAAAATTAGCTAATTGTCCAACACAGGGCAAGGAATTTTTATTAGAACAAGCAAATGCTTGCCATTTTTATTGGCATCTTGTGACCACTAAATAAACTGGGACACTCTTCTTGCCAAACAGCTTGACAATGCAATCTGAAATGAGTATGAGACACAGGACTGACCCCATAGCATGATAAAAAGGAAGGTTATGCCAAAGAAATCTGACAGATGTGCAGAAGAACTGTCTGCCCACAATGCCCCCTATGAGGCAGCTGTTTTAACAAAACTGGTTTTGCACACTGATTAATGTTACAGCCAGGCAGATGAAATCACATGTGTGAAATATGAAAATATTAAAATGTTATGAATAGTGGTAGCTGTAGATGAGCCCTTAAATAGTGTCAGAGGTCAGGCAGTGTAAAGTAATCTCCTAACCCTGATGGCCAGAGACTGACAGACTCCAGGCTTGAAGTTTGGTAATGGAATGTATTCTACATAAGTGATGGATTGAGGTTACATTTCAGCAGCCAGGTCACAGCAGGAAGATAAGGAGATCCAAGGGAATCTGTTACTCATCATGGGTTTATCTCACTGAACCACAGTGTTTTACTCCTAATTTACACCAGTGCAGAGCTGAGCTGAAGGAGCTCACTGCTGCATGAGTGGCTCTGTGAAGAAAGTGTGATGTGCTCCACTAGCTAGGCCAACACTGAGTGTTTCTTATGCCAATGTGGGGATTCTCCATGGGGGAACATTTGATACAGGGCTGGAAGGAGGTGCCCAAACAGGTCTTGTGCTCCAAACAACATGAGCTGTAATATTAAAGTGTCACAGACTGACCTATGGCTATGAAAAAAAATCTGTGATGAACCTAGAACTCTAACTCTTCAGCAATGGAAAAAGATGCCATATTGATGTTCCTTCTGCCATAGAGAGATCCCTTAATTCACTGCCCTGGAAAACTGCTGCCATCAGGGGGTTTGGTTGTTATTTTCTCCCCCTACCTTCTTTGGTGGAGAAAGTAATTTTTCTTCTTTCTGAGTTTGGAAGTTTATGGCCTTTGAGCCCTGTCTGCACATGGAGCAGTTCAGGGTCAGCTCCTGGGTGAGGAAGGGGTCCAAGCAAGGGATGCCAGCAGGGTGGCTCTGGAGAGCATCACTGCAAACATTTCTGAAGGACACTGAAGATTGCTGCTGCTTTGTCTGGTGTAGAGTCCTGGCTGCCAATGCGGATGAGCTCTCCTGCAAGAACCAAGGGGATGGTAGGGAGCTGTCAGACAACCCTGCTCTACAGCTGCCAGCCCTTGTTCTTTCAGAGAAAAAATGGGGCCTTTCCCTTGTCACCGTCATATTTTCTGAAAAATCCCTTTGCCCAGCATCCTTCTCCTTGGAAGCTGAGAAGCCTCAGAGAAAAAGGAAAACAATTATCTGAGTTGCTTCTCCTGTGTTTTGCTGCTTTGGAATGTGTTTGGACATTGTTTACCCACAGGTGGTTGCTTCATTGGTTTCATGGGAATTGTTTTGACTCATTGACCAATCAGTGCCAAGCTGTGTCGAGGCTCTGGAAGGAGTCATGAGTTTTCATTATTATAGTTTTAGCCTTCTGTCTGTATCCTTTCTCTATTCTTTAGTATAGTTTTAGTATAGTATTCTTTAATATTATATCATATCATAAAATAATAAATTAGCCTTCTAAGAACAGGGAGTCAGAACCATTCCTTCCTGCCACAGGCCACCCCAGAAATATAACATTCCCTTAATTCCTTCTTTCCCTTCTCCTTGTCTGTCTCTCCTAATTCACCATGCTGGTGGGCAAACTTAGTTTGGTGTGGGTAGAGTTAATTTTCTCTGTAGTATCCTGTCTGCTTGTGTTCAACCCTGCTTGCCCGCCAGGGCTGAGACATGGGAAAGGGAAAACCTGCAGTTCCTCTGGCCTCTGCACCCCCACACCCCTTCCAGATCCTCTGGGAGGTTCTGACATCTCCATCTCACTGCTGGATGAAGGTCCTGCTGTGGGGTGGGATAAGGCATCCCATGCCTTCAACTTAATGGGATAAAGAGCAGGGATGCACGGAGAAGGCTTCAAGAGGCTCATTTTTAAGTTTTTTTTCTAGGACTTCCACTGGTATTCACATTCTCTGAACAGAGAGAAACATAATTCTCTCTCCCAGGATTTTTCCTGGGAAGGCAGTGAGAAGCACAGAGAGAAGAAGAGAAAACAATTCTTATCTCTATTCACTACGCCTGTTGTTTTGCACATGTGGAATGCGTTACGGAGATTGTTTATCCAAAGTGATTTATCAATTAGGATTGTTTTCTTTCCTTAGCCAATTGGGTCAAAGCTGAGTCCTGACTGTCTCAGACAGCCACGGGTTTTTCTTCAGTATCTCTTTAGTATAATTTTAGTACAGTATTAATGTAATACAGTATAGTGTTAATAAAGCAATTGTTCAGCCTTCTGAATCATGGAGTCAGAACACATTTTTCCCTAGCTAGAAGATCACCTGCTTCCACAATACTCTCCTAAATAAGGCAAGTGCTGGCTGAGAGCCCTGCTCCACATGGGAGCTGAGATCTTGTGCTAAAACGGGATGGGAAAGCTTTCACCAGGCTGCACTAAGAGTATTTTCTTCACTTTTGAAAAGCAACCGACCTGTGCAGTTTTGTCGCTGGTGGTGTGGGAAGAACAGCCCTCCAGGGGGAGAAAACTTGGACAAACTGGCCCCAAACAGTCAGCACAGGCTGATGGTCAGCTGAAGAGCAGCTCCACAGGGCTTTTTACCCCCCATAATTCTGCAGTGGGATGGAGGGGTGGCAGGGTAATGACCAACTTTGCCATTACACTTGCCAGCATTTCCCCAAGGGATCATGTGCTCCCTCATGGAGGCAGCTACACCCAAACCACCGCAGGGCTGCACTGGCCAGGATTTAGGTGCATCCTGGATATGATCAGTATTGGGATTGGGTGCACAGCCCCAGAGAGCCAGGGAGAAGGAGGGTGCTGCACCTCCAGCCAGGTCTGTGCAGACAAGGTGGCCCCACAAACAGCCCCAGTGGTACCCACACAGATTATGGTGAGCTCCCACAAGATCAGATTCCATCCCTGCAGCCTGACACTGTCATCCTGCTTGCTTGTTTACCCTTTCCCTATAAATCCCAAAGGCAGAGCAGGGAAACATACTTTTTTCTGGTATGGCCATGCCTGTGTGCTTTTTGAGTAAGCTGACACAGTTCCAGCCTGAGCTTTTTCCATTCTAATGGCTTCAGGTTTAATCATAAAGCACTGCTATAAATAATGGATTGTGAGAGACAACCTCTTCCAGTAAATCCTGCTGTGTCTGCTTGTGTTTGGATGCTGCATTATGCCAAAGTCAGTGCTCAGGAGCTGCTCATGTGGAGAGGGAGGGGGGGAGGCATTCAGCTCTTTGTTGGGTGATGATTGAGGGGCAGTGCTGGGGTGTCTGGTTTGATCCTCAGAGTGCTCTGGGATAAACCTTGGGCAAAACCAAGTCCAGTAGGAGCTGGATCAGACAGCTGTGTGCTTGATTCATAGTGTAAAGGGGATTTCAATTGTTGATGGATTCACCTGCAATCTCTGGCAAAGGGGTCATTTGACTGCCAGACAAGCAGGAATATTGCAGGGAACTTCAGTCATGGATCAAAGATATCTCCTTCCACTATTACAATGTATTCACAGGGATTTCAGGTGGGATCTGCTAAATGCACAGTGAAAATGTTCATAGTGCTTGTGCAGCTGGAGCACACCACTCCTCAGCACCAGGGTGCACAGGATCAACAGCTGGAGCTTGTCCTTGCTGGGAAATGTCTATTATTAAACCAGCTTCTCTCTGAACGCAGCATCATGATTAGATAAGACCTGAATCAAATTAAACACAACTCAGAAAATATAGATGGGATTTACATGGCCTCCTTTGAGCAGTACCCCGAGTTTTGATGGATTTAATGTCAAAACTCCTGTGCAATGGGGACACATCTTACCGTTCCCAGTAAGTATTACCAAAGAGCTGAAACAAGAGGAGCTCAGCTTGGCAAGACTTGTGTGATGCTGGTGACAAAGAGTGAACCCCAGACACTGTGCAGGGACCCAGAATGAGCACAGGGTGGGCAGGCTATAGGGCTGGGAGCTGCATAGCTGGGCTGTAGCAGTGCTGTTCCTGCAGGAGCATCTCCCAGGGAGGCTGGGCTGTGCAAAGGCAGTGCCTGTCCTGGGGCTCCCTGCTCCCTTCTCAGTGCTGTGTGCTGTTCTGTTCCACCCTGCCAGCCTGCCTGGCTCCCTCACACCCCACTGCACACAAATGCCCCCAATCTCCTCTCCAAAAGCAGCTCAGTGCAGGGCCTCACTCCAAAGGTTTGCTTTTACATCACCCCCACACAGCTAGCCATGGATAATTGGATAAAGTACTGGAATGCTCTTCCCAGGGAGGTGGTGGAATCATCATCTCTGGATGTGTTTAAAAAAGACTGGACATGGCACTTGGTGCTATAGGCTAGTTGAGGTGTTAGGGCCTAGGTTGGACTTGATCTTAGAGGTCTCTTCCAACCTCATCATTCTGTGATTCCGTGAATTACTGTCAGTGGGCACACAGCACTTTACAAGCCCACCCAGAAATGGATGTATTGGGAAGTCCTGCTGCTCACCAACCTGTTTTAATGACAGCAAATGGCTCTAATGAAATGGCTCTAATGTGAACAACCACACGCTGGCTCTGGGCTGATTCATCACAGCTCCTGAGCTCTCTGTGCCCTGCATGGCTGAGGGCAGCATCACCCCCAGCAGTTCACAGACCCTTTGTTAGTGGGAGGTGCAGCCTGGACCATCCTGCTACTCAGTATTGGATTATCCTGGACCATCCTGCTGCTCAGCATTGGACCATCCTGCTGCTATGTCCAGACTGGGCTGGAGCCACGGGCAATGCCCCAGCCCTGCAGGGCAAGGAATATCTTATATTTCCAAACATCCCATATCCCACCTCCTTGCGTCAGACCAGCCCACACCCAGGAACATTGTGTGTTACAGGAATCTGGATGGCAAATTATGGTCAGAACCTGAAGTGTTGTCAGTGAGAAGTGCTTTTGAAATAAGAGATTACTTTTCCAATACCACAAGAGCTATGGTTGTTCATTAACTTGCTCAGCATTCTCAATTTGCAAACAAATCCTTATTCCATTTTGATGCAGAATGAAACATTTCCTGATGTTTCACATTTCTCACTTGTTTAGATTTTTTGTGGCTGCTCCTCCTCCTCCTCTGCTTTTCCATCCTGAGTCCTCCAATCTGGCACTGATGGAACTTGGAGAGGAAGAAAATAAATAAAGAGAACCATTCTATTCTTGTGTTGAAACATGGTTTTACTAGAGATTCAAAGAATTCCTAGGAGAGTGGGAAGGCAAATTTTAAGTTTATAAGTTTTTAAGTTGTTGTAATCACCTTCTGACTAGGACTGCTCCTATTTCCCCCAGCTTCCAGAGCCAGAGCCTTGCTGATCCAGCACTCCTGAGCCTGCTGAGGCTGCTGCAGTGTCCCACACTCCTGCCTGCAGCATCTCAGCCTCCAGCCAAGACTGGGAGTGCTGCAGACCCCAGCATTGAACATTTCAAAGGGCTCCTCTTGCCTTGGAGACACACTGTGCAAATATTCTCCACTTAAAGCGAGTTCTTGGCCTGGCCCTGAAATATTGAGTGGTTGTGGCAGAGAAGGAGCCTGTGATGGGTGATCAATTAGAGATGCTAAACATGCTGTCAATGACTGTTCCAGGAAATAGAAATTTTTTTTTGAGTCATTTTTATGTGAGAACATGAGGAGGGTAATTAGAAAAGCTAACAAGTGTATTCACTTGGAATGAATAACATCTCACTGAGACACACAGGCTTCCCATTAGCAGTGGGACAGAGACATCCTGGAACCCAGATTTAAGAAATGGATGAAGAATAACAAATGCTGGTGATGTAACTGCTGAAAATCAGATTTTTCAAGACATCATTCACCTGTTAGGCTGCTCCTGAGGTGCACACATGTTTGGGATGGCATTTTATTCCCAAATCAAACTATTCTGGTCTCAGAGAGACTAGAGCCTCAGCTGGTTCAAATCAGCCATATCCCCATCTCCACCCAAAGCCAAGGGAGTGAAGGTATTTACACCTGTGGAGTATTCCTCAAGAGGTTTATGGAATGATCTTAGGGAGGGCAGAGAGCTGAGAAAGGGCTGTGCAAGAGGAAAGAGCTTCTGACCTGCTGTCCTGACCCTGAAAGTTGTAGTTTGAGAAAAACATTCGTATTAATTTTGTTTATCTCTGTCTATTTTCCCAGCACCAAGAAACAGCAGTTTCATAATGGGCCTCTGAGCCTCATTAAACTTTCCAGGGGTGTCTGTATCTCCCCTCATCCAATTTCAAGAGCCTCAGACCTTTCCTGAGGGCACAGCCACCTCCTGGAGGTACCTCCTTGCCAATCCCTCAGCCTCTGGAAAACAGGGTGTCCTCACTGCTGCAACCAGTGAGCCTGGGCTGGCAGCAGCATCCAGCAGCAAGGATAGAGTGGGACAGCATTGCCAGCAGCTCACTTGGTCCTAGGGGTGAGGAGAAAAGGCAGAGCCCACCCACCCAGGGCTGCCTGCAGGACACAATTGCCCCTGGGCTGCATCCCACAGGGCCTGGTGGGCTGCTCATCTGTGTATTTCTGTGTTAAGTAAGTTGGGGAATTTGTCAGTGATTGCCACAGTGAAAGCAAGTCAGAAATGATGTGATGTAATGCTCAGACAAATTAAATTATGTAATATTATCCCAGGGAGATTTTCTCTTCTGATTACCCCTAAACACTCTTGCCCTTATCCTGTCAGCCTCTCTCTGGATTCTTCTCTTGCCTCTAGGCCACGTTTTCCTTCAGTCCCTCATTGTGCCACGTGTGCTGCCTGTGTCCTTCACCCTGGCCCTGCTCTGTGCCATCTTCCACACCAGCCCTTCCCCAGGAGCATCATCTCCAAGGTGTGCTCTTCCATTAATCCATTTATCCAGACCCACGTGCCATTCCTCACTCTTGCTGTGCTTCTCACATGCTTTCCTTCCCTCACCTCTATCCCAGATGTCTTTTCTAACTTACAATTCTATGATTCCATGGTTCCTGTGCCCTTGGATGAGCTGAGTGCCCAACCCAACCTCTCCAAACTTTTCATCACAATTAGGCAGCAACAAAGCTCCAGAGATGGAAGTTCTGGATCTCTTTGGTGAGAACCAAGGCTCTTGTGGGCAGGAGCACAGGAGAAGCTGAGGGAGCTGCAGAGCTGCTCCTGGCCAGAGTGGGGCTGTGAGTGGAGCAGCAGGGAGGTTTTCTGCTTGGGGTCATGCCTGCAAAGTGTGCTTCACTCACCCTCCCACTTCCAGGCACTTTGGCTTTGAGGTAGTTGTGATAATTTCCTCTTTATTTTATTTTATTCATGCTGCCACACTTATAACATATATACCCCACTTGGATCAGAGCCTGCTGCCTGCTGGACATGATCCACCCATAGCACACACTCAGAAATGCTAGAGGAAGGTAATAACAACATAAATGTCTTTTTCATCAGTGGTGCTGGGAGTGCTCCATGGGACATGCCAGGACAGTATCCTCTCCATGAAGGGGAAGCTGAGACTGTTAAGGGTCTTGTCCAAAGTCAGGATTCCAGGGATCCTACACTCCTCCTTGTTGCAGGTCTTTAAACAAAGCGGTATGAAACACCTTTTCCTCAATTCTCACCTCCCCAGAATAACAAGAACCACTTTGAAGTGCCAGGGCACATTTCACACATTGCCTGCTGAGAGTCTGCAGCCACCCTCCCTTCTGGCCTGGGACCAGGGGATTGTTCCAGGCTGCAGAGAGACTGAGCACGGACAAAAGCCTCTGGCACGGACACACGAGGGTTATTGCAGTTTCAAAAGCCCATATGTGAGTTCTGTTGGCACAATCTGGGCAGGAAATTTCACTAACATGCCAACTTTTCTTTGTAACTTCATCTCTCCTGACAGTGTATGCATGACTCATTCAGACATATCTGTACTCCATACTTCTCCCATTCCTTTTTAATTTATTTGAACTATGTCTCACTCTACTTTCTTCCAGAGAATGCCCTGTCATCTCACCAGTACATGGGGAAAAAATGTGACTGTTTTTAAGAATAAAGGGAAAAAAATAGTATTTTATACTAGTATAATTTTATACTAGTGTATATATATTATATACTAGTATACTAATATATATAATATATAATAGTATATTATATGTATTATTATACTAATTATATATATTAGTATACCATTACTAATATATATAATATATATACTACTATACTAATATATACTATATATATAGTATTATATGTATATATATTATATGTAAATTATATGTATATGTATAACATATATGTTATATGACACTATACTAATATATACTATATATATAGTATTATATGTATAGTATATATAATATATATACTATATCTATTAGTATAATAATAGTATCAGTCCTTTTTTTATTGTATTATGATGACTGAAATCATCAACAACAACCTTCAAGTCAAGGATCACAAAACCAATCAGGTTGGAAAAGACTGACACAGTCAAGCCCTCTATCTCTTTTACATACAAATATACAGATATTCATATATACATATATATACACACCCAATTATTCATTACAGTCCCTTCTTTCATATCTTCCTTTTCCTAATAAACACATCTGTATTTTACACCTTTTGGTTCACACTGTGCTTTAGGCATGTATTTCTGTTCTCTTAGGCTCTGGAGCTGTACAGATGAGTGCTGGCTGTGGAGTGTGTTACAGCCAGGCAGTTATTAGCAGTAAATTAGGCAAGGATGAATTCTTCACCCACACATTTCTTGCAGCAATCCAGATCTGCTTATCTCCCTGGTATGATGATGTGGCAGAGCCCAGGGTGAGCCCTGGCTGTGTCTGTCTGCAGGGCTGAGAGCAGCGGCCCAAAGTGGCCAGGAGGGATCTCAGAATGTCCCAGATCACAAATGGGACATCAATTTGGACAGGGGAAGCCCCAAGAGGTCTCAGCAGGGACAGTCACTCCAGAGGTGTTTTATTTACAGCTAGAGAAGTGGCTAAAGGTGCACAAGCCTTCCATGGCAGTGTCTTGTCTGGCTGATTGCCAGAGACAGAAAGTTTTGCCATAATAGTAATTAGCATCTATTGCCTAATGGCATTTCTTTTGGAGGTGGATGTTGTCTAGGATTTTGCAGGGTTTGGAAAAAGGAATTACAGCTCCTAAATACCCAGCTTAGCCCCTGCTATCAGAAAGATACCAGATCATCTGACCAAGCCTGGGCATGGAGCTGGGCCAAGGGGATTGAGGTGCAGTACCTAGAGATAACTTTCTGCCTTCTTCTAGCCAAGACAGCTCCTGACTCAGTTTCCCCATCTGTAAAGCAGTGCTAATTATATGCTTACTCCCTTTGTGAAATGCTTTGAAGCCTACTCATAGTATGTGTTACCTACAGGGCTGGTAATAGCTATTATAATGAAGTTAAAATCAAATTATATATAAATATTAAATTGTATTTTTATACATATATATAATTTGCATATACATAATAATTAAATTATAATTAAAAATTATATTAATTTTTTTCATTACTTCAGACAACATACACAACAGTTCCCAGTAAGACAGAAGATTGTAAGTTTGTTCAGTATAGAGAAAAAATGCAATTAATTTCAAGATGGAGTTTTAGTGCAAGCAAACCAACAAAGAAAAGACTAAATTAAAGAAAAAGTATCAAGGGATTCCAGGGTTGTTTGTACTTTACAGAGCATTTAAGTAATTTAAGCAGAGGTGCTTTTCAATATTGTTTTGACAATTACATAAAAGTAGAAGTAACAGAGTTCCATTCTCTGCATCCAACCTGGAGATCCAGATCTGGTTTTGTCCATTTTTTGTCTGTTTTTTCTACTTAAGCTCAGCATTAGTAATTCATAATTCAGACAGATGTGTTGACATTTTGTGAAACTGGCAAAAGGTTTGATTCTTCCTTAATTTAAGTGGCTGTTGGCTGCCAGTCAGAGGGAGCATTGCTCTTTCCCACTGGTTTGCAGTATGAGACCAGTTCAAGCTTTGCATTAATTTGAAAGCTCTTTCCTAAAACTCTAAATTCCAGTAGTTGTTCAATTTAATAAGAAAAAGCTGAACTGACATGTAAGACAGGTTGATTTATTTGTGACTCAAATTGTCTGGGAACATGATCTCCAAAAAAGAAAAAGAAAAACATTAAAATAATGAAGCAATGTCAGATGCAGGACACAGTTCTCAGGCTGAAGATGGAGTGAGTTGCATTTCCAATTTACCAACACATCAGTCACCTCTGTTTCAGAGGAACTGTGACATTAAATGAGCTTTTCTTCCTAACAGGGCACTGGACGTATTACAAAAATTTGGGTTAGAACCAGAAATGCATTTATCTGCTTAATGCTTAATTTCCATTAGTTTCAGTCAGAATGCAACTTTTGCTTAAAATGTTCAACTCTCTTAATTTTTTTTTCTTTTTTTTTTTTTAATTGCTCTGGCAAGTTCACCAAATCCCACCCTCCAGTGGGCACCTTCACCAAATCCCACCCTCCAGTGGGCACCTTCCCTTCCAAGCCCAGCAAGCCAGTGAAGTGCCACAGTCAGTACTAACAGATTGTGGGACTCCCTTTTTGCAGTCACCCCCTAAATTATGTCCCTTAGCAGTGAGTTATCTAAACCCAGACCCCACCACGATGCCCCTCCAGCTCTGTGGGCCTGGGATTTGTGCAGGAATTGGGCACAGTGAACGCTGTGCTGACCATGCTGAGGTCTCTCTGAAATGAAAGCTCTGCAGTTTGTGCCACCCAGGCTCCAGGGCTGAGCCCTTCCCACCTGCTGGATGGCACCTAAAGGGCCTGGGCAGCGGCAGCAGTGCACAAAAAGCCTTCTCCAAGAGCAGACAGAGAGAGCTCAGCTGGGCTTAGCTGCAGCTCTCACGAGTTATTTGGAGAACACTTGCCATGTTTATAGAGATGCTCACCTGCCTTCCCATGCCTCTCATTTTGTGTTCAAGAGGTGCTGTGAAATCACACCAGGTCTGATCTCTCAATAAAGACAACACAGTTCCCACAGTCACAGCCTGGAGGTTGCTGCTCCTGCAGGAGAAGCTCCTGACATGTTTTGTCTGTTTGTGCTGAGCCAGCAATCCCCACTGCTCTGTGCTATGTGATTAAATAAATTACTGCTCTGTGGAAACTGTGCCTGCTGCACATCTCCAGCTCAGCAGCTGGGGGAAAACTGGGGCTGATTTAGGTTATCTGCTGCGAGGAGATAAAGCAGCCCCTGCACTTCTCCTGTAGGCATGAAAGCTTTGCCACCACCTGTAGTTTATTTCTACTGTGTTGTGGTTGAAGGTGTGTTAGCCCCAAATCAAAGCTGGAACTCTGCTGTGGATGCTGCAGAGAAAGCAGCAGTCCCAATGTATCTAAACAAGCAAGAAAGTCATCAGGAGCAAGGCAGGGCTGCACAGGCTGGGCCTTGAGGCTGCACTGCTGCAAGGTCCCTGGCAGGCACTGACCTAATTCAGTGGGAATCTGTACCTGCATGCGCAAGAGGAACCTCAGTCTGAGCAATGTCACAGACATCTTTTATAAAAAATCCTTTCCTTAGGATTTTTCCTCCTGAGAAGCTGAGAGGCCTCAGGAACAAAATGTAAACATTGATTATCTGCTGCTGTGGAATGCAACAGGTGCATCTGTGATTGGTCTCATGTGGTTGTTTCTAATTAATGGCCAATCACAGTCAGCTGGCTTGGACTGTCTGTCTGAGACAAGCTTTTGTTATCATTCTTTCTTTCCTATTCTATTCTTAGCTAGCCTTCTGATGAAACCTTTACTTCTATTCTTTTAGTATAGTTTTAATGTAATATATATCATAAAGTAATAAATCAAGCCTTCTGAAACATGGAGTCAGATCCTCGTCTCTTCCCCAATCCAAAAACCCCTGTGAAAACCGTCACAGAGCAACTTGCTGAAGATCACACAGGAAACCTGGGATGAAGCTAGGAACTGATAGAAAATGCCACATTGTTGGTCAGTGCCTGGACCACAGGGCAATTACCTGACAGTGTTCTTTATTGTGCTTTTAGAGCAATTTCACAGTCGCCCAAGAAAGAGGCAGAGGGTTTGGTCTGGCAACTTTGCTCTGCAAGAATTTTCCTTTTAAGACCTAAAGGTTCCTTCTTTCTCTTACCCCTGAGGGTATGTTGGTAGCCATTAAGCCCGAGTGCTTCCAAGCTGTAATTTCCAGAAATATAGGTAACTAATTTTGCCCTGAGTTGCTTTTTCCTAGCAATAGGTGCTGTTGGAGAGTTTTGAAATGGCTCAGGTCAGACCAACTTCACTGGGGGAGAAGGCAAGGAGCCTCTTGGGAGATCTGAAGAGCCTCTGGGTTGAGAGAGGACTTTTTGAAGAATAAGCAGAGATTTTTCTCCATAGAGAAAGAGAGTGAGCAGGCAGGAGTCATACTGCAGCAAGAGACAGTTGGTAATAACAACTGATGTTTGTGCTTTGTCCTGTTAAAACCTGGTTTATTTTGCTGAAACTCAGTAGGAAACATCACTTTGGAGTTTCTCAGCTCCAAGGGAGCCCTTCACAGTGCCACCAGGCCACTCAAGATGAGTCTTAGAGCTCACCAGGTGTTCCTTTAAGACAGAGAGAGGTTTTGCAAGAACTGGGAGAAATCAAGATTTAGCATGCGAGATAAAGGTGGAAGCTGCTTTAATTATAGATCCAGAGCACGTTGCATTAAGGATTGCTCAATGATGAGATGACCACTCAGTCCCCACATAACCTCATTAAAGACTGATAGGCTTGTCTCTTAAATTGTGCTTTTCCCTATGCCAGATCTTAAATGGTTCCCTCCCGGTAATGCAGCTGCACCTTTAGCAGACCTTCAGCTTTTTTTAGGGTATTGAAGATGCATGAAAAAATGGATCTGCAATGCTTCAAATCTTGGATCTTAAATGCTGACTGCTTGGCCTGGCCTGGGGAGCAGCTGCTGGGCTTCTAAAGGTGAAGTTAACCAAATGCCAGGATGTTTTTAGCAGCCAAGCCTGGTGAGTAACCAGCCTGGTGAGTGCCACACTGGCAGCTCTGTGTGCTCAAAGCTTGGATTGTGCCTCACGTCTGCATTGCAGCTTGCACTTATTTCCCTGGATCTCTCAAGATCTGCAGAGTCCTCTGTGGTGGCTGTGAAAGGACCACAGGGGATGTGAACCCACCAGGACACACAGAAAACTCCAGGGGATGCAGGAGAAGTGATGGAGACTCACCCCCAAACAGCGCCTGGGTGTTTCTGGCTAATTCTCACTCATTTTGAAATTAGTTTAGGATGTTTCCTATAGGAGGAAAACTGTCTTTCTGTTTTCCTCCTGTAGTTTCCTGTAGGAGGAAAACAGTCTTATGCATCCAGGACACTCTCCAGAGTCAATGCCACCTTTTCCATAGATTCCTCCTGTGACTTCAGACAGATAAACTACCCTTTCTCTGCCCTTTTCTCAGAAAAAATGAGAATAACAAAATTTGCCTATGATTTGTCTCCCTCCAAAGCTAAGCCAAGAACACCTCAGCTGAGGTCAATGGATTTGCAAGGATGTAAAAGCAGGATGTGAAACAAACAGTGTTCAGTCACAAGTCTACTGAGGTTTGAGGTGTCCCTGGCTGTTTCTACACCTCACTGCATGATGTGTATGTAATACTTGGTACACTGTGTCACAATCTCAGCTGGAGTCATTAGATGATTCTCTCCTGTAATTAATAAACACTGTTGTCTAAATATGACATGCAACATTTCTAACAGCAGAGTATTTTTCATCTGAGAGTCTTAAAACACTCAGAACAAACACTGATTTCTGCTTTAGAAATATGTGCTTTTCACTGATCTCATGGAAATAAAACAGCCCTTCCCCTTGTCTCTCAATCTAGAGAACACAGGGTAAAAAAGCATTTCTATGTCTTTGCATTCCTGCCAAAGTGATTATCAGCGTCTTTAACAATTACAGTATTCTGAAGTGAATCATCAGCCCACATCTCATCTGAGCATCTATTTTTTCCCCATAATCTGCTTTTAGAGGGGCTTTTAACTGCACCAGATTTTTCTTTCCCATTAAAATGCTGTCTGGATGACTAGAAAATAGAATAGCCAGTCCTCACTGCTTAGTTTCCATAGTGAATGTCTGGAGCAAAGGGCTGTGGGATTATTCAATTACTGCAATAATGGCCTTTGACCTGCTAAAAACAATCCAGAAGACAGAATTCATATATTGGATTATTTTTAACATTAATCATATTCTATTTAGAAATCACAGTAGAGCAGCTAGGCTTGAAGAGAAACTGTAAACTACTTGTGTATACTTTATTGAAGTGGTGAAAATTTTTATGCTGCATAGTTGTACCAGTGATGCCTCCAGGGATCTTCCTCCCCTCCCCACATTTCTGTACTTTGCTAAATGTGCTTCAGGCTGCAATGCCTCCTCCCTGAGCAGTGCATTAATATATACAGTGACTGGTGTGATGTGAGCACTCTGTGTCGACATTAAATTGCAGATAAAGAAATGTTCTTGATCCTGAAACTGCAGAAGAGAGGGAAAGCAACAACACCTAACCCTTGAGCCCAAACTGGGCATTTCCATCAGCTACAGGAAGAGAGAACAGACTGAAACAAGTGTCCCCCCCTTAACTGTGCCCCCTGTCCACGTGTCATAACCCTCCCCACAACTCCCCTTTTTGCAAGATATTACTTTGGAAAAGAGTGAATCTCTGCCCTGGACAAACTCCAGGGAAAACCAACACATGTGTGATCTCTAGACATGCTCCCTGATGTCCTGAGCCACTGACTGATGCCACAGCACAGCCATGGAAGGAGGAAACACACAGGGCTGGAAAAGGAGATCTATGGGGCCATAAATCAGGATTGGGTTTTAAATTCAAGTACCAGTTGAAAAACACTGATTATTCCTGCAACCCAACACAGGATCAGATGCCCTTGCTGAAATTTGGGGAGGTTTTCATTGGCACCAGAGCTACACCCATAGCAAGGACACACTGAGGACACTGGCAATACAAACAAACATCTGAAAAAGGAATTCACACAGCAGTAACACTGGCAACACACAGCTTCCCACCCACAAAACACATCTGCTTGGAAACCTGCTGGCTGCAAGGGAGAATCACTCCTTATCAGGAGCACCATGGCTGTTTCAAACAGCTTCATCCTCTGTGGGAAGCAGTAGATTTGTGTTTTGGCATGGAGGCAGTGGTGCCATGGGCACTAATCTCACAAGGGAGACACTCCCAGTTTGTGTGCTCCATGCTGAGGAGCTCCCACTGTGCTGTAACCATCCCACAGTGTGTTTATCACTGAGAAGGGACTGGTCCTGCTGGGCTGATGGAGATGAGGGGATGGGAGCCCCTTCCCTGCAGTGAGATCTCCCTCCTGCCAGGTCTGCTCATCCCACAGCACCAAACCCTCCCTGTGCCTCTGCTCCTGCACCACCAGGACTCTGCAGGGGCTGATGTGGAGCTGCTTCTGTCTCATACCAACAATATTCCCAGTGAAACCTCCCTTTCAGCAGCATGTTTACTGCAGACACACAGCAAAATGAAAACTTTGCTGGTACAAAGGGAGCTCAGCCATGGGGCTCCTGAACTACGAGGTGTGGGCAAACCCTGCAAATTGCCACTACAGAGCAGTGGCTGCTTTGTGATGTTGTGATTCTGTGCCTGTGCCTTTACACTGGGGCCAAGCACAGTCCATGCTCACTCTGTCCTGGCTCTGCCAGGGCTGGATGACTTTCAGAAATCCCTTTTTTTTTTGATGGTGCTGTGATAAAATTTGAGAGGATGAAGAAAAAAATATTACTTTTTTTCCCTACATGTAAACTAGTGATTTCCTAACATAGGCATGGTGAATAAATCAGGTATGTGCTCACTCTGACAGCAGGATTGTGGCACCCCGTGACAGTCAGTTATAAATGGCAGAAATTCACACTGGGCAAAAATCAGAAATAATTGTCAGAGCAGGTGGCATGAATGTGCTGAGGGGAAAATCAGATGTTACAAATAAACTGGTACCTGGAGGGAGAGGGGTTCTTAAAGGGGTTCTTTAAAGCTCAGTTCTTCTCTGAGAGCCCTCCAGGTCCCTTCCAGACCACTGGGAGCTTCACTGCTGCCTCCTGCTTGGCAGGAATGTGTGTGCACACACGTGTGCTTCTGTGTGTGGGGCCAAGGTGCACAGAACTGTTGTCATTATAGTGCAAGGGTTCTATTGTCATTACATTGCAACAGTTCCATATTGCTAGAGTTTTGCACATCCTTGATATTTTCTTGTAGGCAGCTCCTCCAGGCACTGACTCTTCCTCATCCTCACAGCAGTCAACTGACTCCAGCTCCCCCAAGCCAACCAATCCACTCTTTTATAACACTCTGCTTATTGGCTACAGGTGTGGCCTGTTAACATCAGGCCTGCTCCTAATATTTAATAATTAACACAGCTGCAACTCTTTAGGGGATAGGATTACTTTCTATACTACCTCTATTTACTTATGTTCTATCCCCCTACACATAACACTGCCCTGGCTTATCAGCCAGCCTCTGCTGATAAGGCTCTGTCTGAGAGCAAGGAGGTCTGTGTGGGGGAAAGATTCACCTGATCTGAGGCAACAGCTGCAACGATTTCAGGTTTTGCAAAAGCTGTTTAAGCTTTACCTCCCTGAAATGCAATGTAAAAGCAAATCTAAAGCCCACCACAGTGCACTGCAAGGACAGACTCCAGGGCAGGAAGCGTGAAAGGGAATCTGGAACTGCACATCCCTGCCTGAGGAACTGCCCCACGGGTGTCAGGGGTGCAAGGAATGAGAAAAGCAGCTGGCACTCAGTGCCACTGGCAGCTGGGACAAAGGGAGTGCTGCAGATCCCTGGCTCAGCTGGTGTTGCTCCTAAACACCTCCCTCTGCACAAGGGGTGATGGGGTTGGTGCAAACCAGGGCTGTGCTCCAAGGGGAGCAGACAACAATCACAAATTGGAGCCTTCCAGCCCTCCCCAATATTTACAAGCTGTCCCTCCATCCACATGCTGCTTTCCAAACTCAGCCTGAAAATGGGGCTTCTGTCTGCAGGCTGCCACAGGCCAGGCCTGAGCTGCTGAGCACCACCAACCTGATAGAAAACAGGTTCATGGCTGGCTGGATGTGTCCATTTAAAGGGATGGCAAACCACTGTGAGTTGCCATCACTTGATGGCAAAAAACTCTTTGTTTTGGGGCAGGGGAGTTCCAGAGCCCTGCCTTGGAGCAATGACCTTGCAGCAGCACTGCTGAGCTTTTGGCCATCCAGCTGCTGGAAATGGCACGCAGGAACCTGGAAAGAAATCCATGGGATTTCTTCAAGATGGGAGAGGTACAGACAGGTTATGAAAAAGCCAAGCAAGCACACACTAGCACAGGTTTCTGTAAAAGCAGGGAGAGCTAACCCGCTTCACTATGGAAGTGCTGCTTTTGGTAGGGCTCTAATTGGGGATTTTTATTCAGCGTTGACTCTCTTTTATCAACTCCTTGTCTGCATGAGGTTCTTTTAGACACGGTAAAATGAGATTCATATTACCACATTCCTGCTCCTCCAGGCATTTTCACATCCCTTTTCCCCTCTGCAGATGAAAAGCAGTGCAGCAATAAGTGGCATTTCTGTGGAATATGCTGCCTCCAGACACAGACTGCATGCACAATTACTTCTCCCTATGGGAAAAGCAAGGTGACTGAAGATGTAATGATAACAGCACCTTGCCTTTGCTAGGCTGCTTTGGTCCTGGAGGATCTCACAGATTTCCAGAAAACCTTATCCTGAAGCAATAAATCATGTGAACGAGGCAAAACATTTCTGAGATTATTTTTTTAAAACACAAACATCCGGTCATACATGGACAAAGCCCAAGAGGTTCTGTCAGATGTCTCCTGTGACAGCTCTGCATAAAAAGAGGGAGAGAGAGTGAAAAATACCCATGGGATAAGAATACACCCAAACATTCTGTATTTTCCTTAAAAACTGAATCTCTTACCTGTGTTTCCTGCAGGTAGGGATTACTTTACCCCCTCTGAGTGGAGCTGGGCACAACCCAGAGATTTGGAATAAAAATATTTTATTTCTTCAGTGGCTGCAAGGGATTGGAGTCATACCCATCTAGCTGTGGGAAGACCTGAATGCCCATCTCAGCTCCCAAAAACCCCTTATCCCAAGTATCCTATAGCCTGGAGATCAGGGAAATACTCTGTTAAGAGAGGTGTTTGCATTGTACCATGTTGAGAGGGGCTTAGGAATGTCTTCTCTATCCATAAGTACAAGATCTCTGAGATCAGCTGGAGCCACATCCCTCCAAGTTCACGTTCTCAGGGCACAGGCAGACCTGCAGCAGCCCAGAAAGAGAAATTACAGAAAGAGAAATACCTGACAGCAGGGATCATGTTAGGCAAGCCTTGAATGCAAGTGGCATTGCACTTTTGAATGTCTCCATTTCCTTTCCTGACTTAGCTTAAAGACAGGTGATGTCAAATGGGTGCTTTGCAGTCAAATAGCACATTTAGTGCCTGGGATATTCCATGTGAGCAGTTTTAGCTGCAATAATTCAGAAAACATCATAGGCCTGACCACCCAAGCCACTGACCCAATGTAGTTTTTTTAGGAGTGAGCTGTAAAGCACAGTAGGAGGATTTAAGAAAACTTTTGGTGATCTGGCTCTCTTTAAATAATACAATAAATGCAGAGGGCCTGTGAGGGACTATACTTCACAGGCAACTGGAGTTTCTGACCACTGGCTGGCAGTGACAGGACTCACTAACAGACATGCAGAGACACCACATGAAAATTCTGCCATTGACAGAGCTGCAGGTCTGAGAGTTTGATCTCACCCTGTGCTGGTGGGAAACTTTACTTCCATCACCTAGCTCTCAGCCAGATTTAAATTTCACTTGGTTTTAACCAGACCATTCCTGAGATGGGCTTTGGTTGGTGAAACGTCACTTCCTGAGACAATGTGAAGTGAGAAAGCAAAACTTAGAAGGTAAGGCAAGATGATTTTGCTTGTTTGCTGTAAGTAGATGGTTTTGCAGGCATGACTAGGAAAGTCTTCCCAAAATCTGCTTTCCTAAGCTCTCCAATGTGCTCTCTGCTGGCTGGCTCACAGACACTTTGCTGGCTCGGTAATGAGCTGTTATAAGTGAGACTCCTGTAAATCAGATGACTCTGGAGTCATTTGATGCTTATATTTGGCCTGCTGAGTCACAAGGACAGGGGTTACATCATGTCAAGCTAATCATGCAAAATAAATTACAGATAGAGCAGAGCTCTGGGGTGTGCTCAGGGTGGCCCTGGGATGGGGAGCTGGGCAGGCACCATCCTGCCCTTACCCCATTGTCACCATTGGAGGGGCTCTGTCCCTCACTTCTGCTCCTGGCACAAGTCTTCCTCCTCCTCCTCTGGTAGGAATATCTCCTTTGAACAGCATTCACAGCAGACCTCTAGAAGGCCCCACCAGATAAGCTCTGGTCACACACCCAGGTTCATTGCAAGGTCAGACAGGGCGTCCCAGCACAGCCTTACACAGAGGATAATTTTTCTTTAAAACAGAAAAGCCAAATAATTTTATTTTCCAGCATAGTGTTCCCTCTAACAGCCCATCCCTGACCCTGCCTGTTGGCTGTACACTGAGCCATGGTTCCTCCCTGAGCTTCCTCCTCTTCTGCACCTTCTTCTCCCAGAGTGGTCCCAGCCTTGCACCCTCTCCTCATCTTCACACCCATGCGCTGGCACTTACCCACTGATAGATGCTAGGCAAACTTAAGACTTCCTAAAGAAAACAGCCTTCATTGAAGGGATTAATGCAGGAGGGAGTATTGGAGCTGCTGTTAAATGCTGCCCTGTACCCACCTCTCCCATCTTTGTACCTTTGGCTGCTCAGAGCTCACACCAAAACCACAGAGACGGGCAGAGTGGTAAACAGACATATTAACACCTTTATTTTTTTTCATAGGGGTGCAGCAGTTCAGAAGAAAGAGCATTTCACTCCATTAGGCTTAGGGTAGTCCTGCATCATGAAACAACTCAAAAAACCTGCAAGCTGAACCAGTACAAAAATCCCATAAGCTCACCAAGAAGCAGTGTTTGGATAATGGTACTCTCCTATTCCCCAGTGAAATATTTTGCAAGTTACCTCTCACAGGTCACTCTTTTTCCTTCAGGTTGTAGAAAGCAAAAAAACCTCAGCACATGCATCAAGGAAAAAATGATGACTTTGATGGTTTAGCAGTCAAGGCACTCACCTAGAAGAAAGGGTACTCTGCTCCAGAAAACCACTTCCTTTTTTTTATGTGCTAAATATTTAATGCAAAATGTACAACAAGGTTTGGCAGCCACCTGCTTACCCTGACCACTAAATCACAGTTGGTGCCTCTCTATCTGATCAGAGTCTGAGCTTCTTGCTGCACAGCAGAGCCATTTTCAGGAAATGTGATGGGAATTCCCACAGCTCCCACTGGAATACCTGGTGAGCAAGTGTGGATTTGAATCCCATTACTCAGCAAATCTGGCTCCCCCAATTCCTGAACCACAGCTCCAGATTCTGTGTAGTCACTGAAAAGGAGGAATGGGTTAATTCAGATGGAAAAGATTCAGCTCTGGTGAGGTCTGGGCAAGGTGGTGTGTCTGCACCTGCCTTCAGGAGGGGGTCCTGGTGGTGGATCCCACCTGGCTGTTGGTGTCTCCTTGCAATCCTGGAAGGGACACTGGCCCCACTGAGGCACAAGTGCTCAGGTAACACCCTGGAATGGGTGGTGGCACTCCTGGGGCAATGCCAGCCACTGACAGTGAGAAGAAACCAGTGAATGTGCCACTGCAGGTGGGCAGCAGGAGCAGGCAGAGGGCAGGGGGCCAGCAGACCCTGCTGGCTGCTGGAGAGGGCTCTGCTCCAGCCCAGAGTCTCTGGCTGAGCATTCACCGTCTCTGCAAGGCACAGTGCTGTGCTGAGCCACCCCCAGCTCCCACAGAGCAGCAGGGGGTTGGTTATTCCTCAGGGAGTGCATTATCTCTGATGGAACTGCAGCTCCCCTCCCTCCCACCAGCTCTTAGCTCTCCTCCAGCCACACACATTTCAGTTATGTGACCATTTTCTGTTTGGGATCACATTTTTGTTCACACACAGAGTATTTTCCTAGGGAGACCAGTTCAAGAGCATCACACATTTGATTTTTGTCCCTGTTTTCTGGAAAACAGCACAGCCTGCTTGGCAGTGTCAGGCTATCCAGGGAGAACAGCCCTCCCTGTGAGCCCTCACAGCTGGCCTGTTTTCAGAGGTGATGCTGTGCAGATCATGGCCTCTGTTAACATGGGAATGATAACTGATCCCAAATTTTATGGCAGGTGAAGAGCAGTGGCTGCAGCTGAGTGAAAGCTTTTATATAGTTGAGCTTGATCTACCTCACTCAGAAATTTTCAGGTACATTTTAATGAAACTTTCAAAGTTATTTTAATAGAACCCTAACTAAGAGTAAGTCCTTGTGTTCTGGTGGCATGGCTGTCCCACCCCTGTGCCTGGCTGAAACTGGGAATCCCTGAGGCAGCAGCCTGAGTCACTCTCATGCTTTCCCTTCACAGAGGTGCCACACATATGAAATAAATAGCAGCAACTTCCTGCCTTGTTGAGGACCAGGTTGAAACCCCAGCAGGCAACTCAGAACTGGCTCCCTCCTCAGAACTTGCTCTTCCTGCCCTCCTCTGTGAGAAAAAAGGGCAAAAAATCCCACAGCCATGACCAGACCCCTCCATGGTGGAAGAGGGAGTACCTGGGGCACAGCTCTCACTGCCAGGAAGAGTAGAGTGAAACCTCCTTCAGGCTTTGTCCTCTTTTGAGCAGGGACAAAACCACTCCCTGCATCCCTTGGCTGCCCTGGGTTGGTGTGCAGCACAAGCAAGCAGGAGGGTGAAGCCCCTCACTCACAGAGAGCAGCCACAGCTCCTGCCTCACTCCCTGGGCTCTGGGTGTCGGGAGATCTATTTGGTCACAGTGACCCCTAGAAAAGTTGGAAAGTCTCTTTTCCCAGCCCAGCGCTTGAAGAAGGAGTCAGAGCTCTTCATTTCTCGGTCTCAAGATTGTTTATTGTTCCTTATGTATAAAATTCTTTCTCCTGCCCTGCCGAGGCCCATTCAGCAGGACAGTTCCAGGCACTCTGCCTGCCCCCAGGGAAGGGTTATGTCTTTATACTAAAAACTACATGTACAATGTTTACAATTACTTCCCAATACCTATCACCTATGTTAGACAGTGAGCTTCTACTCTAAATCAATCCAAAAGTGCCAACATCACAGCAGAAGATGGAGGCCAAGAAGAAAGGCTGGACACACCCAGTTCCCTCCATCTTGTCCCCTGAACCCCCATACCAAAAACCCCAAAATCTACTTTTCCACGCCGGGATAACTTCACTATTATTCTACCTAAACTGTTGTGACTTGCTGATCTTCATGTAAGGTTGGTAACTTGCTCCACGGGTCATAATCAAACCCACAGGTGTTTTGGGCTCTGTACCAGGGTCTCCGAGCTCCCTGGCAGGGGTCTTGGCCATCCTGGGCTGCCAGAGGGATGTTCTGGCTCCCCACATCTGGGAAGTTGAGCTTTGGTGTGCTCAGATGTCTGATCCTGCTGGAGTCACAGCCCTCTCCACTGTGACAGAGCCTGCTGAGCTGACAGCAAACAGCTCAGCTGGATGTGATGGAAGCTGCAACACCAATATGGTCCTGCAGCCTCCTGTGTGCCAGTGTGACAGCACTGTCCCTCCTCTGTCCCCAGGCAGAGCTACCGTGCAATGTGAAAGTGCTCTGGTCTTGGGAGGAGAACACCATGTACCCCTTGATCTCCCAAGGACAAGTAACTCTGTCTGCTGCTGCCTGTGGGGACCAGCAGGGCCTGTCTTGGCAGCCCTCACGTGTTGTTCAGGGCAGGTTTCCTGCACAGATCCAGGAGCTGGAGGACAGCCACAAGTAGGAAGGAGATGAACACGCCCTCTCAGGAAATGATAAAGGGACAGAGCAAATGCTTTTGTTTGTGAAACAGCATCATTTGGAGCACCATGAGAGCCTCCTTCCAGAGGCAAAGGCAAAGTGTGGAAATCACAAGCAGCTCCTAACCCCAGGTGTCACCGGGTGAGCTGTGCAAGTCAGCTAACACTAGAAAGGATCTTAGTGCATTCTCACTTCTGAATGATGGCCCCTTTGGAAATCCCACTGATAAGGAGGGTGGTCCACTTGTTATGAACTCATCTCTGTAAAAGGATTTTCTTTGTCAAAAAGCCAGCATTGAGGAAGCAGGGGAATGATCCTGGCATGGAGGAAGCTGAGAGAATGAGAGAGCAGATGCAACACAGGCTGATGGAGTGGGAGGCACTGCTCAGGTGACACACAAGTCTGCAGGAGACAGAGAAGACCCACAGCAAAGATGGACTGGGCAGATTTCAGCACTGGGACAACACATGGAACCCTAGAGTTAAAAAGGCCTCTTTCATGTGGGAGATTGTTTTGCAGGGATGAGTCATGAAAGACTCACATCAGGCAGCAAGCTCTGGAGCAGCTTCTGGCAACACAGAAAGGAGAGATGCCCACCAGCCAAAGCCTTCTGCCAGCCTGGCCAGAGCCCAGTTCACACACTTTGCTGCTGGGTTGAGGGGTGTTTTCATGCAGGGCACAGTGCCTCTTTCCTATTCCCTGGGGCAGCCAATGCTCCCAGGACTCTCACACAGCGAGAGGGCACCTTCAGGCACCTTCTCAGGACATAGAGGGAATTCCTCTTCATCTTCTCACCTTCCAGAAGTGTCCTGCAAACACGGAGCTACTCCATGCAAAGTCAGGTGGCCTCTCCTCAGCTTTGCTCTCTGACAAAAGGGTGGCTTGGACATGATCTCCAGGGAAGAGTCTATGGTTACAGATTCCAGGTGCTTCTGCAGCTCAGAGCCAAGTGTCTGCATCTCTTTGCTACTCTCCTTGCCATTTTCTTCAGGCTAACTTAGGGGATTTGCTCCTTGTTGGCCTTGGGGAATCCCACTTTTACATGCTGAGTTCTCCCAGAATCTGCACAGGATTCCAATCAGAACCGGATAGAGAAATGTAAGGGGTAAAGTCCTGAAATACTCAGCCCTGCAGCCTCTAAAATCCTTTCTATCTGGGCACTGCATCTCATCTGGGTGGTTTTTTCCCTGGTTAATGGAGGAGCACTGATCTGACCATTGTGCAGGAAAAGGCTTTCCTGCACTGGTATTTTCTCTTCATCTGGGAAGAGGAAATTGAGAAACAGAGTTATGGAAAATGAGCAGATTTTAGGCAACCAATACCTCTTCATAGCCCAAGGAATGTAATTTTGAAAAATGTGTCCTTGTAAAAGGGAAAAATTTTCTGTAATTGGTTTTCTGGTACTCAAATGGTTGAAACAGAAAGAGATAAATGAACTGTCCTCATAACTGGACAAATCAGGGTATGCAGATACTTTCTTGTAAAAATGAAAGCTTTTATATAGTTGAGGTTGATATATCTCAGAAATCTTCAGACACATTTGAATGAAACTTTCAAAGTTATTTTGATAGAATCTTAACTAAGAGTATTTTTGGGTAAAACACCGAGATATTACACCTGACTGTCTCAAACAGGAAGTGTGAAAGCAAGTGTGTTTTACTAGGAACATCTGTACTGCACTTTAGCATTGCTATAGTGTGATGAGAGTGCAGAAGACTTAATCTGGCCCAAGTTTTTCTCACTGAGAATCTCTTCTGCCCAAGCCTTGATCTCTGCCTAGAGACTTATCAGGAGGAGGCTAAAATCAGACAGCAGAGAGGCGACTCTTCTGGAAGGTACAAAGAGCATTAGTAGAAATTATCCAGGAAAAAAGAAAAAAGGGGAATTTAGGCAATTTGGGCACATAGGGTCCAGCAGCAAAAGCCAATGTCTTTACAAATAATGATCATGAATGGATCAGTCTCTACAGATCCTCACAGTCCTCAGTCAGCCTGAGACAGATGCTGACCTATATTGAGACATCCGGTGCCTAAATAGCTTTGAACAGCTGGTCAGTAGAGCTTGGCCAAAAGAACAGCTGAGTCAGGACAGCAAAACATGGCCCTACAGAAATTCACTGGGCACTGCATATTTTCCTCCTTCCCTGCCCCATGGGTGTACCAGTGCATGCTCACTTACATGCACCAAATACACATTTAAAAAAGAGAAGAAATGGCCATGACAAGATCCTTTACAGTCTCAGGAATTCCTGAGTCTGCCCTTAGTCCAGCAAAATGGTGTGGTCCCAAGTTACTAAAGGAAAAGATATCACAGACATATTTAAAAGGGAGGGATGGGCCTGGGAGGCTGAAGTTGAGAAGGGTATTATTATTTTTTATTTCAGGCAAAACATTTTAATATTTTTTATCTAATTTTTCCCATGTACAATTATTAGCTCTGCTTGCCTGTAGGAACAATTTCAGACAACTTCTAAACTTGCTTCTAAGTTCTCTGTTCTGTTCTTGCTGTACTGCTTAAAAGTACATGGCAGGACATGGCAGGAATGAGTGACACCCATTTGGCTCCAGGGAACCTTGCTGTCTGACTTTCCCACTTCATTTGTGCCAGAAAAGGTTTGTGCATCTGAGATGAGAGCAGATTTTTACCTTGGGGGAGTGATGAGCTGAATGTTACTGTTGGAGGAGATTGTGCAACTCAGCAGATACCAGATCACAAAAGTGAAGTGGGAAAAGTCACTGGAACTGGTCCATGTCACGTAGACTAAAACCTCCAATCATCTAAAGTTATGTAAAACACTCTAGGAAAAAAAGCACAGAGTCACATAAAGAAAACAAGAGACTTGGTAATTCAGGAGATGTTGCAGGACCTTGAAGATCTCAAATAGCTGAACTGGCCAGAGTATAAATCCAAGCAGAAGACATCTGGCAAATAAGAATGGGCACACTTCAGGAGGCCATGGAAGGGGAGAGGGAAGGCTGAGGAGGGACTAGCTGAGCCTCCTGTTGGACATGGAAATGTGAACATGTTTCCCAGGGCAATGCATCTCCCCTATGATCCCAACAGATCTCAGTGGGAAAACATCCTGCCACCCATTTTCCATAACTGCCCATGCAGTGGCAGCTCCACCTGACCAATAACCAACCACTGAGGGTCAATGGTAAAGAATATGAAGACACTGAGAGCAAGAAAGAAGGGAATGAAGAGAGAGGAATCTGGCCCCTCAAAACAGCAAGTGTATTAATTTGGATGTAGAGTGCACACGCTGGGATGCACGTAGGAATCGAGGCTGGGAGATTGATGCACAACCTGGAAAGTTCCAGTGCAGAGTGACAGCGACATCCATGCCCATGGGGACAAGGGGGCTGCTCCCAGCTCAGCAATGTGCTGCTGCAGAGCAGCTGAAGGGCTGGGCAGGCACTGCAGGCACACACAACCAGCCCCACTGGGAGCAGATGCCGGGGCTGAGCTGCCTTCCCCAGCTCCCAGCTTCAAAGGCACGAGCTCTGCTCCCCATGTTCTGTGCAAGAATTTGAGGATCAGGGAGGCATTCAGCCTCATTAACCTTTCAGTGGTATGGAAACTGCAGGGCAAAAGGACAGCTGGAATTCTCCCTCTTGTACACACTGACCCAGGGCACAGCCATCTGAACACGTGGGTGTGGTGGGACATGGTGAGGGCTGACATTCTGAGGAACTGCTCAGGATACAGCATCCTTCCAGAGAAGGCCACAGAACAGATTAGAGGGCTGGAGCACCTGTCCTACAAACTCAGGAGTTGCTCAGCCTGGAGAAGAGAAGGCTCCAGAGAGACCTTACAGAAACTTCCAGAGCTCCAAGAGAGCTGGAGAGTGACTTTTTACAAGGACATGGGACAAAGGGGAAAGGTTTCAAACTAAAAGATTAGATATTAAGAAGGGGTTTTTGCAATGAAGCTGGTGAAATACAGGTTGCCCAGAGAGACAGCAGGTGCCTCACCCCTGGAAGTGTTCAAGGTCAGGTTGGGAGGTGCTTTGAACAACCTGGTCTATTTGAAGATGTCCCTGCTTACTAAAGGGGGGTTGCACTATATGACCTTTAAAGAGCCTTTCCAACCCAAACTATTCTGTGATACCTGTAGGAAGTATATTGCTAGCCCCTTCTTTCTGGCAGTATTCATATTTTTGGCAAGTCTGTGGTGTTATTGTGAGAATCGAGGAGATGGGGTCTGTGCCCTGAGCCCACCCTGCCATTGTGCTCCTGCAAGGCTGCCCTCCTCCAGCACCACAGAGGGAACAAGGTGTGCCAGGCCAGAGCCATAAATCCCACTGGAGGAGTCCCACCTGTGAAATGAAATGGGTCACACGTCCAGAGGAGGGAGTTTCTAACAAGAAGCCCAGTGAGGTGTTGCTATCCAGGAAGGACAGACAGGACAGAAACACAAGGTCATTTGAAGAGCCATCTTCACTTGTGCTGCACTGTTTGGATGAGCTGAACTGCAAGGGAAACGAGTAATTAAAAAAAAACCAAGGAGGAATGAATGCAGAAAAAGAAATCTCTGAACAATTTTGGTATACCTATTATTTGAATTGTCAAGATCCAGAACAGATGTGTTGACTCAGCTTTAACAATGTCAAAGTGCAGGTTCAGCTGTCCAGAAATGTAGGCAAGTTGTGCTCTCTGAGACAACCAGGATATGCTGCCTTGCCTCTGCTGGCCTCTCTGGAAGGGGACAGGTTTGTCCTGGGTCCTGGGTCGGATCTGCCAGCCCTGTGCAGATGCCATGGGGCCCTAAGGTACCCAGGATGGGCATCAGGTACCTTTGTGTACAGAAGAAAATGGAGAAACTGGACAGAATTCATCCTCCAGGCTCCTTGAGCAGTAATGGAGAGGTGTGTGTGTCTGCAACACCCATCTCTAGAGGAGTCTCCCTTCAGAGTTACATTTCTCTTTCCAGACACTATTAAAAAATCCTTGAAAATAAACTTGCAATGGTAATGTCCCCCTTGAAAAGCTAAAGACATTTCAGTTACTCTCTTCCTTAGTCATGCAAACATATCTCACTTTTGGGTCTTTGTAGACTCAGCTGGAAACAAAGAGCCCAGAAATACCACACCACAACACTCTGGCAGCCAATGACTGCCTTGCTCTGGGACATTGCTGTATTGGTGGCCTGGTCCCACTCAGCCTGGTCCACTGAAGGGACACAGAGCAGCAAGGTGAACAGCACATGGAAAAAGGCTCTCAGACAGGCAGTGTTCCCAAAACCACTCGTACCAGGGACTGCTCCTCCCTCACCACAAATTTTCTGGGCTACGAAATGTCACAAGAAAGGTCTGGTATTGTCTTTTTATCTTATTTTTGTTCACAGCCCCTGAGGGAGCATTAGCACTTTGCAATTGCTTTGCCTGTTCTTCTGTCATCTGTGGATATTTCCATGACACACTTGCCCTGAGGCCATCAGACTCAGCTGCCAGCCCTGGGGGCATCTCCACCTGGCTGAACTAACGAGCAATGCAGGGAGGACATTTTCAGAGGACAAGAGGCTTGGATTTTACAGGGAAAGGGCGTGATCAGAAAACTGTAGCATTAGCCCCGTTCCCAGGTTGAAATGCTTGCAGAGGGCAGCAGGAAGGCTGGGAAGAGCCCAGGGAGCACAGGCTGAGCTGTGGCCGGCAGGTCTCTGTGGTTGCGCAGTTCTAAATCTTTGGTCCTTTCTGTCAGCACCCAAGACCTTGTTTCAGCACAGACTGTGGTGACATCTGGGCCATGGGCAAGCAGCTCCTGATTTATGGCCATTTCCTTCAGGAAGGGGCTCTCACTTTCCCTTCATCTGCATTTGTGAAGACTGATAGAATGCATTCAGCAAGCAAGAGACACAGAGCTTTCTTAATGGTGTCAAGAAAGGATGTTTTCCAGATCCAATGAAGCTCCATGTTTATGTCTCTGGTTCTTCTGTGGTGAATCCAAACCCTCACCCTTGCAGAGCAAGCTGAGAACTGAACCCAGACCACCTGCATGCCAGGAGGGTGCTCTATGGACTGGCGTGTTATGAGAAAAGTGGGCACCACCCAATAACCACGGCAGCTGGAGAAACCCAGACCTGCTACCGTGGATAAATTAAGCTCCAAGAATACCTAACAAAGCATCTCTGGAGATGCAGCAGCTCAGCAGGCTCAGGAATCCATTTGGACTGAATTTTTCCTGCAGAGCAGCCCCCTCTGGGCCTGTGTGGGAGAGATGCAATCTCTTGGGAAACAGAACCAAGGTCCATCCAGAGGATGTTTGTGTTTAGCACAAGGAGCAGCCCAAGCAGAGCTGGGGTGCCTGGCAGCACAGTGCTGGACTCATTTCTGCACATGTCATGCTTCAAGCTCTGAAACCTCATTTCAATCTAGTCCCCAGTTATGGATCTCCTCCATAGGCCCTGCCCTTCTGCTCCCTGTGCTGGACAGTGACACATTGGTGAATTCCTTATCCTGCCCACTTTCTGCATTCTGCAGGAATTCACTACTGATACCAGAAGCAAAAATAAAGCCAACCAAAAATATCTGCCCCAAGAGGTATTTTGGCTTTCTAGGTGCAAACATATGGCTGAAATGAGTAAATAGGGAGATCTTCCAGCTGAGTTGTTCTCTTGTGTGTGCGTGCACATGTGCTTGTGTCTGCATTTTTACTTGAACTGTTGTCATCTTCACTAAATATTTTACTATGCTCAAAAGCATGTCTTTAAAGGGCTTTCAGCAGCAGGGAAGAGCACATGGATTTTTTTTATTCCTCTACTGCACTAAGAATAATTCACTTGTCAGATACCACACTGCTCTCCTGATCAGCTGGTTCTGCAAATAGAGAGAAACCACATCCTATGCACACAGAGAATCCCTGAGTCACCACTCTGCCTTCTGATCCATCTTCTCCATGTTTGAGCCAGGACAAGCTGGGGCCTTGGACTGGCTCTGCTGCTCAAGGATTTATGCCATCAGGTACAGTTAGCACAATATAAAGGTTAGAGACACAATTAACAAAGTATGGTTGGATTACTACAGTCCTTTGGCTGCAACGGGACACAGCATGGAGCTTTTATTCTGTAGATATCTAAAGCTGTGGGAGCTGAACCCTGGCCTCAGAGGCCCACAGACCTGACTTCTGGTGGAGTCCCCTCTCCTGTGATCTTTGAGACACCAAATCTCCACAGAGCTGGTGGGGCCAAGCTAACTGGAGTCATGGGGATTGTGCTCCTCAGGACAAACCAATGGCTCGGCATAGTCTAAGCTGGATGCCAAGCAGTACAGCCACACTCTTGCCTTCCTTGCTCTAAATTCCAAGGAAGCCAACTCTGGCATGAAGCCTTGAAGTCCCTTCTCACCTTGTGCGCTTCACCAATACCACTGCAACACTCACAGCCAGAAAACAGGGATGATGGTACAGACACATTCACATTTAGCAGCACTGCTCTATTGGCTCACACTGGCTGCTCTCATCTCTCCTCAGCCTCCACTGGGATAGGGGAACTTTCCTGTTGATCTCAGTGGGCACTGGATCAGACCCAGTGCACATTCTTGCACAGCAGCTGGTTTTGGCCCCAGGCTGGTGATATGTGGAATGGGCAGCATGATTTTCCTGTTTTTTAAAGATTACTAATGAAATGTCTGAGCATTATAGTAAGTTCAACACAGGAAGTCTACGTATAATTCATATAATTTATATCTTGCTCTTTTTCTTTTTGGTGATGGTAAGTATCTGGCCGTGAATACAAGTTTGTTTCAAAGATGTGTCCCAAACCCCTTCTTCTGATGAGTGTCCAGGGTTTAAGAATGTAATTTTAAACAGATCAGTGGGATTCCCTTCTGCTGATTTTGGGGTGGGGGATGTGGTGAGGGGTTGCATCAGATCTTGCTCACAGGGAGAGGAAAATCCCAGGGTGTGCTCACCTTCCTTGCCTGCTCCCCTGCATCTCCTCAGGGAGGATGCAGAGCACTCCCAGCCCCATGCAGGGCTCTCCCAGCCCCATGCCCTGGCTCTCCCCGTGCCCAGGAGCCTGCTGGGCTCTCCTGGCAGCGTGGCCTCTCCGCTGGGGCCCGGGGAGTGCAGCAGCCAATCGGGCAGCCCTCATCAATCTCCCTGAGTGTGCTCAGACTCTGCGAGGAACATCCTCACTCACCACTCCTCTTCCCTCTCTGCAATGACCTGAACTCCAGCTCTGCAAGCAGTGAGGCATAATGCAATGCAGGGCAGCCCGGAATAATCTGGTTGGCATCCAAGGATGTATATTCACTGAGAGGCTGGGGAGTGTGTCAGCAGTCAGTTGCAGTCTAGCTGCACTTTTCCTGCAGCACAGAATCACAAAGTCTCCGTCTCCTCCTCTGGATTGGGACTGATTCTGCACCGGGATCCTCTGAAAAGACAAAGTTTTCCTCTCTTGTTATTGCTCTACCACCACAATCTACCAAGATGTGTGACTGCTTTCATCTAGTTCTTCCTAACTGGCAAGGATCTCCAGCCAGTGGTGGGCTTACGTTTTCTATACTTTTCTGTATTCTGCTTCTGCTTCCCTGCGCTCCGCTCGCTGCGGCTCAGCCTCCCCGGCAAGCCCTGCAGCTGCTGGGGTGTGGCTTTCCCTGATGCTGCATGAATCAGATAAGGAAAAATAGAGTTAAGAAAAGCCTGTCCTTACCTCCTCTAAACTTTCCTGCACATGTCGAAGCTATGCTTAAAGAAGCCTTTGACTTTGTAAACAAATTAAATTCAAGCTGTGTCTAAATGACCTCTTTCGGGTTGCATGCCTTAATTCACGAGCTTGCCCTTCATTTCTCAGAGTAGCAGGATTCCTGCATGATCCACCCGGCATTTACAATGGCTAAAGCTGTGCTGTGCAGTGTATGTTTGCAAATTCAACGTGTCCTGTGCTCTGTATTCGGCACTCTGGAAGAAGGGATTGTTTTCCTGGGTTTCCCTGCAGAGCAGGGGGAAATTAGCAATTTTTTTTTTTTTAAAGGGGAAAAGATACACATTTTAATATAAAATATTGCTGAAGCAGAACAGTGGTGACTGGAGGAATGAGTCTAAAGAGTAATGCAAAACAGTGCTTAGCTGGCAGAAGAGTATCAATAAATTACAAATCTGCTCTTTAGTTTATGCAGAGATTGACCTGTTTTAAAACAAGCAACTTGTAGTCCTAAAGTTGTGCCTACAAAAATGGCAGGAATCTGAAATTTCTACAGTATCTTTTTCTCCCTAAAATATACAAAAAACTATGTTTACCTTCATTCTGCAATAAATTTCCTCTATTTATTCTGGTAGAAGTTATAATCTACAAAACACAGTCTGTAAGATTTTGATAGTCTAAACGTGGAGCACTTTTTTTTTTCTTTAAATGCCTGATTATTTCTGTTCTCTTTTGTAAATAGTTTAGGATTATATTTTCCGTAACAATGGAAAGTCAGAAATTGCTTGTAAAACTCTGAGTCCTACTATTGCCTAAGTTGACTTGTTGGAATCAAGGAGACAAATCAAGGAATAACTCATATCTCTCCACCCAACAAGAGATACATTCTGACTCTCTGCTGGTTACCTGGTGATTAGATAAACCAACTGAATCACTAGAAAGTTATAGCAAATATTTTAGGACTACACTTTGACAGTGTTTAAATATGATTTATTCAAAATATATTTGACATAGTTTTGGTGAAAATATTGTCTTTTATAAATGTGACTTTTCCAGTAGTAGCATTTTCCTAATGTTTGTCTGCCTGCACAAATTTACTTGTTTAGCAAACAAACTAGTTTTGTGGTTCTTACTACTCTTTCTGTTTACCACATCAGAGACATTCTTGGGACTTCTAAGTGCTACCTAATAGAAACAAATACAACCAGAGCACTGACAGAGCACTCCACTAAGCCAGGCTTTCCTCACCGATTAATGTTTGGGTTGGTTTTTTTCAGGCTTTTTTTTTTTTGGCTAAGGAAATAAAATTCCCCCATGCTATGAACCTGGGTTGTTACGTCCATGGTGGCAGTTTTCTGATGGTGTGAAAGGATTCTGTTGGTGTGTAAGAGCAGCATCTCCTGCATGGGTTCATGCCATGGTACCAACCAGCTCCTGGTGCCCGGGAGGTGCCAAGCAGGATCAGGGCCATGGCACCTACAACAAGATCTGTGCAGGGAAGGGATGCAGCAGGGAAAGGTGGCTGGATGTGAAATCTTTCCAAACAGTTTTTTTTTGGAAATGCTTTCCAAACAGTTATTGCTGATGTTTCCCGACAATGGGTTATCGACAATGGGTTATCGACAATGGGTTATCGTCCGCAGAGCTCAGGGCGTGGCGGGGAGAAGCAGCTCTGTTTGTCTCAGACAGGTAGGCTGGCTGGCTGCCCAGGCATGTGATACGGGCTTGAGAAAGGAGTATCAGCGTGGCGATGAGGCAGGATCATCTGAGCAAGGGTGGGGGAAACCACACCATGAATCCCACATCAAGCAGAGCGTATTAAATGCCTCGTTTCCTCCCCAGCATGGAAGGGAGGCTGGCTAAAAATAGGCTGGTTTTGTAAGCTCCTGTCTCTGCTGGCTATATTCACTGCTCCTGCTTTAGCTGACTGTCATGATGACACAGGTGAGAAACAGATAAACACAAATGCGCCAGTTTTCTTTATTAGCCAGGCAAGAACAGGCATGCACTTGGATCTGACATCTGGAGGAGGCTGGGAGTGTTTTGCTGCTGTTGATGAACATGTTTTTCACAGATAATTTTTGAGTCATAACAACAAATAAGTAGGAGAAGAGAACATGTCTATCAGCAAACTGTGGCAATTGGCCAAATCCTAAAATATAGAGGTCCTTCTAACATAAATGTTTTCTAAACCTTTTCTTCACCTTGTTTTGGGGCATGATCTAAATCCCCAGGAACTAATGGCTGTAAAAGACTCCATTCACTAAGACACTGAAGCAAGAGTGTATGGCCTCCTAATTGCCACCAGACTGGAGCAAGGCTCAAAATAAAACACGTACCTTAGTCCTTTGCTGAATGGACACCTGGACCCCAACATTGCTGCTTCTCAGGTGCCATGCTGATCTTTGCACTGTGTGGGATAACACAGCTGAGATCCTGAGATCAGCTGGAGCAGTAGAAGTCCCTGGTCAGGGCTCCACTGCAAGCTGTGACATCCAGAGAAACACTACAAGTACATTGACATCCCTTCTCCTCTGTTCTTGTCTGCCATGCCAAAGGCTGTGTGTCCACTCCACCGTACGAGCTGCTGAATATGGTCCACAGATTTTGAGGATCTAAACCAAAATGCCAGCTCAGTTGCACTTTTTCTTAGAAATATTATCTCAAAATGTTTGACTATGAGCTGCAATAGCATCTATTCCAGGCCCATCAAGAGACAGAGATAAAAAAATCCTGTAGAAGCCAGACTCCCAGCTTGGGTGAGGAACACCCACCCTGGCTCTCAGGAGAAGATCTGACTTGACACACCAACCTATTTAATTTTCCCCCCTTTTACTTCATTCAGTGAGGACATTGCTAGAATGACAAGCAGTTTCAGTTTCAGCAGACACTCACTCTCTGCACAGTAATGCTTCCCAATATCTACTCTTGTTCTACCCATGGTGACACCAAAATAACTGTGGTGCCAGCACAGACTGAAAGGGAATCTGATTCATCTGGCTCTGGCAGAGAGCTCCCTGCCAGCATCATGAATCAGGCTCAGTAAATTGCATCCCTCTGGCTTCTCTCGGTCTTCCCTCCCTCCTGACTCATCTTCTTCCCTCCAGAGTTTATATTTTTAGTTATTAGTTTCACACTTCTATTTCCAATGGCTACGCACGGGCTTGTTGGTGACTTATGAGCACAAGTGGAAAAGAAACATCGGCATGACAGAGCCCCACAGGCAACAAGGCTTTCTTTGTCCATGCCCTGTGCAATGAAGGGTTTGCTGTTCTCCATCAAGCTGCAAGAAATGGGGATGGTATGTACCCGCCAGAGGCACAGCACATTGTGTTTGCCACAGCTCCTGATTCATGTGAGGAACGGACATACCCCAGCAGCAAACCAAAACCAGCTGAAAAATGTTGATTTTTCTTTACTGCTGCATTTCAAAACTTCAAGAAGGAAGATCAACAGGCATCTCAAGTCTGCTTTGGTAGTGTGCTCCTCCCTGGGCACTAAAGCGTGGTGCATTTCACCCAGCAGTTTGGGCACCATCTGTTTCTGTCCAAGGCTTCTGGCTGCAGCAGCCTCTTTTGCAGGGCTCTCGTTACTGTGTGAGAGGTGGAAGAATGTGAGCAAAGACCAGGGGAGAGCCCTCACGAGCCAGGGCCTCCAGGGCTGCTGCTATTGCTCCGTGTTCTGCCACCACCGGAGATAAATGACACCCTTGGTTTGAGGTGGGGGCTCGCTGCCAAGACAAACACTCAAACAATCAGCCAGGCTGGGCTTGTCTGCACAGAGGAGTGGCTGCAGAACAGCTCTGGATCCAAGCTTGCAGCACGCATGGTCGCCAGTGCCAGTGCCCTGTGCAGATGGACATTATGTTTTCCTCCTTTCCGTGTTCCCATGGCACAGGGCAGTGCACCCTTGTCCCAGCCACAATGCCATCCCCAGCACATCTGTCCTACAGTGTCTGCCAGAGCAGCCACCACGGGTAACCTGGGTGCCTGGGGCTGCATTACTGAGCAGTGAGATATCCCCATGGGGTTTTGGTTGGCAGTGAGGCTGTAGGAGGGTTATTTTTTATTTTCTCCCTGGTCTAACTAAGAGCACACCTTTGGGGTTGATGTGGCAGTGCAGGGGGTGCAGAGAAGGGATAATAAGGTTAATCAGGACCTCCTAGAGCCAGTGTTGATGTGTAAGAAAAGGCACATGGAGCCTGGCCAGCCCATGCTAGAGTGCATTCACTGTAGGAAACTCAGGGCCCCAAACTCTCAAACACCAAAGGAATAACTATTTCTCAAGGATACACCCCTGCCTTTATGGCAACACAGACAATTACATAACTGTGTCCAGTCATGAGACACAGATGAGTTTGAAAATGCCAATAAGGTTCCAATTTTTCTAGCCTTAAGCCTCTGTACTTATTAGTAGTAGATACTACAACTAAATAGTAGTGTCTGTGTACCAAAACTTGCTGGCATAATATTTTGTGTTGAAGCATCTTGAGGGCCATGAGAGTTGCACAAGTGTAACCTTTCATTCCTGTTTCTGCAGTAGTTTGTTCCCCTGCTAACCCTGCCAGCCCTGTGCTTGCACAGAGCCTCACCATGAGGAGAGCAGCCAGGTCTGAGGTTGCACTAATTAGTCCTGGCTGGCCTTCCAGTTTTCTTTAGTACATATTACCATTAGATTTCTATCAGTGTATCTTCCTCTGTCAGCACAGGCTGTACAAAAAAAAAAAAAAAATCTATCTAGTTGTTAGAATTAATGTGGGAGAAATATTAGTAAATTAATGCTAGCAAATTAATTGTAAATTACACAGGTGGATTACACATACACTCTTCTACCTGCATTTAGAATACATAGAATACATAAGAGACAAGAAACAAAAACTGTTTCATCTGTCTTTCAGTGTCATGGGGCTCTCCATCTCACCTCAATACAAACTTTTCTTAATGAAACACACAGCTGGGATGGACCAGCAGACTAATCCTGTGTGAGAACATGATGCATGCACGGGCCAAGAAAATTAAAGGAAACAGCCCTACCACCTTCACCCTTTTTTAGGGCACAAAAGGCAGATGCACTGCACGATCTGGGAAGTTTTCCAGGCTTCTATTTTTTTTTTAAGTTCATGACACACAGCATGAAGCAGAATCCTTTAAGCTACTGTGGCATCAGATGTGTTTCAGGAGAGGTGCTGGGAATGAGGGTGAATGCAGAACAGATCAGGTTCTCCACACTTTTGTTTTCAAGGTCTGGTTTGTGTTGTGGCTAAAGCTGTGTGTTTAGCTTGGACTGACAACCAACATCAGTAAATCCCTTTGGGACTCAGCAATAGCATGAAAGGGAAAATCTATCCCCAAATCCTGAGGGACTGGAAGCTTGCTGCCATGGGCTGGAAGGGGAAATGTGATAGCCCCAGTGAAGCCAGTGCCATATGGAGTGGCTTGTCACAGACATCTATATTTCCTCTGACCCTATTCAACAAAACATCAACCCCAAATTTGACACAAGTGTGGCATGGGAAAGATTCAGCACCCATTCTGTGGCACCCATTTCCCCAGTGGGATCAACATTCTGGTAAGACACAGACAAGAGACAAGGACTTTTTATTTTCTTCACTCCTATTGCTGATTTTAAGCCAGTAAAATCCATGTGCGGTTTCACCACAGAGCCAGGGGGAACTCTTCATGTGTGCCTCTGAGAACATTGCTGTCTTCTTAGTGCCTCACCCTGCAAATGATAACCCTTGTTTTTATTGGGCTCCTACAGTTAATTAATGGCTGAAAAGCATCCGGAGAAGGTTGAAGTAGGTAAATGATGCAACTTAACTCCCAGTCTGATGATTGGTATCACTGTTCCCAGACTACAGTCTCTCTTTGATATTGGAAACAACGGCGAGAAAGGTGCTGATGATGGTGACATTGGGTTTGGCTCTGGCTCCTGGAAGGTGCAGTCATCTCATATCTTATGATCCCAATTACACCAGCAGATTTACTCTGGATTCACACCAGTGTAACTGGAAAAGGGAGCTGGACCACAAAAAGCTTTAGTAAATGGGGATTGCAGCTATGATTAGAAAAACAAAAAGGATTACAAGAAGGTATGGAAAAAGATGGGAAAGGTGGGTCAGCATGGATCTGGATCTGAAGTTGTTGTAGAGAACAGAGAAATTTGTGATCTGGCCCAACAGTCAGCATATCTGAGCCTCCAACAGCTGTTCTCTGTATTACACAGAAGGGCCAACAATATCATGAGAAGAGAGAAGCACATGAGGAAGAGCAGGAGAAAATATGAGATCTGGAAAGAGCCACACAGATCCCACCCATCATCAGAAAGGCAGCAGTGACATTAAAGGGAGGAGGAAGAAAACAGCCTAAGAAAGCTTTGCCATGAATGATCATTAAATGATGTCAAGCAACCTATAAACAGTCTCAGGAAAAGCTAAATAGCAAAACTTTTTTCTTTCACTCCCTCTCCCTTTGTGTCCTCCCCTAATCCAGAGTGACCTTAGGAAAACAGCACAATAAGCTGGGCCCCACCTAATTTGGACTGAGGGTAACTCACCTCCTCCCTACCCTATTTCTAGTTCTTTGCTTGACTTGTGTCATGTTTGTCTCTTGCACTCTGATCTCTGGTATGTGCCACAGCAGGAGAAGTAGGAAAGGAGAGATGTTAACCTTTCCCTTGAGAAGCAAAACATGACTGGTGTGAGGGTGAACACAGTGCCTTTTCTTGGCCACTGAATAAGGCAAGCAGAGAAAAAAATGCCCTTTGCATGTGTCTATCCTGATTTCCAAAGGGGAAAAACAAATAATATTCTCTCATAAAGGAGAATATACTTCTCGCCACCATCAATCCTGCAATTAAACTGAACTTTAGCAAAATATTTGCTGGGTTATGTAATAGGGGCGGATTACAACAGGCTGCCACATGGAAACTGCAGCTTTAACCCCTGGACAAACTGCCTTGTGGTAGGTAAAGATAAGTGACATCATGGAGCTGTAGGAACAGTCAAGCTCAGACAAACCTTTAAAATACAATTTGATGGTCCATCTGATAGAACAACTCCAAATATCTCAGGCTGCTTTTCTTCCTGATTTTCTTGCCTATACACGGCCTTTCTGTCTTTCTGCTGTCTCTCCCTCTGAGCAGTGTCAGAGCAGCTCCCCCATTGCCCAGGTGCCTCTTTCTCAGGCTCCTCACTCTTTATGGCTGCTGAGGATGCCCTGGAGGTGTTCCTTTGCACCAGTGTGTTCATTTGTCATCCTTTCTATGTCACAGCCATCCCTCCTGCAGGTGTTGGTGGCTTCCCCTCTGTCACCTGAGCCCAGTGATGTGTGCCAGGACCAGGAGCACAGATGTGGCAGTTTTGGCTGCAGGGCACTGCAGATAACAAGGTACAAACCCTATTGTGATACAGACCCCAAGCCTCTGTGTCTTTTCTGATGTTCTGCGCATCAGCTGGATGAACCTGACACAGGCAGAGACCACCTTCCCTCCCCAGCACACCTCCAGCACAGGCTTTGAAGTCTCTCTAGGTCTGACCAGCTATTATTTGGGCAGCACTTACAAACTGGAGAAGCAGAGCATTGTAGCTAATTAGCCGAGCCAGAAAGGCACAAAGGACGCTTGAAACAGAAGAGAAAGCAAACAAAGCCTTGGCGAGGACTCAAAGGCGAGGCAGGCTGGCTGCAATTCCCGCTCAGCGCAGAGAGGCTCCTCAGGAGGGCTCACAGCGCCATGGGCCAGGGGAGCACCCTTTGGGCAGGGCTCACACCATGTGAGGCGGGGTTTGGAGCCAAAGCCGCCCCTGCTGGCCCCACCCAGGGGCCTGGGTGCATGAATGACCCAAAGCACCTCATCCATCCCAGCAGGGACACTGTCAGCAGGACACAGCACCAAAACCTGTCCGCGGCTTCCAGGTAGGAGCTCCCCTCTTGCAGCCCATCCTGCTTTGCCTCCCCTGCCTTGCTGCTCATGGGTGTGAGGAGAGGCACCTGGTGCCCTCAAGAAGATGAAGTTTCTGGCTTCTCTGAGCACACACACCACATCAAGACTTTCTACCTGCATGTTAAGGTTCTTCTCTCTCTTTTCCCCGGCTGCTGGGGTTTGAAAATCTTGTTGGATGTGTGCTAAGGTGATAAACTGGTTTTATTTCCTTTCTGCCTCGTATTGCTGTCATGACAAGCAGAGAAAAGTAGGATACCCCCTACCCTGACAGAGCAACCAACATGCTACTGGGGCATGTACATTTGCTTTCTTTACAAATGCCTGCAAAACAGAGAGTGGCAAGGAGCTTCTTGAAATGGTTATGCATCATTGAACTTAACTGGCACTGACCCAGACCCCCAGATGGGAGAAGAGGAGCTTTTTCTAAGCCCTTCCCACATTCTTGTGCAAATAGAAAGGATGAATGATCACCATCCCCTGTGCCAGACAGTTTTCTGGGCCAAATTCACACACAAGGGTAGGAAAGCCAAGGGGAACTGAAACTGGTGAAGCTCTCCTTTCCTTCCGCTGCTCACAGTGACTGCATTTCATATGTTCAAATCCTTCTGGGATTGCTTGGACTGACTTTGTGTAATTATTTTCATCCTTGGATTAAATAGGCCAAATATGTAAGCTGGATCTCAACTTGCTGAGATCTTACTTTACACCATATTTTGTCCCTCTGGCATATATATTACACAGCAGCAGATTGCATTTAAGTAGTTTTTTCAGAATAAAAGTCTGTCTTTGCTTGAGGGTGTAATTTTTCTTGTAATTCTTGCTGTTCTGTCTTGTATGGATACTTCAAAGGATCATGGAAAGGTCCTAAACCAGGCATCTACCCATACTGGCTTTCAGTGCACTCAGTCTGGCTGACACCTCTCCAGACTTGGAGCATGCACAGATTTCTCAGCCTAGAGGTTAGGGGGAAGGTGTGACTTGATGCAAAAACCTGCAACTACACCCTTATTTCTACCAACTGTGCTTGTCCTTCATTGCTTGTGATCACTGATGAGAAGGGCAAACTCATGGATGTGCCTAAACTTGAGGGGAGCCTTGTTTTCAGAATGAGTAGACAATGATGCTTTTTGAAATTAAAGACAAAAGGATCCAAGGGGCTATGGGACCCCCAGGCAGGAGCAGTGCCTTTGAAATCAGCTTTTAATTGCCTTGTGAGATGCCAGTAGGCACAGGAGAAAGAGTGGCCATTCAGTCTGTCATGCTATGGGAGGTCCTGAGTGCCTCCTGTCCAGATGGACAAAGTATTAATGCATTATAAAACATTCAGGGTGTTCCATCTGTCACCAGGTCAGGGTCAGCAGGTACAGCCAAAATTAAAACCAGCATTTTTGATGTGCACCACCTTTCTTTCTGCTGGCAAAGTGCCACCTTAAAAAAAGTTTAAATCTTTAATGAGTGAAAATTACTTGCTCAGCAGTCAGGGATTTCCAGGGAAATAACAATAGTTTTGAAATCAGCAGCTGTGGGTGGTGGTTTGTTCAGTCAGTCCTAACTTTTTCTTTGAACATTTGGGGTCTGAAATGGGAATTGTGGTGTTTGGCCATCACTGGATACACCTTGGCTAAAAATCTTACCACCCAATTACTTCATCTACTATTAGGGGATGCTCAAAATCTTCCTCTGGGCTCTTCCCCATGAACCTGTGTGCTAAAGGATTTGTGAAATGCAGTTGTGGTGAGCAGAAAATGCATGAGGAGCAAATCCTAGCTGTGAGGACTGTTTCCCACTAGACCCATCTCTCCAACACTCCCTTCCTCCCTGTTCCACACATTAAATTCCAGCTTCTTCTCTATTGCTGGCATCTGTCTCTAAGAGCTCTGGAGGTTTCCACCACACTTCTTGTTCAGTCCAGGTGAAGATGTGCTCTCCTTGGCTGAGCCTTGACCAGGTCCACCTTGTACCTGAGCTCAATCCCTCCAGCCTGCCACAGTTCTTGCCTGCTGTCTCCCCTTTCCACCTCCACCATCTGCAGGATTGATCCCAAGCAGAGGCTGATGTGCTGCCATCTCCCCTGCCCCAAGGGATGGGTGTTCCTGGCAAGGACATGTTCTGTCCAGAAACAGTGAAGTTTTTGGGGGCAAACAAGCAGGGCAATTGAGTTAAGAAAACACTGCCATGGTTGGGAAGGAAGGGCTGCCTCAGGCTCCTGTCTGTCTCGTGTTGGCTCTCTCTGAAGCACACACCCGGTGTTCTCTGCATCTTGGCCCTGCACTGTTCTGCTCTGCTGAGTTCCTGGTTGGTTTGTTCTTCATAAAGTGGCTGTTTCTTCATATTAATGGGTGGCCTTGCTGGAAGACTGTAGCTAACATCTGGCAGGGTGACTTTCCTTTTTGCAGCTCCCTGGATGACGACTGTGGGCCTTGAGCTGCAGATTCCCAAACCTGTTCTGGTTCATAGGCATCCCAGGGCTGCTCTGCAGTGCTGCTCTGTTCCAGCTTGCTCCCTACTAAAAAAGCCATAATCTCCTTGAGATTAAAAACGTGTGAACTAAGAAAATAGAAGATTCGTGCTGTACCTGATGTCTTTCCCAAGATGTCCTTAAGGTCTCACCAAGACTTCTCCTCTGTGCAGTTACTGAGAACCAGTTCATCCCTGCTCTCACTCCTTTGCCTCACAACCTTGGGTCCTCCCCTCTCCAGGTTTACTGGAGGGTTAGGTGGGTGCTAAGATAAATCTTCAAAGCTGTTGCTTGCATCTGCACCCTCCCTCCTGCCTCCATATCAGTGCAGGGAGGTTGGTTTGCAGCTTGGTTGAGATTTAGGCATTTCTGAGGCTGTAAATAAAACACTGTGTGCGATATCCAGGTCGTCTGGATTTGCTGAATTTGCACTGGGCTCATGCTGCTGTTTAACAGTGAATTGGCTGCCCTGCCTCATCTCTTCCTGAGTATCATGACTCACACTAGAAAACTCCTCTTGGGTTTCTAATGGCTTTATTATGGGGTATGCACATGCAACATCTTTTTGATGGTCTCAGAGTTTGTGAGATGTGGCCAGATTTTTACAGAGACCACACACAATATGATAATAAAACTGACTAATTGGGCATTTGGGATGTTTCACTCCTTCATTCCTTTACCAGTTTTAAAGTTTCATTTTGTTGATTGGGGACTTCGTGTTGCCTCCAAGGGCTTCTTGTTTTCTGTGGTGCATGTTCAGTTTGGAGATGGTTAATGGGTCCTTCATTTCTCACCAAAGGATCTGTAAGAAAGGAATAAGTTCAAAATCCAGGAGAGGAAATTAATTATTTTCCCAAGAGAAAAAAAATCTATTTTTCTTAGAGTGAGAATTTTATATCTGAATATAAACTGTGTTTCATTGGCTTTTCCCTGTTGAAATTTCAGCAGAACGATGAGAGAAACTTTTCAGCAAGTAGTGAGAGAATAATCAGAACACACAATCTGCAGCATTTCTGTTGTGATTCCTTGGCAAAATGGACTACAAAAATATTCTAATGCAGGGAAAGAATAGTCCTAGGCCACAGCATTATTCCATATATCCAGAATTAGTCTTGGAGCTGAAAATGATGGAAGCAAGGTGAGCAGAAAGGTGTTTCTGAGGGGGGAAAGCTGAGCACCCTTCTGCAATGTGCCCAGCCCTTGCAGCTCCTTGTGCAGCTCTGCAGGAAGCAGGGGAGTGCTGTTCATGTTTCTTACTGAAGTCCCCAATGAGAAGGGCTCAGAAAAGAGAGGGAATGAGAAACCCTCTGGACCCAGCATAGCTGCACATGAGAGGGAATACAAACCAAATCAAATCTGGTTTAATTGCTGTTATTTGGGTTTGCGTGCTAAGCAAAATCTGCTCTGCTCCCTTATCCCCCTGCTCACAAGGGAAGAACAGAATTCCACCTCCCTCTGCCATCTGTGGGAGCTGAAAAGCACCTGGGCAAGCAGACAGGGTGAAGGCTCACCCATGGTGCACGTGCTGTGCCCGGGCATTTTTCAGAACCAACAGAAAGACAAATGTTGTAAATGAGCTAAATTATGAGATAAATTATTATAATTCTGCAGAACTACAGGCCTAACCCAGTGAGGCTCGTTTTCCACGCAGCATGAATCACTTGCTGGGTATTTGTGCTCACCAGATTCACGTTTTGGTTTCACTCCTCTGGCTCTCCTCACACGGGTGGGTGATGGATTTTTTGTAACACACCTGTGGTATCAGTGATCTGTGACATCCCTTCAGACAGCTCTCAGAGCACCACAGCCTGTCCTGGGCAGCCACGTGGCATTTCCACAATGAAACAGGAGGGGATGGATGCCAGCCTGGCAGCCTCTCGCCTCTGCCACCCAAAATAGCGCTCAGAGCTGAGTCACCAGGGAGCTGGAGCAACAACGGGTGATTCCTTTATTCCTCTAACAGGGACAGCACTCAGCTGTGCTAACAATTACACATGGAAATGGGCTCCAGGCAGTAGTTTATCACTCTGAGCCCTGTCATTGCCCTAAGCAAAAGAAAAAGGCAGCCCGAGGACTGACCCTGTGCTGTTTTCCCTGCAGGACCTGTGCTGTCAAACTCAGCATCCTTCTCATTCATGGTGCTGCTTACAGGATAACTTGCTTCTCTTCTTGTATCCAAAAACCTTCAGTAAGGACTAACAAATCACACTTAAGCAGGTGACGCTTGCAGTTCTGCTTTTCTGTTTCCCTGTCACACCTTCTCCTTTGTCATGTATTTGTTGAATATTTGGAAAAGGAATCGTTTCCTGAAACCAGGATTTAGATTATGCAAATACGTAGAGCCAGTGCTGTTTAACTGAACTACTCTCTACATAGGAAGCCAGCAGCAGCAGCAGAAGGTGGTGAATCATGTGGCTGTGTAGTGGGAAATTGGAAGCCTCCACAGAGCTGCTTGTGAGGTGTCACATGTGTTTGTGTCCTGAGTCACTCGCGTTACTCAGAGTCACGGGCTGGGACCTGGCACATGGGTATGCCCGGGCAAGAGCCCAGGCCAGGCAGGATCCTGCAGCTGCCAGAGGGCCTTGCAGGGAGCTCAGGACCCTGTGGGCAGGAAGGATCACCTGAGTGATACCCTGAGGAAAACTACAGCCTCTGTTTGAGTTCCTTGAGCAAGAACTGAACAGTGGCTAAAAAAGGCATTTTAAAAATTCTTCACTCACTTCTGTCTTAACCATTCATCCACAGGAATACCCATTTCACATAAAGGAACTTCTAAGGACCCTTTTTCCTATTTTTTAAAAATGAAGGTGTTTAAACTAAGCTAACATAATTAAGCTGGCCAAGCATGAGGTAGAAAAGAGAAGAGCTACATCCCCTCTCCCTTCTTTTTTTCCTCTTCTATTTTGTCACTGGTCAATCCAGGTACTTCTTGGGATTCTTTTAATTAATAACATAACTTCTTATTTGAATCAAGACAAAGAAAAAGCTAAACTATCAGTAATTCTTTACTTAGATTTTCAAATCCTTTCATGAACACTGTATAAAAATCTTCAAGATTCAGTTCTACTCCTGCTCCCCAAATACATTCAATGCCTTTTTTAAAAGGAAAAATAAAACTAAAATACTTTCATTATTTATGAGCAAACAAAGACTGAAGACACAAGCACTTGTGTGAGATAACAGATTGTGGAAGAACAGGACTCACTGCTGGCAGTGTTCAGTTTGCTGTGATCTCAGAATAAATGCTCTTCTCTGCTCCTGACCCATTTTGGGCTCTTTCTTCTCAGCCTACATTTACAAGGTTTTCATCAGCAACTGAGAGCACTTCTGCTGCCAAAACTCCACAATATATATAATGTCTCCCTTTAAAAAAAAATGTGAGCTATTCTCTCTCTCTTCATTGATTTCTATCTATTGGCAACTGCAGCCAGAACCAATATAGCACTCTGTGCTGTGCAAGACTGAACAGTGACCTTGTTTACCATTAGCATCACTGAAAATTAGGAGGAATTAATTATTACACACTGGGTTTCTCCACCCAGCCAAGTGGCTGGCAGCTGAACCCAAAGGCACCAGTGCAGGGTGGGGAAAGGTCTCTTAGGGCTCCTTCCTCCCCCCAGAAGTGCTGCCTCATAGCTGAGGGCTTCAGCAGAACCCAAAGGAATCCTATCCATACTTATCAAACTGATTTTCTCTGCCAGGAGCATCAATCAATGTTTAAATTCAATTTCTGGATGCGTATTGAGGAGTCTGGCAGTTTCAGTAACATTTTACCTTTCTCTGGCAGTGACTGGTGAAAGAGATGACATGATGGATTTCTCACCCCCGTCTGAGGCAGGTTGCTTTTGTTTTCCTCTGCTCTTCAGAGGGAGAAAGTCAGGAATGAAGCATTAAAGGGCTCAACATTGCTGCCATTAAAAGCCACAGGCAATACTATAGCTGACTTCAATGACAGTAAATGAATGAAATAAAAATATACATGTGCCATGACCCTTAAAGCTCAAAGATTTCATTCCAGCTATAGGAACTGCACAGAACAAAGCCAGTGAATCACAAATGCATTGTGGAGGGAGCACTCCTTTCCTTACTCCCTCTTGGCTGCTGTTTCCGTGAGTTTTCCTTTCTGGGACACCAGTGAGCCAGTTCAGCTGAGTAAGCTGAAGTGCAGAAGTCAGATAACTGTGCTGATTATCTGATTTTACTTGCCTTGTACTTCTGGCATTCCCCTTTCCAAGGGAAGGCCTTTTTTGTGATGGGATGTAGGGCTTTGAGGTGAATTTTGTGTTGTTGGAAAATCAGTCTTAGCTCTGTGAGGAAGCAGGAGACTTACAAACCCCAGATGGAATTAACCTAATGTATTTCCATCTCTCACTGATGTTGTTTACACAGTGCAAGCCAGTCCAGAGTGGTGAATGGTATATTTAAAACGAGGCCCTCTAACATTTGGATCCACCCCATCACTCAACTTAACAGACACTTGATACCAATCGCGTGACTCACTTCATTAAGAAATAAACCCTGCTGTGTTGCTGACATCCTGCAGCAAACACTGAGCCCCATTGTCATCTGCTGAGTCCTCGCTGTGTCCCAGCCCACGCCCTGAAGATGCACACCGAGTCTCAGCAGCTCTGAGCCTGTTTTTCCACGGCGCTGTGTGCCAGCCACAGGCACACACAGCATCCCCTGTGTGTGTGAAATCCCCTCCCTTCATCCCCAGCCTCCCTCTGCGCCCCTGCAACACAGGGGCAAAACAGGGTGAGCATTCATCACCTGGAGGAAAACTGGTTGTTGTATTAGCGAGACAGGAGCTGGTGCTTGCTTGGTCCCCGTTTGAGGGAGTTTCTCCTGTTTTTCTCACTCACCTGGGCTTCTTGCTGCTTGTCAAAGGCAGCATCTGCCAGCTGGTGCGCACCTGGCAGGGCACAGAAACAGGTGCAGGTAACCCAGTAACAGGTGCTATTCCAGAGGGTTTAGGTTAAAACACTGCTAAAAAAGAAAAATCTGTAAGAAATACAGACGTCTAGAGCCACTGCCAGCAAACAGCTCTTTCCTGACTGGGGCTGTGTGGCACAGCCAGGTGCCCAGGTGAGCATTTACAACCTTCCATCGCCCAGAGCAGGGTTAGGGACCCAGAGCCAGAAAAAAGGGATTATTTCAGTGCAGATCCCAATTACTCCTTCCACAAACGTGCTAATCACTGGTGACCCCCTCTAAATGCCATGGAAACCCCAGGGCACAGAGTGAGATCATCTGCCAGGACTCCTTTATTTTAAGATCTTTGTTTAAGAACTGTTCTAAGGCTTTGGAGAGAAAGACAACAAGGGAGGGTTCACCGAAGCATTTCCTCGGCTGGGATTCCATAAACCACGCGGGCACCCACAGAATGAGGAGTTTATGCCATTCCATACAGGGACTGGTAAAAAGGAAAAGGGAAAAAACCCCAGCCTCTAGAGAAGCATCTGAAATGTGTTTTGCTATAGTAGATGAAAAGTTCTGCTCTTTTTTCTCTGATTTAATAATTATACTTGGCTTTTATTGATGTCTGGTTTTTATACGAGATCTTTTTATATTATTCCATATCGGTGGCAATATCCTTCAGCTTCCAATTTGATAGGGAAAAGTGTCTTGATCAAATATAACAAATGTCATACAGATGCTTAAAAGTACTTCAGAAATATCTAACTCAGTAAGGGATTGAAAACGGAGAGTTTGTGAATGTTGTATCCAGTCCTTTGACAGTCCTTAGGGCGTTTTCTTCCCTGGATTTCGAAACGACAAAATTTACTGACTTTGTAATATCCAGAAGTACCAAAACTGTGGAAATAAAAGTGCTTAAGGCAGCGTAATGACATTGCAGAAAGAGAAACAGTTTGTTTCAAATAGGTTTTTTTCCAGGTGCTTGAGCATAACCACCTAGCACAAACAGGTCATTCACGGCAAATTAACACCTATCTTTCCAGCTTGAAGAGCTGCTTTTGTTTTCCTCCTGTCGGCCATTTGTCACTAATATTCACTTTTCAAGGAGGAGCACAGGTCTGCTTTTAACACATGACAGGTTTTGAAATAGTAAAATAATAAAGGTTCATGCTCAGTCAGCTCTGAATTCCATTTGAGTGGGGAACTGAGAGCAGCAGAGTTGGGAACGAGATGATTGTGGGGAGCATGGAGTAATTATATATACTATATACAATATAGTATATATATTTATATATATTTATGAAACTATTACATATAGTATTATATATAATACTGACTTTTAATTAAAGCCCTCTGCAGCACAGGCTGGAGATGGATGTGCAGCTCAGGCCAGGGGGTGACAAGCCTGCAGGTGGTGGCTTTGTCCCCTCTGAATGATGTGACAGCCACTGGCAGGGCAGGAGGGCAGCGGCTCCAGGGATGCCCTGGGTTTTGTGTGATCTTTGCCAATTCCAGCAGTTTTCCCCCAGGTCTGCAGCCTCGGCTGCGTTGCCCCTTGCTCTGCCTGGCTCCTGCTTTTCTGTTTCGTTCTGTCCAAGCTATTTTGGCTGCAGAAGGTCAAAGCCAGCACTGTCAGGGCCAGTGGAAATGCACTTGGGGGACAAAGAGAGATGGAGCATATGCCTGAGGACAAAATAAATCAGTTTCCCCTTTCTTCTCCTCCTGGTAGTGAAAGGAGTGCTCTTGGAAATGTCTCATTTTGTTTCATTTCTAAATAATGCTTTCTCTGTGGTTGTTGTTGGGGTTTTTTGTTTATGCTGGTTGTAGATCTGCATTTTTAGGCTCCTTTTATTTTTATTTTTTCCCTATCAGCAACAATATTAACCACCAAGTGAAAAAAAACATGTATTTAGGATCCTGGAAGAGAATATTTGAATTTCTGAAAAGGTTCAACCCTTCCCTGGGTTTGTTTGGGCTATTTTGCCATGAATTTGGATTCAGCCAAACTCCAGCCCTGGATACCTGGAGTTGACATTTGTTTACCTTCACAAAGCAGAAACCTCTTTCTATACAAAATATTATCAGTTGCATCTTGGCGTCAGTGCAGGAAGCAGGTAGTGCTGGTAGAACTTGCCACAGGCAGGTAGACACTGGAGCTTCTTTTGAGTAAATTCTCAGATGAAAAGACCAAACTATTTGGAGGACAGACTTCAGTTAAGTTACAAGACACATGAATGACACCCATTCACTTTTTTGGGGGGGGAACTCATCTGAATTGAGTAACTTCAGAAAGAGGTCTTTGAGTCCAACCCTGAGGTTTCTTAAAAGAGGCAGTGATGGAACCTCATTTCCATACCTGGCTCTCTTTCTCTGTGAGGCTGCATGTCCATTTGCAAATGGAAGAGTTTTATGCAAAAAATGTTGAAGCAAATCAATCAAATTAATGTCTTATGTGTTGCAAAAGGGAAGAAATGCAGAGGAAGTTTGTGTGGCTGCCTTAAATACCTTTTCAGTTCAAACTAACTGACTGTGAAATAGATAAATATATGCATTCCTGTGTCCTAACAAAATGCAGTCATGGGAGACAAAGCATGGGAGATGTCTAAATTGATGATTAATGTTACATTTTTCTTCCTCTGGGCTAGAACTGAGAGTTGGTGGCCAGATGCTTCCCCCCATTCATTCTTCTCATTGCCAGTCTGATGTTCAGTTCCATCCACTCTTCTGCATCTTGAGTTCACATTGATCTTATCTCTCCCTTCCTTTTTCTTTTTCCTGTGGTTCATTCTCTTAGCAGCCTATCTTATCTCTCTCTTTCAGCTGGAGGTCCTCAATTTTTTAACTCCTTTCTGAATTGTGCAGACAAGTTTGCTTTCTCTAGCTGATCTCTGCAACCCAGTCTTATCTACTTATGGAAATTCATGGCTTCATAATTTTACCCCAAATATCTGAAGATTCATAATTGTTAAAAAGGAAAAACAATAGAAATTATCACCCTTGCATCCTCCACATTAAACGACAAGGATTTGTGTTCCAGAGCATGCTTTGCTACAATTTCATGGAACATGCTGCCTCTCTCTCTTTGGGTCAAAGAAAACACGTGAACATCCCCGTTGTTTTTAATCTCATTTCTCAACTACTATTAAAGCAGCACACCCTGATGGATAAATCTAACATGAGTCCATGCACAGGGCAGGGTGTGAGTAGCACTAATAAAATAAAGCTTGTGTCATTCAGCTGTGTGTTTGCAGATTTACCTGTGAGCAGAGTAGAGAAAACAACGTTGAGAAAACAAGAGGGAAGTTGAGAAATGGGGTTAGATACAGGACAGAGAAATGTGAGATACAATGGTGCTTCCTGGCAAGGCAGTTGAGCAGAAAGGAATATTTTTTAATATTGCTGCAGCATAACTCAAAGAGCTTTATCTTTTAATATTTAGATGTCTGTCAAGAAGAGTAAACACAAGGGCTGTTTGGAGTGTTCTCACTGAATAACTCATGCTGGAATCACTTGGTGAATTGGGAATTTATTGATCTGATAGCATTTTTTCAATGGCTCAGTAGACAAACAGTGGATTTGATAAATATTTAAAAATAAACCAAGTGAGCATTATGAATTCCTGTCAGTCAAATGATGTTGAAATAATTTGACAGTCCCAGAACAGCACCACATTGGCTGAAAAGAGGGGAGATTTGGGGTTTGAAGTTGTGTGGGGATAAATCTCTGACACGGCAGTTGTCTTCAGTGGAGTCACAGCTGCAGGGAGTGCTCAGACATCCAGACTTACACCTTCAGTTCCGAGATGAAACTGGAAAAAAGCCACTGACAGTGAACGTAGATTTCCCAATACCATGAAAACCAACAGAGTCATTTCTTCCAGGTTTATGGAAAAACAGTTGGCTTCTCTCAGCTTAGCCAGGGGTTTGTCTCATGTGGGCTTTAAAAATTCTTAAGAGATCGAAACAACGCCCATCCATATATTCAGCAAGGACAGCTGAAATGCAGCACGGGCTGGGGATGGAGCACACTGCAGCTGCTGCTGCCACCCCACAGCCTGTCCCTTTGTCCCTGCTGGAGCGCTGCTGCTGGCACCACCCGCCCTGGAGCTGGGAGTCACATTGCTGCATCTCCCCACATCAATCCGCGATGTAGGCTGGGCTTCTTGTTTGCGTGTCTGTTTCTAAAAATGTGTCTTGTTTGTTCGTCAGGATGTTGTAGAAAAGGCTGGACCTTGGTATGGTCCTAAAGACAGTGCACAGAAATAGGGATGGCAGCAGAGCCTGAGCCAGCTCTTAGCAAGGTCTTGTTCCCATTCTCAGCCGCCTCAGTTCTCTCTGCTGCTGTTGACTGCACCTCAGGAGGCCCTTATTGCTTCTGGCACCTCCATCCTGGAGGTAGTTCCAGGACATCTTGCTTGGAACACAGAACCATGGAATGGTTTGGGTTGGAAGGGACCTTAAAGTCCATCCAGTTCCAAGCCCCCACCATGGGCAGGGACACCTTCCACTAGATCAGGTTGCTCCAAACCCCACCCAGCCTGGCCTTCAACACTTTGGGATGCCACCTTCTCACTTCCCCTGTGCTAACACTGTCCCATTGCCTCATCTTCCTCCTTCCCAGCTTTACCACCCTGCCGTTTTTAAAACCTCTGCTTTTAACTCTTTATGTGGGTGCCACACTCACAAAATGACAGAGGTTGTGTATGAACTGCATACTGCTTCACAACATATTTATATTAATTATATATGATTATAGATATAGTATACAATCACACAGTATATGTGATTATATATTATTTATTTTGTATATACAATAGAATCCCATAATAGACACAATTTCTGAAGTGTTATTCAGTTCATGTGCTGAAAAACTGTGTATATTAATTAGATAAAATTGCATATAGTATTTCTAAATTAAGTTATGTCTGTGATCTGTAATTAATATATAATGTATAATTAGATGTAATAATATACTTTAATTGCACAAGTTAAATAATTGGCTTTACTATAAATACTGTAGATGTGTGACCCTGTTTTCATAAAATGCCTGTTCAGCACCCACATAGGATGGCATCAGAGATACACACTCAGTTCTCCCTCTCAGATTTTCAAATACCCTCTGTGGAAACCAAGTGAGCCCATTCCAAACTTGGGCCCAGAAACCCAAGATCTGCAGAATTTCAGGTGTCAAAACCTATCCAGAGCCAACAGCATAAAACCCCCCAGCACAGCATCTGCCTGGACACGAAACCAGGCTGCTCTGTAAGCACAGGGGTTCTCCTTCTCCTTTGGCTGGAGTGTTTTTCACCTGCTCTGGGGTGTTGGCAAAGCAGCCCGAGCAATTGCAGGGCACTCCCAGGGCTACTTACGTGTTGTTTGTATTTTACACCCTCTCTCACCTCACCCCTATTTGACAGAATGCAAACCAGCAGCCAGATGCTTCTGTGAAACACGGAAACCAGGGCTGAAATCTCTCGCTGTGACTTCTTAAAGCTCCAGGGAGGAGGAGTCAAAGGATCAGTGGAATTCCTGGGAGAGGGAGGAATCAGCTGTATTGCAAATTTCTTTCCTTTACATGGGATGTGTCATGGTTTGACGCTGGCGTATCTGTCTTCAGTAGCTACACCAGGTGCCAATATTCAAATATGAGTACCGATTAATTTGACCACAGCATCCCAAAAAACTCACTTCTTTTTCAAAGCAAGACACTGTGAAATAGAAGCAGGTGAGAGGAGGGGCTGGGGATTATAACAAACCTGGGTTTGCTGATTTTAAGCAGCTTCCCTCAAGTGTAGAGTATCAGCATACGTTGAACGCAGCACTAAGCACTGGCACTGCCACCTTGCCAGCCACCATAGTGCTTCTTCCCTTGGTCTAAGCACTGTCAGCTCAGCATTCTGGGGGCTTTCGGAAAGAACCAAACAGCTGATAAAAGTGACAAGAAAAAAAGAACTTAGAGAGGGCACTGGGAGAGCCTCGAAGCCCCTTTGAGCCGCGCTGTTGTGACAGGCTGCATCATGCGTGTGTGCACGCCTGCACGAGAATTTACTAATACGCACAACGCTAATTACCCAGCTATGTCCCGGAGCAAGGCTGGGAATGAATTTCAGGAAAAGAGATGTTTGTTTTGCGCGGGCGCCCACATCCCATATACTCCCAGCGCCGCGGAAATCGCCCCGCATCTCCGCCCTGCGAGCAGCAGAGCCGGGAGCGGACCCGGAGCTCACGGAGCCCCCTGTGCCCGCATCCCTCAGCACCCCCCGACATGGAAAGCCTGTCCAGCACCCAGCCCAGGCTCTGTGCCCTGCTCCCGCCCCGGCTGAAGGCGTACAGCTGTTGCCCGAGCAGAGAAAGGGATTGGGTTTCACAGGCTGTGTAATCCGCGACAGCGCGCTCCCTGCCCTGGGGAGAGCGGCGAGCCTCGCCCCGGCTCAGCCATCCCCTTTCTGCCCGTGAGCAACGCCCCGGTCGACATAGAAGGAAAATTGTTTGCTGAATTTCTGCACAGCCCTCCTTCCAATCGCTGGAGAGAGAGGGGGAGTGAGAAAGAGAGAGAGTTTAAGGCAGGCTCTGCACTGGTGTTCTGGGCTATTTCAACTTCAGGGCAACTTTAGAGAACTTCAGTTATTTTTGGTAAGTTTTTTTCTTTCAACCCAAACGTCTCTCTCTCTCTCTTTCTTTCTTTCTATGAAATCTCTCGTGCAGATTGCAAAAGTTTGCAGTAGATGATGGGTGTTTAAAAATGCAGAGAGATGTGGGTGTGAGCATTTCGTGTCCTTTGGTACAGAAACCGGACTTTACAGTTGTAAAGACACAGTGTTCCCAGCTGCTGTACTTGATAAGTGAAACCTGAAAATGTTGTGTGTTAAATGACACTGCTGGGGAAAAGTATGCCCAGAGCTTCCACCAAGGTGCATCTCACCTGGTGTAAACCTTTGCCCCTTTGCTGTGTATGGGAAGAGGTGAGATCAGGGATGAACACAGGGATGTGTTCACCCTGTTAAAAAGTTTCTGATCCACGTTTTCACACAGGGGGTTTCCAGCCTCTAAGCCTCCCAAAGCTTTCAGAGGGATGTTGGTTCTTAGTGTATACACACCCCTCCATTCAGTAATCTCGATTCCAGATCGTGCATGTTGTTTTTCTTACTTCCTCTGTCTGTGTACTTAACCCATCGGGACGATCTCAGAGATAGTGAAACTCTTTTGTAGTGCAAAGAGCCAATCCCAATAGTTGCAATGAATTTCAGGGTGCAAAGAGCCATGTTCTTACAGTGAGCTTGATTTCTGATGAATATGAGTTTTCTGTTATTTGTTCTTATCCTAAATAAGAGTTTGGATTTCATAGTATCTCTGCTCCTATAAGAGGAATACTATTTCTACTATATCGCAATAGATACTATTTGCACTACATAAATATACTGACTTGGCATTAGAATCTCTGAATGTTCGTGGAATTTGAGATTAAGATTAACCTTGAAGCATTCAAAAAGCAGATCCTTGTCAGTAGAAGTTGGGTACTGGAAGTGCTCACTGCAAGGCTGCTGAGGCTAGTTCATAAAGTGCTGGGAAATACACAGGGAAAAATGATTCTGTCCACCTGTCTAGGTTCATCCATGTACCCTGATACCTTTCTGCACATGTGAATACAGATGCTCAGAAGTAGAACTTGTATCTGTAACCACCTGTAGAGAAAATGAAAAGTCCGTTCTCTCAAAACTTTAATGAAAAGAGAGAAAGCATTACTCATATGAGACAAAAGACCAAAAGTCATTGCCAAAACAAAACAAAAGCATTATTCTTTATAATTTATGACACAAAGAGCACAGAAGTTTGGAAGATGACTTGTAAGAGACACTGTATGATCACCTGTTGCATGTATGAGGGAAAAGGTCTAAGTGTTGCCTCGCTCTTGCTTTTACTATAATAAAAATGACAAATTTTGCAGATCTAAGCAAATCAGAAGTAAACCAGCTTACAACAGCCAATTTACTTCCAAAATCTATCCTAACATAGGTCAAAAATCCAGCATTAAAAAAATGTCAGATGTCTAACGGCACGGGAAAACCTCTAACATCTCAGGATTTATTGGGTTTTATCAGCCATGTTTAAAAATGATAAGCGTGACTGGAACTTTTAATTGCAGAAAGTGTATAACAATGGAGTTAACAATAACTCTTCAGCAATAAACTGAAAACTATAAATCTGCTCCAGGCGCTCCGCGGTGCTGACACGCTCCGCGATGGCCGCAGCTTTTCTGTGCAAGCATGTAGATTTGTTAGCTAAAACTGCATTTTACTATCTTTGGTGTGGCACTCTCGTAAAGTAAACTCTACTATTAGATTATGAGGCTTGTGTAAATCTCTGACTGAAGTCAGTTTGACTCTAGTCAGTGCTCGTAAGCAATGCATTGGGGATGGCTGCCTTCCAAGCTGCTCTGCAGCGGGTGTTAATGGCTTTGCAGTCGGACGGGGCAGCGGGAACTTCTGGCAGTGGCTGGCCAGGGGTTTGGAGATGGCACGTAGTCCCTGCTTTTAATTGTCTTGGACTCTCCGTCTGTGTTCACAAAACTATGAGGTCAACGTGCCTCTATTTGCTTTTGGCTGTACTTGAAGCTCATCATTGAAACAAAATCCAGCAGTCTGTAACGCGTGGTTATTGGGAATAGCTGCAATCTGAGTTAACCTCCTGTTGACTTCAGGGGTGCAGTGCCCTGTGCTTGGACACACCTTTCTGCAGGAAGCCACACCATGAACTTCACAGGTGTTTCACTTAATGTTGTCACTGTGAGTGGAGGGACAATGTAAACCCCATCGGGGTCTGACTGAGATGTCACGAAGCCACAGGAATGTGGATTTGAAGGTTTGAATCTCCAGATATACTCAGAGATTTGGGTTGTTTTTATTCCTCAAGTTTTCTGCTTGGGCAAAGAAATAATTTCATCCTGTAAAACACTGAGGGATTAGAACAAGATTTTTTCCAGGATTCCTCACATTCAGAGACCTAAATAATTAGAATACAAGGCAGTGTATTTGAAAGGTGTGAAAGCTTTTAATCTGAGTAAATATTTGAGTAAATAGAGTCAATCTAATTTTTTACATCTAGCTGTTTTTGCGTTCCATAATGTTGCTTACATTTGGAAACAGGAAAATATGCCCTGAAAAAACCCAGCGTTTCCTTCTCTGGAGAAACATCTCACTGTGTTTGTGGGCTCTGTATTGCAGGTACAATGCTAGCTGCAATCTGGTTCCCATGAACCAGTAAGGCTGAGAAAAGCCTCACCCTTAACCTTGTTTGGAGTGAGGAGGGGACCTGGCCCTCTGCGCCAGCACAGGCAGACCCAGCAAGGCCAAGCACTTGCTCTCAGGCAGATTGCCACGTCCCTGACCCCCAGTGCACCAACAAACTGTTTTCCTGACAACACCAGCTAACAACTGCTGCCTTCTCTGCTTCCCTTAGGTGTAACATCCCAGCAGGCTTTTCCCCCCACAGCCAAGTGGCAGAGCAGGGCTGAGTGATGAAGGAGACTCAGCTCCCGGTGGAGCTAAGATTAAACCCAACCAAAACTAGTTTGCCATCTCTCCACATGCTGGAGGAATCCCTCCTTGTGTCAGGGAGGGTCTTTTGGGTGACCCACAGCTGTGCCTAGCCCCAGTGTGGGAGGGTTATGCCTGCTCCAAGGAAAATTTGCTAAATTCACGTGTTTGCTCGTTTCGCTCCGGATTTCAGAGTCAAGGCTGGAATTCATTATTTTGTATTGGAAAACAAAACCTCAGGCTAGGAGAGGACTGTGCTAAATACTTCCTACCAACATGTTTACTTCCTGAAAGGGGACTATAGGTAGCCAAATATCTGAAAGTAACCACTGACTTATTGTAGAGTAAGTCTGCAGTTTTCTGTCAGAGAAGGGGATGACCAAATGTGTAGTCCAGAAATGAAAATAGTGAGTCCAGAGTGAAACAAGTCAGAATATGCTACGGGTGCTATGGCATGTAAGTAATAAATAGGCCAGGATAATTGACAGAGGACCCATCAGTAAGGGACAGCAGCTCTGCAAGGGAGAGAGTCCCAGGCCATGGTAACTGCCCAAATCCCAGTAAAATTCCATGGAGCAGGAATGCAAGTGCCTGAAGAAGAGCAGGCACCAAGTCTTCTTCATCTGCCTAATAAAGATAGCAGTGTCTTCAGGGGACAGAATTATCTGTTTTTCAGAAACACAAACAAGGAGATAAGGTTTATATGATTTCCAAGCTTGCTGATAAATACTCGAGGCTCCAAAGCCACAGGAGCTGCTCTTCACTGCTGGGCAAATGTTGTTTCTTCTCTGTAGTTAAGAGAACAAACACTACTTGATTTTGATAGCAGTGCTCTGTACCTGACTTTCATAGAGTCAGAGGAGCAGCCCTCTGATTTTAAATACCTTTTACCTGCCCACTGACCTCCCAGGTCTCTCCCCTTGAGCAGTGGTGTGTTTGCAGCCCCAGCCAGCCAGCACTGAAAAGCAAAGGTTTCAAGCTGCACACACTTGTTCCCATTTCCACAAATCCTAGCTAAACAGTCTAATAAACTGTTACAGATATAAAATATTCCACCTTGAAGTGCATCCTGAAAGTTCCCATATTTTATTAGTGCAGGCATCCCCACTTTTCCCAGGATTCCCATACTCCATACCAGCCATAGGAAGCAAATGTCATCAGGTTTCCACAGGTCCTCTCTTCATTTACTTGCTGTGTGATTTACTCCAGTTCCTGGACCTTTGACTGTCAGCCAGGCACAGTGCTCTGCTTTTCCCTCAAGTAAACACATGCAGGAACTTTTCTTTCCTTTTCCTCACATCACTCTTTTTTTAATCCAAAGAATTTGTCTCAGCACTGCTACTTGGAGGAGTGAATTCCAAAATGGGAATTTTTGCCTGAGTAGAAGAAACTCAAAGGGCATGCAAGCAGGAGCAAAAATTATTAAAGTTAGCATATGGGATAGGAACTTTTCCACACAGCAGGAGTGGCTTTAACTGATGCTTGCATTGTATTCTGAAGGGGAAAATGGCTCGGTGGCACTAGGCATCATTATCTTGAAAATTAGTTAGAGGTTAGTTAGCTTTTGGTGAACCTCAAAGGAGTTAGCAGCTCTCCTCAGATCAGAAGATCAGATAAGCATCCAAAAGATTGGGTTTGATTTTTTTTTTTATTTGCTTGAAAACTGAGTATGGTGGTATTAGGTCAAAGATTGGGCTTTATGGTCTTGGAGGTCTTTTCCACATTTAAAGATCCTGTGATTCTGTGTGTGTGAGTTTATGGGAGGGTCTGTAAGAGATGAAGATCTGTGAAACTATCATGAGAAAGTTGGTGGTTTCAATTGCTGATGCTTCCTGATATGAGCTGAGCTTCCCCTATCCCTGCTTCTACAATCAGCTGAAAGCAAATAATTTACAAGAACACAAAAATGTCATTAAACATTCCCCAAATATTTTCATATATGTCAGAGCTGATCTGATTTATGCTTCAGTGAAAGGTTGCATTGATTTTTATATGAACTGTGTCCTCACACTCCTTAGGGCTGGCTTTTTCACATAATGGGCTTGATTATGAGAAAAAAAATTGTTTGCAGAATGAATAGCTCAGTGCCCAAAGAGTGAGTGAGAACTCATTTTGGAGGCAAACTGGGCATTTTCACATGAGAATGACTACATGCAGCACTTGGTGAAGCCATCTTGCTACTCAGGCTTCCCATGAACAGTGATGGGTGCTGTGTGCTTAGGTTTTGCTGTCAGGATCCTTTTGGGGGCATGTCTCAGACTAGAAAATGATTGACCATGTAAGAGGTGTAAAACAGACTCTTCACACACAGGTATTTATGAGGGGACATTCCAGTGATCCACAGAGCTGGATGGAGGCAGGGCCCCCACAGGTCTGCTGTGAAAGGAATAAATTCAGTAATGGCACTGTGATCTTATATCTGTATTTGGATTATATGTTCACAGGGGATTTAACCACTGCTTCAGTCAGTCTAAAAGCAATCTGTGAATGAAAGGGTTGGGATAGAGATAGCAGGAGAAATCATGTTTTTCTTCTTAAAATTATCCTTCCTCAGAGATTAAAAGGAAGCTTTTGGATAACTGTACTGGGTTATGCCAGGAAAGCTCATCACAGGGATTAGTGCATTAACTACATAATTATAATGTATACATTGCATGCTTCACCAACCAAATACATAAACCTTATTTAGTCTAAATAAACCTTAAAGCCCAAAGAATAAGTCTAGCACTTTCAGATAAGCTCAGGCATGAATGTAATCTCTCCTTAATATACCATCTTTTTTCTTAGAAAGAAAACAGTGTGCTCAGCGCATGTGACAGCAAATCATCTCTGGGTCTCATGGTGAGGAGATCAGAGCAGCCATCAGGAGTCCCTGAGGAGCCCAGGCAAACTGTCCACAGCAGCATTTTCCTGGGAGCTCTGCCCAGTGCTTCCCCCTCCTTCTCTCCCTTTCTCACTTTGTCTGCTTTTCTCCCATGGATAAACAGCCCCAGTCCTGCAGAACCCCTCGCACCCCAACCACATGGCCAGTCTCAGGCCCTGGGACCCTTCCCAGAGATCTGGATCATCATTTCCCTGCTGCTGCTGCTGCTGCTGAGCCCAGCAGGACTGGGAGTGTGCAGGGTGTGTGGGTGCCTGAGGTGTTCCTGTTCAGAAGTCAGGCTGCTCAGAGGGTTTCGGCAAATGCAGCATCCCAGACAGGCAGGATCTCTGCTGCAGCAGGTAGGGAGAATCTGGCAGCAGAAATGTATTTGGAGGGCAGCAGTGTGTTGTCATTCTGGGGCCAGCATGAGCACATATGTCAGCAGCCTTTACTGGAAGGTGATCTTGTAGTCAAGCCACAAGCTGCAGAGCATGTTGTCACACAAATTCAGAGCTGCCCGTCTCTTGATTAGGAAGGTGCTGCAGTCCCTCTCTGTCAGTAGAACCATGGCTTTTCCAGGAGAGCAGTGCCTGGTGCAGGGCAGGGAGGGCTGTGGCAGGCAGCTGGCAGAGCAGAGGGGTGGTGGCTCTGCAGGGTGGGTGGTTGCAGGCAGGCAAAAGGTGCAAGGCAGCAGGGGCATTGGGGGCACTCAGCACTGCAGGTGCTCTAAACAGAGAGGGTGAAGCACCTGAGTCAGATTAACTTGTTGGATGAGGACCATATTTGATAGCATGGCTTGGAAAAGAAAACCTGTGGAAAAAAATCTGATTTCTTACTTTCAGTTTTTAGAGCTTTTTTCCCCCACAAAGGAATGTTTAACTTCATACAGCACTCATGTAGGAAGACAGTGACAGGCCAAACTTGAAGTCCTTTGCAGCTGGTATCTCTGGGATCAGTCTGCTTGGCAGAGGCAATGTTAAGGGAAGATACCTTGGCACAAGGACAGGTCTGGGAGCAGGGGAGCCCCAGCACACCCCCTACCCCAGGCTGCTGCCTCAGCAAGGCTGCCCAAAGGTGCCTGTGATGGAGTCAAGGACAACCCCAGAGCAGGGACAGAAGCAAATGCCATGGAAAGAAAACCAGTGATGTTGGATTATTTTTCAAGAGCACTGAGACAGCAGCCAGCAGGGCCACACACAGACACATCCAGCCACAGGCCAGTGAAAACCAGTGTGGGTGAGACAGCCTCATGCAGCAAAATCCCATGTGGGCAACCACAGCATTTTCCAGCCCAGGAGAAAGACCTTGTAGGAGTTATATCAGATGCTGGTGCCCCAGAGCTGTGTTGCACATCAGCAACAAGACACACTGCAGTGTGTTTGGGGTGTCTCTGCTGACCACTGCCCCCATCATTCTCAGCTCTGCTTCATTAATTTATTTGCCCTCCTGTGTGTCTGGGGCTTGTTGCTGTTCACATTCAGTCCCTGGCCTGCTCTGAAGGAGGGGGATTGGAGTCAGCAGATCTCCACTCTGAAGGAGGGGGAATGGAGTCAGCAGATCTCCACCCTGGTGTTTGATAGGGAAGCGGCGCTTTTGCAATGATCCCCCAAGTTGTGACATGCACTGGAAACTGGTCCTCTGCCAGCTGTCCTCTGTGCAGGGAGCTGCAGCTGAGGTCAGGTGCTGCATGAACACCTCTGCACTATCACTCTGTTGTTTCATGGCCTGGGCTGACGAAGTTTGGGCTGACAACAGCACACACAGATACAGCCCATGGAGCTGGGGCTTTCATTTGCACCAGAACAGAGGGAGGGCAAAAGAGCCATGAAAACCCATCATGAATGTTTCCCCTCCCCACAAATCCTCCTCTTTCAAATGCCCAGTAAGGGATCTAGGGGGGAGGGAAAACCATCATCCTCTAATCCAGAACAGGAGCTGGCTGTCATACCACCACAAACAGGCCACGCCAACTCCTCCACTAACTCTGCTCTTGTGAGGAGACAGAGATGGACTGTGATAAGGTTTTGGCTCTCAGACACACTTGGAACCATGGGGAAGGCCAGCCAGAGCCTGTGCATCCAGGGGAATTGCTAAATCAGCACTGACAGATTGCAGCAAGGAGCAATGTCCTTGACCTGGCTGCAATAGCTCTGAGGAGCAGCAGTGAGAGCTTCCTGCTTCACAGGGACTTTGCAGGCAGCAGTGGCTCTGGCAGGAGCACAGGCTCAAATCTGTGAAACTAACTGTTGTTGCACAAAAATGGCACAACCCAGCCATGTTTGTCAAGACCTATTCTTCATTTGTTGCTGCTGCAGTCTCAGGGCAGGTTAAGGTCCCCACTGTGTTAGGTGATACACAGTGTCCTGCCCAGGTGTGCCTTGGAGGATTTGGAAGGTTTGTGTCACACAGGTTGAGCAAAATTGAGGTGAGAGTAATGAGGAAACAGCAGAAACAGTTCTACAGAGAAAGAAGGGAGGCTCTTTCAAGGTGCATTTTTGTGTGTTTCGTTGTCTAGAAGATCTCAGAAAATGTTGATGGCAGTAAACCCCTGCTGCTGGAGCAGAGCTGTGGATGCAGTTACCCAGCAGTGGCTTCATGCAGAGTGCTCATGGTGGAGGCTCCTGGTACAAAAGCATCTAAGAAGATCATGAGCTCTTTGACCTTGCCATGTGTGGGATCTCCAGCTGCTCTTCTGCAGAGGAGCAGGAGGCTGCTCCTCTCTGACAGGAGACCTGCATGCAGAATCTGGTTGGCATTTGTTTTCCAGTCAGGAGAAATGAGGGAGTTCAGTGTTTCAGGCAACCTGCAGCTGCTGGAGTTTTTGTTCCCACTGTCATGCCCCTTGAGTTTTTGGGTGAGAGGGGGATGCAACATGAAATGCTGCATTTCTTTTTCAGGATGCAACATGAAATGCTGCATTTCTTTTTAACTTCTGTCCAGCTCCCCTGAAGTTCCTTCAGTAGGCAGAGCAGCATGTTGGAAGTGGAGTTATAGCAACAGCAGCACAACACCTACAACCCCAGTTGGATTTGTATGATGACAGGTAGGAAAAATGGAATGGCATTCACCTTGAGGGTGAGAAAACAGGCAAGTGAGAGTGTGTTTAACTGCTCAGAGATGTGGACTTACCTTGGGCTGACAGCAGTGAGGATATTTTGCTGACAGGACATGACGTATTTGATGGAAATGAGATTTACATTGCTTTTGGAAAACGCATCAACATGGCCTACCATACAGACACCATAGATAGCTTAATGAGCAATTTTTAAATATTTGGACATTCTGTTCACAAAATAAATTGATGGGAACATTAATTAACATTAATTAGCTGTCAGTCTTTTGGCAGACCTGAGTGGCTTCAATGAAAGAAATATCCTGACAGACTTTACTACCTTTCAATGAAATAAAAAGATATGGAAGCTTGTCTTAAATTTATACTTAAAAAAAGCATCCTGTAGCTTTTTTGGGGATTTTTGTTTTGTTTAGTTTTGGTTTGTTTTGTTTTTTAATAGTAGTAGCTCAGTTTATTCACTGCTTGGTTAAGTTGCTGTCATGGTTTAACCCCAGATGTCAGCTCAGCCCCACAGAGCCATTCACTCACTCCCTCCCTCAGTGGAATGGGGAGAGAATAGGAAGAGTAAAAGTGAAAAAACTTGTGGGCTGAGATAGTAACAGTTTAATAGACAAAACAAAATCCACACACAAAAGCAAAACAAAACAAGGAATTAATTCACAGTTTCCCATTGGCAGGCAGGTGTTCAGCCATCCCCAGGAAATCAGGATTGTATCACAGGCACTGGGGAGGACAAATGCCAACTCTGAATGTGTCCTTCCTCCTCCTTCTTCTTCCCCCAGCTCTATATTCCGTATGGTCTGGAATATCCTTTGGGTCAGTTGGGGTCAGCTGTCCCAGCTGTGCCCCCTCCCAGCTCCTTTTGCACCCCCACTCTGCTCAATGGTGAGGAGCAGAAAAATCCTTGACTCTGTGGAAGCACTGCTCAGCAATAACAAAAACATCCCTGAATTATCAACACTGTTTCCAGCACAAATCCAAAACACAGCCCCATACCAGCTACTATGAAAAAAAATTAACTCTGCCTCAGCCAAAACCATCACAGTTAGAAAAACTGTGGTTTTGTAATTAGTGGTTCTTTGCAAAATCATGAAATATATATATGTATGCACAATGCCTATCTATATAAAAGTAGTATGTGCTTAAATGAGTTTTGCACTGATGGGCTCCTTGGCAAAGAAATCACTTTTAGTTGTCCATTAGGGCTGGATTCAATAGAAATTTTGGCTGACTTTACTGCAAGCCTTGGAAACCATTGGAATATTCAAGACTTAGGCAGTCAGATGCCTGCTTTAATTTCTATTGACAAAGGAAAAGGAGGGATGAGTAAATGTAAAACATTTCCTTCCAGCTAAGAGAGGCAGCATGGTGCAGGGAGGAGGTGGAATCCAGCACATCTGGGTTGAATTTATTGCTGGCTCTGCTGCCAACTTGCTTTGTGACTTTGAGCAAGTAATTTTTTATTTTTTTTTCACTTTGCTGTCTTACTTTCTGCAGTGTGGGGAGAGCTCACCAAGTTTCACGTGGTGCTTTGGGCAGGTGGAGGTGCTTCCTTGGTGACCGTGACCAAGGTGGGGCAGTTGCCAGGCTGGCAGATTAGTGAGTGCCAGGCAGTGCTGTCTGTGTGACAGAGGGTGCAAGGGGGAGCTGTGCCTTTTGAGGGAAAGATGTTCATGAAGTAGCACCCTGCCTGCACAAACGTGTCCGTAAGTGCCAGTAACCAGTGCCTCCTACATCACAGAGTAATTTGGAGCTGAAGCTGGGTTGGCAACCTCTGTCTGTGGGTCTCCTATTTCATTTTCTACAGCACTCCCAGGGAAGAGCAATTGCTTTGGGGCTAAATCACAGAGAATGAAGTGGCTGTTTTTAAATGGTCTCTGTATTTGTGCTTCCTGCACCCAAAGCTGTTTTCACGTTCTCAGTGTGGAGGAAAGAAGGCTGGCAGCTTCAATTTTTTTTTTCTTTTTCATAAGATGCATTTTGTGCCAAATGTGAAGAACTGAAAAAGCATGTGAAAGCCAAGAGAGAGTCATATATGGCCCTCTGTGTGCCACCACGACCGTGGTCCAGCAGTGATACTTGGGCTATTCCCAGAAAATTCCTGCCTATCTCTTATTTGCCTTTGTTTCTCATTTTATACAGCACTGATGTCTTAGTTCTGCTTGCTGCATCCACCAGTGGAGCTCATGGCTAATCTACAAAATCCTTGCATTTTTTTCTCTAAGCATTTACTCTTACAAGGTTGCAGGTGTGATTGCTATGAGCAGTGATGTGTGCTCTGCTGGATTTTGCAAGATGAAATCAAAGCTGACCTCAGCCCATATCACAATCTGAATTATAAGATTAATGCAATGCAACATGCCATGTATCAGTGGGGCCAAGTGATGTCTTGCTTGAGTAGGCAGAGAATGAAATAGCGGTACTTCAGGATTTGATTCTGTGGCATTAGATGATCAGCAGGTATTATGTAAGTCCTACTGATTTTTATAAACTTCCATTTATGGCTTATGATATGTCCTTATGTTCCCACTGGTGGGTCAAGATGTCTTTCATGAAACCTTTTGGAAATACCTGGAACATGAGAACTTGGGCAGATTTATCTCTCCACAAAGTTGTACAGGAACTCAAGACTCTGTTGAGTAGCATGCAGATGATGGAAGAACTTGTCAGGAATAGTGGTCATCATGTGCCTTTATGCACTGTACAAATCTGAGAATAAAGATGCGATATTCAAGTCTAGAGACAGAATGATTATTAAAATCAATAGAAAACATTGTTGGGAACTGATGTCATCTATGCACTCTACTGCAATATTCCCCTTTATTATTTTTAACCTACAAAGGAGAAAGGTTATTAAGAATAACATGGTAACACAAGTATAACATTTTCCTGACATACTGTAGCTTTGTTATAAGCTATCCTGGTTTAGGTGTCCCTTCAACTGCTCTGTTTTTCTCTCCTCTGCAGGGTACATAATGCATTCTTCTTCTCACAGTAACATACTTGGCAACTAGAATCAGTCAGTTGCAGTGGGGTGCAGGACACCTGGGTTCAGCCTCAGCCTGGGTGGGTGATGCAGCCACATCCCCTCTGTGTGTCCAGCCCCCTCCTCCTTTGCCTCTCTCTGTTAGTTTAACAGAAAGCCCTTTGGGGCCAGCACCGCTCTCCATTGTGTATTTGTACAGCATAATGAGGTGTCAGTCTTGGGGCAGGCTCTTGGAAACTACCAAAGCATAAATGCTAATAAAAATTAATTAAGTGAATACCCGTGTCCTAGGTGTCAAGGCAGGGTGTAAAAATGATCTCCAGTAAAGTGGTCTGAGTGTTTTAAAGTGTGATAGAAAGCTTCTCCAGATTTCAGAGGCTTAAATCCATCTCTTAGCATGCAGCCAGGACTTCCCGCAAAGTTCTCTAGTCCTGCACAGACAACTTTGTGAAGTGAAAGCTGGATATGAATTGCTGTGGGTTAAAGGCAGTTATTCCCACAGTTCCCATTCCCTAATGTTTTCCACTTATGATGTTCTTCTCCCTTAATGTTCATAGTAACTTGTGCCAAAAAAGGTGTTTCCTATCATGTTCTCCTCACATTGTGTGTTGTGGTTTAGGGATTTTTTTAATTCCATATTTTCAATCCCCAGAGAGCTAAGGTTAGTCATAAACATGCTTTTGGCTATCAGATTAATGTGTGGTTTGCTATAGCAACAAACAAAAGCATTAGTCAGAAACTGGCATGAAGCTATAAACACATATTTTTTTGTGATATTACCCAGAGTTAGCTGAATTTATCTGGTACACTGTTGCCACACAACTGCATTGTATTTAGACTATAATCCTGGTTGAATAGGAACATCGTAGAAAACCCAAATAATACATTATGGAGAAATAAGCAAATCTTTTAAGTGATGTTGTTAACTGTCTGAAGATCATGGCCAGATTCTGGTGTTGCACTGTTATAAATTCAGACGAACACCTTCAGGACACAAATTTAGATCAGAGGCTAAAATCTGAATCCGTATCTATGGAATAAAAGGAAAATTATAATTTAAAGAAAAATCTTGTTTTTCCTTTGCTGTTTTCACCTCCATAATTCTACAGCAGCAAAATGATTAGAGGTAGGTGTTACCAGATTGCAGTAGGTGGTGTAAATCCACTGGCAGCACTCCTGGAGCACACCGTGTGCAGCATGGCAGGGAGGGAGCCCTGCTGAGGACAGTGTCTGTCTGTCTGTCTGTGCCTGCACAGCGCTGGGAAGGTGCAGTCTGTGCAGAGCTGGTGTCTGTCCAGCCAGGCTGGGCACAGGAGGAGTGGCTGGTGCAGCAGCTCCTGGCTTCCCTGGGGAGCTGGTTGGGTTTGTAAGGCGAGCACTGAAATCCCACAGCTCCCAGTCCCCGAGCCAGCTGGTTTAAAGGTTGCCCTGGAGGCTCTACAGAAGTGGTGATTTTTGCCTAGGCAGAGTAGGCACATTCCTGCCTTATTCCAACCATTTCTCTTCTCATCCCTGCACCTTTTCAGGAACATGAGCCCTGCTCTGTTTTGACAGCTGCATTTAATAAAAAACATATGCATGAAAAATGTGTTTTCCAGTATTCCTGAGCTGGCACTGCTCTGCAAGGAGAACTTAAACTTCCCTAGAAATTGTTCAGATACATTTTCAGACCCCTCTCTTTGAAGGTGCATGTGTGAAGTGGTCATGACCTTCCCTGCTGCAGAGGTGTGCAGAGTGGCATAGCTGTAATATCCACACCTGCCCAAGTGATAAGAGCAGCAAACCCATCAGAACCTCCTTGTACCAACCACTCTAGAAGTTGTTCACAGGGCCAGTGGATAAACCTGCAGCAACATGTATTTTGCACATGTGTGCTTTAGCCCTCTGAGAACTGGCTTTAGAAGTTCAGGGATCAGGAACAAACCCAGCATTGGCTACGCTGCGTTCCATAAGCAAAGAGTTTTTTCCTTAACCAACCCCCTAGCAGAAGGGCATGCCCCAGTAGATCCTACATTTCAACCCTCACTCTGTGCTTTGCTTAGTGTTCTTGAATCTGGATCCTACACACTTGGGACCCTGGCCCAGGTGTATTTTCAGAATCTTTTGAGATAAGTTTTCCACAGTAGATTTCCCTGATGCAGAAGTGTAGAAGGACCTGTTTTTCAGTTAGCAGGACTTCAGAAGGCTTTGAGCAACCTGGTCTAGTGAAAGGTGCCTCTGTCCATGGCAGGGGGTAGGAATGAGATGATCTTTAAGGTCCTTTCTAAACCATTCAATTATTCCATGATTCTGTGACTTACTCTGGGCTTATGTGTGGGTTTGTCCTTGCCCTTTTCTCCTGTGTCTCCTTTTGCATCAAGCCCTGCGCTTGATTTCTCTGAAAAGAAGAGCTCTGGGTATTTTAAGGTCAGCAAAGTGCCTTTCTTATACTCTGTTTTGGTCAAATGGGGGCAGATCTTCTTCATAAGTGTTCAAAGGGGATTAAGTAGTGTTCAAAGTATTTGCAATGAAGAAAGAAACAAATTCTGCTCTCAGTGTAGTCGCAGAATTCTGTCAACACTGCCCCAACACCACTATATAAAGCAAATATTTCAGTCTCTGCTAAAACCCTCTAACATCTCAGTCCATGGAGGACTTTGGGACTGCAGCATTTAAAAATGTCACAGTAAGATGGTGGTGGAGCCTTTTGTTTTAGACGGGATAATTTCACGGTAGCAATCGTTTTCCTTTTCTGGCATTATTGACTGTAAGCTGTGCATAGTGCAAGGAATGCAAATCCACCTTCCTCAGGAGAGGGCGGTGGTCTCTGTGCTGCACACAGAGCTCACAGGGAGCTGAACCAGACAGCAGAGTCCTCATGGGGCCATAGGACCGGGCAGGGGGCAAGACAGCACAGGTAGTAAAACACCATTGGTTTAAAAATACTCTTTGCAAAGAAAAAAAAAAATACTTAAAAATACTTAATACTTAAAAAATATTAAAAATACTCTTTGCAGAAAACCCTACAGATGGACTGAAGGGCACCTCCAGGTGCCTCCCATTCTTTCCTTTTGCTCAAACTCTTCACAGTTCCACAAATCAAGGTGCTCATTGCTGTTTTTCAGAGTGGGGACAAGCCACTGGATTGTCCTTCTGTTGCACAGATTTAAATGACTGAAGAAGCCACCTTGCAGCAGATCTCAAAAACTGTAACTGAAGCTCCAGGATCTTCCTTTTCCTTATACTTTGTATTGGTACAAAGCTCTTTTATTTCAGTGGAGTTCTTGATCTGGCTGAAGAACAAAATGTAATTTACTCTCCCTTATGAATTAGTCTGAATTTAGCACAGCTGTTTATCAATAAAAACCTTACCATGTGCCTCCAAAAAGAATGCCTCCTGTTTTAACTGAGTTACAAGATGCTTAACCTGAGTGTGAACAGACCATTATGATAGAGCTGCTCATTTCCATTAGATATCATTATTTTTGTATTACAGAGAAGCTCTGGATGTTTGGAAATGCTATGAATCAATGTTAGGGCTGATAATCAAATCCAAATTCCTCTTAGTGCTTTCAAACAACTCCACCCATCTCAATTCATTCAGCAGTTACTACATGGATGACCCACAGTGCAGTTACTTTCTTGCTATTTTAGTCTTTACCCAGAAAGAAATCCAGAACTGCACTAATGAGTCTTGAAAGAAATGGTTTCTCCCTATCGTTTATACTTGCGCCTGTGAAACCTAAAACTGAAAGCTGCTTCCTTAATGAAACTGTGTTTCCCTCTAATCTATTAAGCAAGCATTTTGATTTGTTATTTTTGGGTGCTAGGAGGTACAGAAATGGAAAATCAGTACTGAACCATTTAAAAACCACATGCAAAGATTCAGTTTTATTTTTTTCAAAAATATAATGCAACAAAAGTTTGTCAGGGTCAGTTTTTCCTTCTGTAAATTAATTTGCACTTAAAATTCCAATACCTTTCAGTCTTACATAATTATTTTTAATTTCAAGCAATGAAGATTAAGGTAACAGATTTAATTTGTTAAAGAAGACATGTATCGAATGATATATTTAGAAAATGCTGGGGCAAGGTATACATCTATTAGGTAAAGGTGTTCCAAAAAGAGGTAAAAACCAATGGGCTGAAATCACCAGACAACATTTTCAAAAAGAATTTGGTATGTCACCAACTCAATTATTTTGAAATCTGACCTTTTGGTGACTGAAACCCAAGTTTATAGTCCATTTATTCAGGTTTGAATTACACTGATCTGGGCAGAACTAAGCTAATTTATTTATTTATCTGACTCAATGGATTAGTTTGTCTGTAAATGAGATTTTACGCTTTTGTAAACCCACAGTCTGCATCCAGAAATTCTCTCCACTTTTAAAGAGAATCTCCTACCACACAAAAACAAGGAAAAGTGAGCTGTGCCAAATGCTATTTTGCTACTGTCAGTGTTTATTGACAGAAAAGATTTTTATCTTAACAAAGTGAGGGAACTGTTAACTTTATCTTTGATGTAAAATATTTTCCCATAATAATTTTCTGTCACCTTTATCCTGTATCTCTTGTATTACATATACATTAAGGAATTTAAAAGCTTAAAAAATATTTTCTTCTGTAGTGATATACATCCAAACAAGTTGCCCAGGGAATTTTCTCTCGAGCTGAAAACCTGTTTCCAGAGGCAGATATTTATATAAAAGCCCCCATAAAAGGTTGTGGGAAAACTACCAGGTTTTTTTCTGCATTCCTGTTTTGAGAAGGGCTGTGCCCAGCATACCAAAGGGACAGCCAAAGTAGCATCACTCCATTAATATTGCTGTATTTGGGCACTTGATTGTGCACTGAATTTTATCAGTTGGGTAACAAGAAATAAAAGTCTTCTAGACCTTTGAGGCCATAAGGATCACAGTACAAACTCTCTCTATATATGTATGTATGTATGTGTTCATATTTATCTCAATACAAACATTTTACTGAGCATTGATTCTGATTGGGATGTTTTTTAAGCAAAGGGTTTGAAGAGCATTTTTAGCAGTTTGGGCTACAATGTCTGTTTCTAATTTGGAGTGTTAAGTGCCATTTACACAAAGCCTGCATCAGTTTCTTTGGGCTTTTTGCAAACTGTTAGCAGTTCCTCTATTCTTATCTTAAGACCTATTCTTACAGAACAAATGTGCTTTCTACCAAAACCACTGAGAATTAGCATCTTTCTTCAGTGTGTCAATACTGGGCTACCTTAAGAGACAGCTTGGTGTTACAACCCCTTCTTCTTAGGAATAACGACTCTGTGGCCAGAGAAATTGAGTCTCGGGGCTGCCAATCAGGCCTACGCAGGCAGAGAGATCATTTTCCATAAATGCATTCATTTGATTCATTTATACATCTGAGCAGGGCTGTGCTTTGGCAGTGGAACCGGCAATCTGCTCTGGTAGAAGCCTGAATTCTTGGAAGGGTGAATCAGAGAGGAGCAGGAATGTGGCAAAGTTAATTTTTGTGATCCTTATGGGCCTTGTCTGCAATAGGCACCCACCTGCCTGTGCTTCTGGGTGAGCCATGGTAGGAGCTGAGTTCACAGCTGTCCAACAGGGAAGGGAGCAGGAATCAACTCCTTGCTCTGAGAGGAAGGCAGATGTGCTGTGCATTTCCTTCCCAAGTCCAGTTTGTTGTATAGGTGAAGGGGTTTCTTTCAGAGGGGAGAAAAAGGCAAGATTTCAATAATCAATATACTGGATAATGAAATAGCTGCAGAGTAGTTCCCACCAGGGTTTCTGAAGCTGATAAGCAAGTGAGAGCTCTTCATTTGCAACACATTCCTGAAACCCTTCTTGAAACTCGCATCATCCAGATGGGCAGTGACACTCCAGGAAATTTTATCTGGGTATCCATACAACTGTTTACTATTTACTGTTTATCCATACAACTACTTTACATTTATTCGCACAGTAGCGAATCAATTGCAAGTAAAACCAGTATATCCCAGGAGATAAAACTGTTGAGGATCAGAGTGGATTACACCAGTCTTTATTGCTTTATTTGGCTATGAATTGCTAACTTACTTTCTGTCCAAAAGGGTGGTAAGCAATTTTGGTTCAGTCCAGGAGTTTGGGCACAAATAGCAACAATTGCTAAAAAGTTATTCTCTTCTCTTATCATCTTTGTGAGAACTGGCCCTGCAATCCTGGAAAAATAATAATTAGAATTATCCTGATTCATAATTATTCCATTATCACAATATTATGTAAGAAAACACTGTATGAATTCATGCAGGAAGTAAAGCACAGACTGGAAACCCATTCTGTCACATGAACCTGAGAGAGAGGAAAACTCCTGCCTAACACATGAAGGACAGAGACACGGGGCAGGAAGTTACACCTGCCCTCCATGCAAACAGACTAAATCTAGAGATGATACAAAATCTGTGCTTCTGAGACAGAACCATGGCCTGGGGGAAGCAGCACCAAACCCACTCATGTGGGTACCATGAGCATTTGCCTTTTTCACTCATGTTTTAGCTAGGAAGAGGAGGGACAGACCAGGAGAGGCAGATACAGCTAACAACCACTGCTGTCTGCTTTTGCTGTCTCTTTTGGACATCCCTCTATTCATGTTCTTGCAATAAACTTTGGTTAAGAGCTTATTTTCGAACTCTCTGTTACTTGTAGGAAAGGTTATTCTGTTTCAGTAAGAGGTGAAATATTAGACTAATGAAATACTTTCGCTAATATTTTATCCTTGTAACAGAAGAGTTATGTGGATCTGGCCAAACTACATTTCCTATATAGCCAAGTAACCAATATATGATGATAGCTAGATGAAAGCCATTAACTCAGGATCTGCTAAATTTCAGTTTGACAGCTGGAAAAAAAAAGTCCCCTGTGCTTTTCATGTTAAAATATGACTCAAACTGAGAAGGTCTGTGCAGAGCCCCACCAGAGTGATTTATTTTCACATTCTGAATTATTCTGTGCTTTCTATTAAGTTTATCTTTACCATCAGAGAAAAGGTAGACTACTGCAAGAATTGAGAACTTCTTTATTCAGCCTTCCTAAAGTTTTGCTCCTATTGTGAAGTGTGAGCAGGAATGCTTTTAATACTTTTAAATCTGTGGGCAGGGCTTATCAATAAACACACACTCATGGGAAAGCCATTCACTCTTCTTTTCATCTGGGGGCTGTTAGTTTTTGGTTTTATGGTAGTGTTTATATAATTTCTTAGTTGCCAGTGCTCTTACACATCTTTCCTGGTATTAGTCAACCTGTAGAAAATGCTCTATAAAATCCTACAGAGCTCAGTATGGTCTGCAAGGAGCCTTAATTCCCGAGACATTTCCCTGCTTGGGTGTACTTTGCAGAGCAAAGTACTGTTCCTTTTGATAAAAACAAGTGTTAACTTCGTGGACAATCCTCTGGCTGGGCAAGGAGACTCATGATTGTAACTCACATATATATAATGTCTTCAAAAGGTTTTGAGATGAAATGATTTGAAGGCTTTTAATGAAGTACTCTAACAGCCAACAAGGGCAGCTTAACATACCAAGGCAATGAATCAAAACATCTTGTTCATGCCTTGAATGGAAGGAAACTATTCACACACGTTGGTTATTTGGGAGTAGCTGCTCCTTTAGCACGCCTGTGCCCCTGCTTTCGGCTCGCAGGTCGGAGCTGCATTCATCACAGCCCAAGTATGCAGCCCCGGGACAGAGTGCAGCCAAGGGGCATTGCCAGACCTGAGCAAAACAAAGGCAGGAGTGTAGCTTGAACACCGGCCCAGCTGGTTCTGATAGCATCCCGCTGATAACGAGGCCTGTTAAACTCCTTCAGCAGCAAAATCTTTATCTTCATTCCTCAGAGCAGCCCTTTGTCTTCATCCCACAGAAATTTCAGGGCTTGCTGGGGAGAGTCCCACTGGCAGCACAGAGCAGAGGGGAAGCACTAAAGGAGGGGTGCTGATGCTCACTTTAACACCTTTTTTTGAGGCAAAACAGCTGCTTTTGCACTGTGGCAGCGTTCCGTGCAGAGCTGACGGGCTGGTTCTTCCAGGTGGAGCTGCTGCATGCCCCGCTGTGTCTCTGGCAGCAGTTCAAGTGAAGTAACACGGCATTCCAGCCATGGAGGGGCATTCCATGGAAGGCTGGGAGAGGCAGCTCTCCGTGACAGTGCCCGCATCCACGGCCAGGGAGCCTGCACCAATAGAATGACAGCCGAGTGTCCCCATCCGTGGCCATGGAGCTGCCCCATAGAGTGACAGCCGAGTGTCCCCATCCATGGCCATGGAGCTGCCCCATAGAGTGACAGCCGAGTGTCCCCATCCATGGCCATGGAGCTGCCCCATAGAGTGACAGCCGAGTGTCCCCATCCATGGCCATGGAGCTGCCCCATAGAGTGACAGCCGGGTGTCCCCATCCATGGCCATGGAGCCTGCTGGATAGAGTGACAGCCGGGTGTCCCCATCCGTGGCCATGGAGCATGCCTGGATAAAGTGACAGCCGAACATTCCTGCTGGGCTCCAGCCGTGCCCTGGAGCCCTGCCCAGCAGTTGCTGTAACTCAGTCCATGGGATCTTGCAGGACAATGGAATGAATCCAGGTCTCTGGAATGCACTAGGAAATCTCTGTAGAAGATGAACCTCTTGATTTTTTTTTGCTGGTGGTTTTCCCCAGCATCGCTGGAGCTGTTGACTAGAAGTGCCACAAACCTTCTGGAGGTCATGGTGGAGCCTGCACAGGCTGTGCAAGATCCTGTGCTATAACCATGTTTAAACCTCATGGCAGCTTCCTTTAGGAACAAGCACATGCATAGCAAGGTTCATTTGCAGACACTTTCAGATTCTTATCTTTGCAGCTGATGCTTGCAGGATCATTTCCCTCCAGCATTACTTGCTTGGGAGTCAGGTGAGCTTACCTATCTGAAAAAGTGCTCTTGAGAGGCCGAGATTAATGTCAGGCATGTGCATAGTGTTCCTGTTATCAAGTGCTTTCCTGAACTGGGACCTGCGATTTAAAACATTCTAAGTATTCTAAGTATTCCCTATTTCAACTACAAGAAGTGAATCAGAAGGAGCTGCAGGACCTCACGGCAGCACTGCTCAGGAGCTGTGAGAGCTCTGAGGGAGGAAAAGGAATCCCAGTAATTGTGATACCTGCAGGAGAGGGAGAACAAGCTGTGGGGGGGAAAGTCAGGCACACCATCCATCTGGAGAGAGGGATGTGGTTTTGAAAACAAGAGACTTTCTGGAGAAATGCATTATCAGTTACCTGCCATTTGTACATGAGGAGTAACAGCCCTGTGTGACAGGGTGCCGGGGGGCAGAGGGACAGACAGACCTGCAGATACAGGGGCTGATGGCTGCAGGAGGAGAGCTCTGGTACGGGAGCCAGCTGAAGCTGTCCCTGACAGCAGCCATGCACAGCTTTGTTTACAGCAAGGCATAAGCCCATGAGGGAGCACCATGAAAACTGCTAACCTACATGTATGCATTCTTTAGTGGGTCAAACACAGTGCCAACAACGACAATGACATTAAAATATTACTGCTGTGGTTTGTCTTGCAATTATTCATTCCTCCTTCTCCTTATTAATAATGCAAATGAGGTTAGGTGTCCAGAGCATGCTTTGCACTGTCAGAAAAGACCTGATCTAAAGATGTCCCAGCCTTGCACACGTGTCAAGGTATGAGTTTTCTAAGTGGCTATGGACTCAGAGTTATTTCCACAACACTGCACAAACAGAACTGTTGGTTTCTTGTCACAGCTTAGAAATTGTAATTAGCAAATGCCAAAACCCTCATAAAGAAAAGGCATAGGTTGTGTTATTGTTAATAACAATAAGTGAGTGATCAAAGCATAAAAGTTCTCAGCTGTGGAGAGATATTAATAATGGATCAGGTTTCTGTCTGTTAAGAGAAATTATTTGTTGAAGTAATGTTGAAGTTGATGCAAGGAAAAGTGATATGCTTAAAGATGAGAGAGCAGAGCACCTAACTTCACTATTCATATGCAAATATGACTTTAGTACAAAATCTTAAAAAGCAAAAAGCCCAAATCTAAGAACTGCAGAAAAAGGGCTATAGTCTGGAAGCAGAGAAGTTAGGATGATCAGCAAAAGACATTTTTGTTTCTTTTATTAACATCTCCGGTATTTTCATGTACTATTTTATTTTTAAGTATATAGATCACAGAAATTTTATATACCAGTGTTCCAATTAAAACTAGGTTTCTCTTTATACAATACATTAAAGCACATTTGATTTAAAATCAATGACACTGTCTTACTTGGAGTTCATTGTATTGTATCAAATGTGATTTTGGAGACTGTTGCCCAATGAACAGTGCCTCTTTTTACTTTTTTCCTTCTGGTTTTGCCCAAACAGTCCATCTGGGTTGCTAGGCTGAAGATAAAATAATTTTTAAAAAATTGCATTTCAAAAAGCAGATACACATTTCAGTCATATGATATGAAAATGATCCAGCCTATATAACTCCTACTGCTTACTTTGAAAAAATTCCCTTGTTCTGAAGTCAGTCCAGTAGCTATTAGAAGTAGTCACTGATGTAAATTCCATCTTGTTTATGAAAACATTTTGAACAAAGCATTGATTGTCCAGGGTCCATAAAAAAAAGCTAAAATCTATAAAATGTTGGCATTGCTACTATTCAGGGCATGAGAATGACATGCATATAAATCATAGTTTATTGGCACAGGCTTTTCTACTCAGAAAGAAGGCTTTGCTGAAAATGTACTGCAATGCCGCTCTTTTATAGATTTCTTTTGAAAGTGTTCTGAATCAGGAAATAATCAGAAGCAAATCTTAGTTTACAGTGGGAATCAAGGGCACAGGGAGTCTTTTATGACGTGGGTTAGCTATCATAGAGGGGCAGCCTAGGCAGAGTTTGGGGAAATCAGGGTGGATGAAAAAGCCTCAGTGTGAAGCTTTGGGAGGGAAGGTCATTTGTGTGTCTGATGCCCCTCCATGCAGTCTCGCCCACCTCTCTGTTAGCCCTGGGGACAGTAATATGTTGGTTGAATTTTTTCAGGAAAAGGCGCTACTATCACAGTTTAGGAGAGGTGCTGTACTTGCATTGCTCCAGTTCCAGACAATTAAAGTGTCACTGAAGCTACATCAGAGTAAAACAAGAGTAAACCAGCCTCAGAAGTCCCACAGATGATTCTTTCCTGTTTCTTTTCCAGTAGCAGAATTATTGGCAGCCACCAGGGATCAATGCTGTAGTTACCACTGGAGTGCTGCACTGAAGAGCAAACACTCCAGCAATCCAAGCAATTTGCTGTTAAGTCATTCTGCTGGACTGCAGGGCTTGTGGGTGGGATTCTCCCAAGGGAAAAATATGGCAATGCCACAAGACTTAGTCCTTACTATTTCTTGGAATTTTAGTAACAGCCATAAAATTTATTGTTGGCACCTGAATCTTTAGAAGCGCTAGGCAAATTAAACAATCGAGCATCAATCCTGCAGCTCTTCTCCTCATATGATGCTTATTAAAATACATTTGGTGAAGTGCTTCATGAATGGATTCCAGAATTTTCAAGCAGAAATGCTTAAAATCAGGTTTATAACTCCATGTCTAAATTTTTTATATGGTTTGCTGTTTTTTCAGTTATTTAGAGCTTCTGAAGACTAAAAATGCTAGAGCTTTTGAAAAAAAATCAAGCTAAATTTCAGGCAGGTCAATAATCTGAGCTAAAATGAGCATTAAGACCATTTTCTAGAATTTGCCAGAATGGTCTATTGTAGGTGTCAGGACTAGTGCTGTGAAGGCTAAAGGATGAATGATCTGGCAGCCCTGATGTGTTTTGGGTTGATCCTAATTCCCTGGGGCTGGAATGCTGCAGGAGAACTGATTATGATGCTGTACATATGGCTAATGTGGATTGCCTTTTATTTTATCAAGTTTGGAAGCCTGACCCAGAGATTGTTAGAGGATAGTCCCACTGGAAGCACACTGTTTCCATCCACCTTAACAAAGTGGTCCATCGCTGATGACTGGGGCATAACTCTTGCAAAACTTTGCCTGTACTATATAATTTCATCTTCAAAAAAAATCGAGGAAGAAGTAAATGTAGATCAGAAAACTATGAGGAGTGACCAGCAAAATTCCAGCCACTTTAACAAAAGCTTGGCAATGTGTGTAAGTCAGTGATTGCAGACATGACTAAGTTGTGCCATCTTGTCTGCACACAGAGTGTGTAATGTCCAGAAATCTTGTGTTCCAGCCCAAGGATTCTCCATTTGAGACAGACAATGAGTTGCACAGTTCTTCTTGTCAGTTGTTTTCTCCAGTTTTTGAGCATATTTTTAAGCCAGAGGATCAGTTTGGGAGAGCCAAAGCTATGTATAGTAATGGCAGCTGCAGAACTGAGAGTTGGGGAGCTAGACAGCCTGATGGCTTGGAAAAAACAAGCATGGAGACAGGAAAGAGACACAGTTATTGGGACAAGGACTTGGGCATGTGTGTGAATAGCTGGTGCATTAGGGAATATGTAGTTCAGCCACACTGTCCTCTACTGGTTAAAGCTGGATCTCTGCAAATGTTCTAATTCATGCTGTTTTCATTCTTTGGTGCCCAATTTAAAGCGTTTCAAGGGGATCATACTTTCAAACAGCCCATCTCCTTCACCTCTGTGTGCCCTCAATACTTTTAAAAAGTAAGAAAACAGCATCTTTTGTACTGTCAAGGTTCATGATATTTACTCTCCTGTTCTTAAGACCTTTGTCAGAAGTGAGGAAGGGTTTCAATATGGGGAATTTCAATCAATTTAATCCATTGTGAATTAGCAAACTGTTAATTACTGATTCTGCTATTTTAAATAATAAAACAATTCAGGGAGAAACACTTCAGATTCCCTCTGTACGCCTCTCCTTCCCCTTTTCTGGTCTCCAGTCCCTCCAAGCTTTCATTGTGGGCTACGCTCAATCCCTCTGGAAAGGTGGAGGCTGGTGCAGAAGACAGGGGTCAGCAGATGGTCGATGTTTTTCTTTTTCTAAAGATATCAGAAATACTCATATCCAGAAATGTAAAGGCTTTTGTGAAAGACAAAACCCCCCCCAGCTTGGAGAAAATGTGGAATTAGAGGTAAACCAGATTATAAACCCTGCCCATGGCTAGTAGGGAGAACTAGATGATCTTTAAGGTCCCTTCCAAACCACACCATTCTGTGATGCTGGGAATCTAAATTAAGGCAGGCCTTTCCAGTGGCTTGTGCACAGCCCTGCTGCTGCAGGGGATTTCAGCTTGCCAGCTGACTGCTCTGTGCTCTGTGTGGATCGTGAGGCACCAACAACCACAACCTGTGTGCTGCTTTCAGGTTCGGGACGACAGCTGAGACCGGCCGAGGCCCCGGGAGATGCTGATGCCGATGCAGATGCAGAGGAGGAAGATTCTGTGAGTTTCTTAGAGTTGAATTTTTCTGTGATGACAGTTTGACAGAGTGGGATCTTAAATATTTTGTTTATGGCTAGGTCTTTCTGGTGGTTTTCCTTCCCATTAAAAATGTTGTATTTTTGCTTGGGACTGTCCTGCCAGCTCAAAAGCCAGAAAGATGTTTCAGTGTAAAGGCATCTGCTCTTTGCCATGGCTCATTGGCATAAGTTTGCTACCAAGACTTAGCAAACTATTACATGGCTGTTAACTACAGTAACATTTCTTTAAGGATTTAGACAGTTTAGGTTCCCTATTGTCTGACTGGAGAAGGAAGAATGCCAATTGCTTGTCAGCAGAAATTCCTGCTGGGACTTTTGCTTGCTTATAGAGGGCAATAAAGTTTGAAGCCATTGGATGCAAAGTTTAGGTATGGAAATACAGCCGGGAAGGGATTTTTTTTTAAACTTTTTCAGTTATTGCTAATTGATCTGTCTGTTTTCGGTCTGTTCAGTCTGCAGATACACACAATACATAAATAAAATCAAAATAAGCTTACCACTGTGTTTTGTCTCTCAGAACTCTGTCCCTTGTGGGTTTGAGTGCTTTAACATGAGAACTGTATTTGTTCTTGACCTAAAAAAAGTTATTGGCTATTTTTTATCCACCATCACTAATGAAAGATTTTTACTCAGAAGGACACTATGGATAGCTAGAGAAACAGTCCTAAAAATGAGTCACTGTTTAATGGTGGGTGTTCCTTTATCACTGCTCGTGTCTTTTCCACAGGTTACTGAAGTGGCAGTAGAAGACATTCGTCCAAGGCCACAAGGATCCTCTCCAGTTTATGAGTATCCCGAAGAAGAAGACTATTTAAAGGCAAGATAATTAATTTTCATGCAGGCATGGCTTTATCAAGTTGATTCAAGAGGCTTTAGCTCCCACAATGCCATAGAATGGGACATTGCTGCAGCCACATTGTCTTCCTGTCCCCACCAAAACTGCATCTCTGTTAATTGATGGATTTATTTTGTGCGGGTCTTCCTGACCATGTTCTTGTTTCTTGGCAAGAAAATGCATTTGACTTAATTCTGTAAAGGACACAAGACAGAGAGCATAAAGAAATTGTAGTGTTTTTCCTGTTAGAATTTTTGGCTTGAACCTAATTAATAAGTATTTCAAAATTACCTGTACCTCTTGGTTATTCAAAGTTAGAGATTTAATTAGTCAGCCATGTTAAGTCGGCAACAGTTTAAAATTCATGCCGAAGCTGAATAAGTAAAAAAATTTATGTTTACAAAATTGAAAGATGAACAATATACTACATTAGGACACAGAAAGACTTCCAATATCTTAAGACATTTGGTCTCTGACCAAATGCAAATTTTGTTACAATGGTCTCTGATTTAATGCAAATTTTGGTACAATGAAGGGAGGCCTTGGCATCTAATTTACTGCTGGGATTAGTATAGTTAAATAATTCATGTTGTACATGGCTCTTGATCCTGAATTTGCTCTGTGCCATTAAAGTCAGCCTCATTTCTTGCTCTAAACCAGGAATTTTAACTGACTTTTGTTGTACTTAAGATCGCCGTGGCTTCTGAACTTGAAATAATTCAAAATTGTTTTTCAGCCTCAAGAAGAAAACAAAAAACATTCTACAGATAAATCAAAGCAGAGTCATCCACAGGTCAGTCTAAAAGCACTCTGTAGCTTTAGGTATGAGCCTTGTAAATAGTAAAGTTTGTTAAAACACACAGACATGAATGGGAGGACAGAAGGAAGGACAAATGGGCAAAGAGTCACTTTGGACTTGTTTTGATCAGGAACTTCATGAATGGCCAAGTTGTGGCACGGGCAGGAACATTGATTTGTCCTATTTGTGGTCCTTCCATAATTCTTTTTAGAATTCTTTCTTTAGCCTTCTCTGATTTGAGTGCAGTACAGCATTAGCTCTTATTTTGACTTTTTTCTTTTCGGCCCATTGACTTTGAGTGGTTAACATCTTCACAAGAAAATACAGTCTTTCAGCCCTAAAAGTTTCCATATGTTTCACATTTTAAAATTATAACCTATTTTCCCTATGACCCTGATTTAGCTTAACCCTAACACACGTGCTTAACTGTAATTTAGAACAGAATCAAACCCACACTAAGTATGTCCTCAATTTTGGATAATCTTTCTTGAGCTATTGAAAATATACCTGAGGAGATTAAATTTTTTATTGTAGAACAACTTAGAACCCTTTAATGCAAATTAATAAAAATTATAAATTCACGTATTTTTCTGTCTCTAGGAGACAATGGAAGTGACCCTGAAAACAGAAGTGGAAGCTGGAGCTAGTGGTTTTAGTGTAAAAGGTGGAGGAAATGAAGGAATATTTATTAAAAAAGTACTTAAGGAATCTCCTGCTTCAAAAATATTTAGTCTTAAAGAAGGTAAAGTCTGATTTTTAATTTTTTTAAAATTTTATTCTGCATCTTTAAATAATGAGAATTGTAGCTGTGTGATCTGCCATCTCTTTAGGTATCAGAAATAGTAGATTTTAAACCAACTAATGTTATCTATGAGCTTAACCTGTCCATATAAATAATTTCTAAGATCACTTGCTTGAACAATAATGAAATGTGATGTTTTTTGTATACCATCGAAAAACATCAGTTTTCACTGGAACAGTGGAAAAGATACATAGAAAGTAGTATATACAAAACTAAAATGGAAAAAAAAAAGATAAGAAAACACAAAGTAATTAAAATTATGTATTATTCCACTTGCAGGTGATCAGCTTCTAAGTGCTACAATATTTTTTGATAATATCAAATATGAAGATGCACTCAAGATTCTTCAATATTCCGAGCCATACAGAGTCCAATTCAGCCTCAAAAGAAAAATTTCCGTGCATGAAGATCTGGAACACTCTACAGCCCAGCACAAAAAGGAAAGGATAGGCCAGGTACATTTCTGATTAGTTTACAAAGTTTGGGTAACATACTATAGTAATGTGCTCTGTGGAAATAGATCATAAAACAAATGCTTGTGTCTTCTTATGACTTACACATGTGTTTAAAGTTACTAGCATGAATATTCATTATTTTAAAAAATCCCACACAATATTTGCAGCTTTTTAAATATCTTGAGTGAGACTATGGATTTTATATAAATCCACAATCTTGTTTTAAGTGGTGAAAATATTCTTTAATGAGTCAGCATTTTTTAATTGTTGATTGTCCACTGATGGAACAGACTTGGGCAATCTCTGTAATACTTATAATAAGTATGTTCCAAAATGTAAAATATCAGTAAAAATTTTAATTCAAAGCTTCTTTGTAAGATTTTTCTATTAAAAAAAAATCTGTGTCTAACCACTGATATTTTGACAGACCTCTTCATAGGTTTCCATCAACTTAAAGATCATATTTTCTTCATATACATATACCTATACATATAGATAAATACTATATATAACATATATTTGTACAGGGATAGATAGATAGATAGATAGATAGATAGATAGATAGATAGATAGATAGATAGATACCTGCATACATACATACAGAAACCACTGTTTACTGTAATATTTTGAAAGGAATATCTTCAGAAATCCATAAATTACACTCCATTTGTTTGATGTAATTTCTGACTGACATTGCATATTTTTATAATCTTCAGGATTTTTTTATATAACAAGTAGATACTAGTAATAAAAAGAACATTTTTCTACATGTTTTAAGGTATGTTTTTTATTTTCTGTTGCACCTATATTTAGGTTACTGCTAATCTTCTGAATACTATTTGTTCTTTTAGGAAAATGAGATCAGTGAGAGTATTCCTGAAGAAACACTGCAAGTTTCAGGAAAATCCATTTCAGAAGAAGACAGGGAAACATTAATTGTAAGCCAAAGAGTAGGAAGAAGTAAGAGACCTAAAAAAGATAGATTATCATGGCCAAAATTTCAGTCAATCAAAAATAAAAAGATATTGAGGCACAGAAGATCTCATAGTACATCAGATGCATATGAGCCTGCTTTGCAGGATATTTCCCCTACAAGCACTGACACAGAGTCTCAATTTCCACAAGAGGTCCATACCAAAGAGAAAAAAGGAGGCCAAAGGAAGCTGAAGTTCCCTAGCATTGGATTCAGAATGCACAGGTCCAAACCAGAACCACAAGAGAAGCAAAAAAAAGAAATAAAAACGACACTGATCTCCGAAAGAGAAAAAATGCATAACTATGATATCAGCCTGGAAAATCCCGAAATTTTAACTGTTGAATATACCACATCTCCTGCTTATGAAATGAAGACAGGGGAGGGACATGAAACTTTAACAAAAGACTTAAAAGAAATTAAAAATGGCATTCCATCTCATGTAAAACAATGCCCTGAAGTTGAAATAAGCATTAAAAAAGACAAGGAAGCATCATCAAAATTTAATGTACCTGAAGTACCAGACATAACAACAGAGATACCAAAGCCTAGTTTAGAAACTGCTGATCTGAAAGTGAGCCCAACTAAAAAATCACCACAAGCCTCATCAAAATCCCGAAAAAAGAAACAGAAGGGAACAGCAGATAAAAAAGATGGAGAAAGTGGAATTAACATAGACTTGATGGGTCACAGTACTAAAGGAACTGTACAGGTAAAAGGCCTAGAAATTGGCACTGCTAAAGAATTACAGACATCTGAAACACTGGAAACAGGAGAAAAACAAGCAGAAGAAGACACACAAATACTAAAAATTCAGAAAATAAATTATGGAATTTCAGTGCTCAAAAGAAAAGAGACACAGACTGACATTACCAAACAGGGAAGAGATGTTCCACAGTCAGTACCAGAAAAAACAGCTGATATGACTTCAGAGGACAGCAGGAATTTCAATGTGAAAACTAGTTTGCCAGATGCACAAACAGAAGTATCTACTTGGAAAATACAAATGCCATCATTCAAAGTGGCCAAAGCACCTAAAACAGACATGAAAATAACAAGAGAAGAAAGCAAAGAGGACACAGAAGATAGGATAAAAAAGGAAAGCATGGAGGAAGATGCCATGCCCGCAAATGACAAATCCTTAAACATAGAAATTGAAATGAAGAGAGGAGAAAAAGATATAGAGGGGAAAGAAAGCAAATTCAGATTGCCGAAGTTAAAATTCCCTACATTTACCTGGTCAAATACCAAGGAAGAAACAGCCATACTTGAAGCACAGATAACTGACAGGGAAGCACAAGTGCAAATGCTGGAAAATGAAGGAGGACTTCGAGTAAGTGGATCACCAGAAAAAATTACGTTTCCAAGTATTCAAACACAAATAGGAATATCCATAGGAAACAAAGATGAAAACAATATAGTAAAAAAACCTGAAGGCGACATGCCAAGTCCGAAAAAACCAACCATAAAATCTTCGCAAATGGTAATAAAACCTGAAGATACAAAAGGAAAAATAGAGATTTCAAAACCAGATATTGAAAAAGATAACTGGGAATTAGATAAAAAATCAAAACCTGAAATTTCAGAAATCACACCACCTAAAATCAAAGCTCCCAAGGTGGACGTCACTCTGCCCTCCGTCGATGTCACTCTTCCACAAGCCAGTGTCGACCTGCAGGCGCCCGAGGCCAGCCTTAGTCTTGAAGGAGAAGCCAAAGTGCCAGAGAAGGAGGTCACCAAGACCAAGGACGGCAAGTTCAAGATGCCCAAGTTCGGCATGCCTTCCTTTGGCTGGTCCAGCAGCAGAGAGGCCAAGGGCACCGTGGCCGCCGAGGTGGACGTCAGCCTCCCGGAGCCTCAGGTGACGGTGCCTTCCGGAACCGCCGAAGTGGAGGTGACCCTGCCCGCGGCCGATATCCACGCGCCCGGTGTGGAGGTGACCGTGGAGACGGGCATGGTAGCAGCAGAGGGTGAGAAAGGCCGATTCAAGATGCCCGACGTCAAGATGCCCAGCGTCAAGCTGCCCAAAGTCAAAGCTCCCCAAGCACAGGTCAGCCTGCCCAAGGCCGAGGTCTCGCTGCCCAAAGGCCTGGAGGGCGAAGTCGCCCTGCAGGGCCCCGAGGCCGAAGCCAGCCTGGAGGTGGCCGCTGGCAAAGCGGAGGGCGGCGGCATGAAAATACACATGCCCAAAGTCAAGGTGCCCAGCGTGGTCTTCTCCAAGCCCACCATCAAGTCTCCCAAACTGGAGGCAGACGTCAGCCTCCCGCAGGCAGAGCTCAAGGCCACCGACATCACTGTCACGGCCCCCGATGTCAAGCTGCCTTCCGTTGAAGGCTCCCTCGAGCTCCAGGCGCCCGACGTAGATGTCAAAGCTCCCTCCGCCGAGGGCAAGCTGGAGCTGGAAGGCACGGGCCTGAAAGGCAAGCTCAAGATGCCCAAATTTGACAAGCCCAAATTCACAGTCTCCTCCCCCAAGGCCGAGGTGCCCACAGCCGAGGTCAGCCTGCCCAGCGCTGAGGTTGAGCTGCCGTCGGCCACCGTGACGGCCTCAACCGAGGGCACTGGCGTGAAGCTGGAGAAGCCCTCCCTCAAGATGCCCAAAGCTGACATCAAAGCTCCCAAGGTGGACGTCACTCTGCCCTCCGTCGATGTCACTCTTCCACAAGCCAGCGTCGACCTGCAGGCGCCCGAGGCCAGCCTTAGTCTTGAAGGAGAAGCCAAAGTGCCAGAGAAGGAGGTCACCAAGACCAAGGACGGCAAGTTCAAGATGCCCAAGTTCGGCATGCCTTCCTTTGGCTGGTCTAGCAGCAGAGAGGCCAAGGGCACCGTGGCCGCCGAGGTGGACGTCAGCCTCCCGGAGCCTCAGGTGACGGTGCCTTCCGGAACCGCCGAAGTGGAGGTGACCCTACCCGCGGCCGATATCCAAGCGCCCGGTGTGGAGGTGACCGTGGAGACGGGCACGGTAGCAGCAGAGGGTGAGAAAGGCCGATTCAAGATGCCCGACGTCAAGATGCCCAGCGTCAAGCTGCCCAAAGTCAAAGCTCCCCAAGCACAGGTCAGCCTGCCCAAGGCCGAGGTCTCGCTGCCCAAAGGCCTGGAGGGCGAAGTCGCCCTGCAGGGCCCCGAGGCCGAAGCCAGCCTGGAGGTGGCCGCTGGCAAAGCGGAGGGCAGCGGCATGAAAATACACATGCCCAAAGTCAAGGTGCCCAGCGTGGTCTTCTCCAAGCCCACCATCAAGTCTCCCAAACTGGAGGCAGACGTCAGCCTCCCGCAGGCAGAGCTCAAGGCCACCGACATCACTGTCACGGCCCCCGATGTCAAGCTGCCCTCCGTTGAAGGCTCCCTCGAGCTCCAGGCGCCCGACGTAGATGTCAAAGCTCCCTCCGCCGAGGGCAAGCTGGAGCTGGAAGGCACGGGCCTGAAAGGCAAGCTCAAGATGCCCAAATTTGACAAGCCCAAATTCACAGTCTCCTCCCCCAAGGCCGAGGTGCCCACAGCCGAGGTCAGCCTGCCCAGCGCTGAGGTTGAGCTGCCGTCGGCCACCGTGACGGCCTCAACCGAGGGCACTGGCGTGAAGCTGGAGAAGCCCTCCCTCAAGATGCCCAAAGCTGACATCAAAGCTCCCAAGGTGGACGTCACTCTGCCCTCCGTCGATGTCACTCTTCCACAAGCCAGCGTCGACCTGCAGGCGCCCGAGGCCAGCCTTAGTCTTGAAGGAGAAGCCAAAGTGCCAGAGAAGGAGGTCACCAAGACCAAGGACGGCAAGTTCAAGATGCCCAAGTTCGGCATGCCTTCCTTTGGCTGGTCCAGCAGCAGAGAGGCCAAGGGCACCGTGGCCGCCGAGGTGGACGTCAGCCTCCCGGAGCCTCAGGTGACGGTGCCTTCCGGAACCGCCGAAGTGGAGGTGACCCTGCCCGCGGCCGATATCCAAGCGCCCGGTGTGGAGGTGACCGTGGAGACGGGCACGGTAGCAGCAGAGGGTGAGAAAGGCCGATTCAAGATGCCCGACGTCAAGATGCCCAGCGTCAAGCTGCCCAAAGTCAAAGCTCCCCAGGCACAGGTCAGCCTGCCCAAGGCCGAGGTCTCGCTGCCCAAAGGCCTGGAGGGCGAAGTCGCCCTGCAGGGCCCCGAGGCCGAAGCCAGCCTGGAGGTGGCCGCTGGCAAAGCGGAGGGCAGCGGCATGAAAATACACATGCCCAAAGTCAAGGTGCCCAGCGTGGTCTTCTCCAAGCCCACCATCAAGTCTCCCAAACTGGAGGCAGACGTCAGCCTCCCGCAGGCAGAGCTCAAGGCCACCGACATCACTGTCACGGCCCCCGATGTCAAGCTGCCCTCCGTTGAAGGCTCCCTCGAGCTCCAGGCGCCCGACGTAGATGTCAAAGCTCCCTCCGCCGAGGGCAAGCTGGAGCTGGAAGGCATGGGCCTGAAAGGCAAGCTCAAGATGCCCAAATTTGACAAGCCCAAATTCACAGTCTCCTCCCCCAAGGCCGAGGTGCCCACAGCCGAGGTCAGCCTGCCCAGCGCTGAGGTTGAGCTGCCGTCGGCCACCGTGACGGCCTCAACCGAGGGCACTGGCGTGAAGCTGGAGAAGCCCTCCCTCAAGATGCCCAAAGCTGACATCAAAGCTCCCAAGGTGGACGTCACTCTGCCCTCCGTCGATGTCACTCTTCCACAAGCCAGCGTCGACCTGCAGGCGCCCGAGGCCAGCCTTAGTCTTGAAGGAGAAGCCAAAGTGCCAGAGAAGGAGGTCACCAAGACCAAGGACGGCAAGTTCAAGATGCCCAAGTTCGGCATGCCTTCCTTTGGCTGGTCCAGCAGCAGAGAGGCCAAGGGCACCGTGGCCGCCGAGGTGGACGTCAGCCTCCCGGAGCCTCAGGTGACGGTGCCTTCCGGAACCGCCGAAGTGGAGGTGACCCTGCCCGCGGCCGATATCCAAGCGCCCGGTGTGGAGGTGACCGTGGAGACGGGCACGGTAGCAGCAGAGGGTGAGAAAGGCCGATTCAAGATGCCCGACGTCAAGATGCCCAGCGTCAAGCTGCCCAAAGTCAAAGCTCCCCAGGCACAGGTCAGCCTGCCCAAGGCCGAGGTCTCGCTGCCCAAAGGCCTGGAGGGCGAAGTCGCCCTGCAGGGCCCCGAGGCCGAAGCCAGCCTGGAGGTGGCCGCTGGCAAAGCGGAGGGCGGCGGCATGAAAATACACATGCCCAAAGTCAAGGTGCCCAGCGTGGTCTTCTCCAAGCCCACCATCAAGTCTCCCAAACTGGAGGCAGACGTCAGCCTCCCGCAGGCAGAGCTCAAGGCCACCGACATCACTGTCACGGCCCCCGATGTCAAGCTGCCCTCCGTTGAAGGCTCCCTCGAGCTCCAGGCGCCCGACGTAGATGTCAAAGCTCCCTCCGCCGAGGGCAAGCTGGAGCTGGAAGGCACGGGCCTGAAAGGCAAGCTCAAGATGCCCAAATTTGACAAGCCCAAATTCACAGTCTCCTCCCCCAAGGCCGAGGTGCCCACAGCCGAGGTCAGCCTGCCCAGCGCTGAGGTTGAGCTGCCGTCGGCCACCGTGACGGCCTCAACCGAGGGCACTGGCGTGAAGCTGGAGAAGCCCTCCCTCAAGATGCCCAAAGCTGACATCAAAGCTCCCAAGGTGGACGTCACTCTGCCCTCCGTCGATGTCACTCTTCCACAAGCCAGCGTCGACCTGCAGGCGCCCGAGGCCAGCCTTAGTCTTGAAGGAGAAGCCAAAGTGCCAGAGAAGGAGGTCACCAAGACCAAGGACGGCAAGTTCAAGATGCCCAAGTTCGGCATGCCTTCCTTTGGCTGGTCCAGCAGCAGAGAGGCCAAGGGCACCGTGGCCGCCGAGGTGGACGTCAGCCTCCCGGAGCCTCAGGTGACGGTGCCTTCCGGAACCGCCGAAGTGGAGGTGACCCTGCCCGCGGCCGATATCCAAGCGCCCGGTGTGGAGGTGACCGTGGAGACGGGCACGGTAGCAGCAGAGGGTGAGAAAGGCCGATTCAAGATGCCCGACGTCAAGATGCCCAGCGTCAAGCTGCCCAAAGTCAAAGCTCCCCAGGCACAGGTCAGCCTGCCCAAGGCCGAGGTCTCGCTGCCCAAAGGCCTGGAGGGCGAAGTCGCCCTGCAGGGCCCCGAGGCCGAAGCCAGCCTGGAGGTGGCCGCTGGCAAAGCGGAGGGCGGCGGCATGAAAATACACATGCCCAAAGTCAAGGTGCCCAGCGTGGTCTTCTCCAAGCCCACCATCAAGTCTCCCAAACTGGAGGCAGACGTCAGCCTCCCGCAGGCAGAGCTCAAGGCCACCGACATCACTGTCACGGCCCCCGATGTCAAGCTGCCCTCCGTTGAAGGCTCCCTCGAGCTCCAGGCGCCCGACGTAGATGTCAAAGCTCCCTCCGCCGAGGGCAAGCTGGAGCTGGAAGGCACGGGCCTGAAAGGCAAGCTCAAGATGCCCAAATTTGACAAGCCCAAATTCACAGTCTCCTCCCCCAAGGCCGAGGTGCCCACAGCCGAGGTCAGCCTGCCCAGCGCTGAGGTTGAGCTGCCGTCGGCCACCGTGACGGCCTCAACCGAGGGCACTGGCGTGAAGCTGGAGAAGCCCTCCCTCAAGATGCCCAAAGCTGACATCAAAGCTCCCAAGGTGGACGTCACTCTGCCCTCCGTCGATGTCACTCTTCCACAAGCCAGCGTCGACCTGCAGGCGCCCGAGGCCAGCCTTAGTCTTGAAGGAGAAGCCAAAGTGCCAGAGAAGGAGGTCACCAAGACCAAGGACGGCAAGTTCAAGATGCCCAAGTTCGGCATGCCTTCCTTTGGCTGGTCCAGCAGCAGAGAGGCCAAGGGCACCGTGGCCGCCGAGGTGGACGTCAGCCTCCCGGAGCCTCAGGTGACGGTGCCTTCCGGAACCGCCGAAGTGGAGGTGACCCTGCCCGCGGCCGATATCCAAGCGCCCGGTGTGGAGGTGACCGTGGAGACGGGCACGGTAGCAGCAGAGGGTGAGAAAGGCCGATTCAAGATGCCCGACGTCAAGATGCCCAGCGTCAAGCTGCCCAAAGTCAAAGCTCCCCAGGCACAGGTCAGCCTGCCCAAGGCCGAGGTCTCGCTGCCCAAAGGCCTGGAGGGCGAAGTCGCCCTGCAGGGCCCCGAGGCCGAAGCCAGCCTGGAGGTGGCCGCTGGCAAAGCGGAGGGCGGCGGCATGAAAATACACATGCCCAAAGTCAAGGTGCCCAGCGTGGTCTTCTCCAAGCCCACCATCAAGTCTCCCAAACTGGAGGCAGACGTCAGCCTCCCGCAGGCAGAGCTCAAGGCCACCGACATCACTGTCACGGCCCCCGATGTCAAGCTGCCCTCCGTTGAAGGCTCCCTCGAGCTCCAGGCGCCCGACGTAGATGTCAAAGCTCCCTCCGCCGAGGGCAAGCTGGAGCTGGAAGGCACGGGCCTGAAAGGCAAGCTCAAGATGCCCAAATTTGACAAGCCCAAATTCACAGTCTCCTCCCCCAAGGCCGAGGTGCCCACAGCCGAGGTCAGCCTGCCCAGCGCTGAGGTTGAGCTGCCGTCGGCCACCGTGACGGCCTCAACCGAGGGCACTGGCGTGAAGCTGGAGAAGCCCTCCCTCAAGATGCCCAAAGCTGACATCAAAGCTCCCAAGGTGGACGTCACTCTGCCCTCCGTCGATGTCACTCTTCCACAAGCCAGCGTCGACCTGCAGGCGCCCGAGGCCAGCCTTAGTCTTGAAGGAGAAGCCAAAGTGCCAGAGAAGGAGGTCACCAAGACCAAGGACGGCAAGTTCAAGATGCCCAAGTTCGGCATGCCTTCCTTTGGCTGGTCCAGCAGCAGAGAGGCCAAGGGCACCGTGGCCGCCGAGGTGGACGTCAGCCTCCCGGAGCCTCAGGTGACGGTGCCTTCCGGAACCGCCGAAGTGGAGGTGACCCTGCCCGCGGCCGATATCCAAGCGCCCGGTGTGGAGGTGACCGTGGAGACGGGCACGGTAGCAGCAGAGGGTGAGAAAGGCCGATTCAAGATGCCCGACGTCAAGATGCCCAGCGTCAAGCTGCCCAAAGTCAAAGCTCCCCAGGCACAGGTCAGCCTGCCCAAGGCCGAGGTCTCGCTGCCCAAAGGCCTGGAGGGCGAAGTCGCCCTGCAGGGCCCCGAGGCCGAAGCCAGCCTGGAGGTGGCCGCTGGCAAAGCGGAGGGCGGCGGCATGAAAATACACATGCCCAAAGTCAAGGTGCCCAGCGTGGTCTTCTCCAAGCCCACCATCAAGTCTCCCAAACTGGAGGCAGACGTCAGCCTCCCGCAGGCAGAGCTCAAGGCCACCGACATCACTGTCACGGCCCCCGATGTCAAGCTGCCCTCCGTTGAAGGCTCCCTCGAGCTCCAGGCGCCCGACGTAGATGTCAAAGCTCCCTCCGCCGAGGGCAAGCTGGAGCTGGAAGGCACGGGCCTGAAAGGCAAGCTCAAGATGCCCAAATTTGACAAGCCCAAATTCACAGTCTCCTCCCCCAAGGCCGAGGTGCCCACAGCCGAGGTCAGCCTGCCCAGCGCTGAGGTTGAGCTGCCGTCGGCCACCGTGACGGCCTCAACCGAGGGCACTGGCGTGAAGCTGGAGAAGCCCTCCCTCAAGATGCCCAAAGCTGACATCAAAGCTCCCAAGGTGGACGTCACTCTGCCCTCCGTCGATGTCACTCTTCCACAAGCCAGCGTCGACCTGCAGGCGCCCGAGGCCAGCCTTAGTCTTGAAGGAGAAGCCAAAGTGCCAGAGAAGGAGGTCACCAAGACCAAGGACGGCAAGTTCAAGATGCCCAAGTTCGGCATGCCTTCCTTTGGCTGGTCCAGCAGCAGAGAGGCCAAGGGCACCGTGGCCGCCGAGGTGGACGTCAGCCTCCCGGAGCCTCAGGTGACGGTGCCTTCCGGAACCGCCGAAGTGGAGGTGACCCTGCCCGCGGCCGATATCCAAGCGCCCGGTGTGGAGGTGACCGTGGAGACGGGCACGGTAGCAGCAGAGGGTGAGAAAGGCCGATTCAAGATGCCCGACGTCAAGATGCCCAGCGTCAAGCTGCCCAAAGTCAAAGCTCCCCAGGCACAGGTCAGCCTGCCCAAGGCCGAGGTCTCGCTGCCCAAAGGCCTGGAGGGCGAAGTCGCCCTGCAGGGCCCCGAGGCCGAAGCCAGCCTGGAGGTGGCCGCTGGCAAAGCGGAGGGCGGCGGCATGAAAATACACATGCCCAAAGTCAAGGTGCCCAGCGTGGTCTTCTCCAAGCCCACCATCAAGTCTCCCAAACTGGAGGCAGACGTCAGCCTCCCGCAGGCAGAGCTCAAGGCCACCGACATCACTGTCACGGCCCCCGATGTCAAGCTGCCCTCCGTTGAAGGCTCCCTCGAGCTCCAGGCGCCCGACGTAGATGTCAAAGCTCCCTCCGCCGAGGGCAAGCTGGAGCTGGAAGGCACGGGCCTGAAAGGCAAGCTCAAGATGCCCAAATTTGACAAGCCCAAATTCACAGTCTCCTCCCCCAAGGCCGAGGTGCCCACAGCCGAGGTCAGCCTGCCCAGCGCTGAGGTTGAGCTGCCGTCGGCCACCGTGACGGCCTCAACCGAGGGCACTGGCGTGAAGCTGGAGAAGCCCTCCCTCAAGATGCCCAAAGCTGACATCAAAGCTCCCAAGGTGGACGTCACTCTGCCCTCCGTCGATGTCACTCTTCCACAAGCCAGCGTCGACCTGCAGGCGCCCGAGGCCAGCCTTAGTCTTGAAGGAGAAGCCAAAGTGCCAGAGAAGGAGGTCACCAAGACCAAGGACGGCAAGTTCAAGATGCCCAAGTTCGGCATGCCTTCCTTTGGCTGGTCCAGCAGCAGAGAGGCCAAGGGCACCGTGGCCGCCGAGGTGGACGTCAGCCTCCCGGAGCCTCAGGTGACGGTGCCTTCCGGAACCGCCGAAGTGGAGGTGACCCTGCCCGCGGCCGATATCCAAGCGCCCGGTGTGGAGGTGACCGTGGAGACGGGCACGGTAGCAGCAGAGGGTGAGAAAGGCCGATTCAAGATGCCCGACGTCAAGATGCCCAGCGTCAAGCTGCCCAAAGTCAAAGCTCCCCAGGCACAGGTCAGCCTGCCCAAGGCCGAGGTCTCGCTGCCCAAAGGCCTGGAGGGCGAAGTCGCCCTGCAGGGCCCCGAGGCCGAAGCCAGCCTGGAGGTGGCCGCTGG